>NW_027428351.1:685897-1028846 GCF_047830755.1 Zonotrichia albicollis | reverse complement strand
CAAAACACTCAGCAGAGCTCTCTGCAACATGTAAAACACCACGGGAGATGTTTTCAGTGAGGCACAGTTTCTTATTACCAGACATAGTGGAAAAGCGTTTTGCAGTGATGTAGACCACAAAAGACGCTAAAGACGAAATATGGAGCTCCCCGGAGCTAAGCGCCGGTCCGGGCACATTTCGGAAGAAGCCGCCGCACTGGAGTGCACTGTGACTGGCACAATCGCCTTTGCGCGAAGAAGCCGATTCTTCGCCTCCGGGAGCCGGAGAGAGCGGCTGCTTTCAAAAGGTGAAGAATGAAGCTGCACAACACTGGGATAGTGTGCTCAGCTTGCAAACTGATAGAAAACACTACCTTACCACCTTCCTACCTTTTCCAAACACATGAACATTCGATTGGAAGGTGTTTTGGAAAACTTTCTTTTTCATCTTACATAAACTTCTGCAAAGCTCTCTGCAACATGTAAAACACCACGGGAGATGTTTTCTGTGCTGGCACAGTTTCTCCTTGCCTAACATAGTGGAAAACCTTTCTGTATGATGTAGACCACAAAAGTCCCGAAAGAAGAAGGTACGGATGTCCCCGGAGCTAAGCGCCGGTCCCGGGCACATTTCGGAAGAAGCCGCCGCACTGGAGTGCACTGTGACCGGCACAATCGCCTTTGCGCGAAGAAGCCGATTCTTCGCCTCCGGGAGCCGGAGAGAGCGGCTGCTTTCAAAAGGTGAAGAATGAAGCTGCACAAGACTGGGATAGTGTGCGCAGCTTGCAAACTGATAGAAAACACTACCTTACCAATCTCCTACCTTTTCCAAACATATGAATATTGGGTTGGAAGGTGTTTCCAACAACTGTATTTTCTTCGTGCAAAACACTCAGCAGACCTCTCTGCAACATGTAAAACACCATGAGAGATGTTTTCTGTGCTGGCACAGTTTCTCCATGCCAGACATAGTGGAAAGGATTTTTGCAATGATGTAGACCACAAAAGACGCTAAAGACGAAATATGGAGTTCCCGGAGCTAAGCGCCGGTCCCAGGCACATTTCGGAAGAAGTCGCCGCACTGGAGTGCACTGTGACCGGCACAATCGCCTTTGCGCGAAGAAGCCGCTTCCTTGGCTCCGCGAGCCGGACAGAGCGGGTGCTTCAGAAGGTGAAGAATGAAGCTACACAACACGGGGATAGTGTGCGCAGCTTGCAAACTGATAGAAAACAGTACCTTACAACTTTCCTACCTTTTCCAAACACATGAATATTCGGTTAGAAGGTGTTTTCAACAACTTTATTTTCTTCGTGCAAAACACTCAGCAGAGCTCTGTGCAACATGTAAAACACGATGGGAGATGTTTTCTGTGCTGGCACAGTTTCTCCTTGCCTAACATAGTGGAAAACCTTTCTGTATGATGTAGACCACAAAAGTCCCGACAGAGGAATGTACGGATGTCCCCGGAGCTAAGCGCCGGTCCCAGGCACATTTCGGAAGAAGACGCCGCACTGGAGTGCACTATGACCGGCACAATCGCCTTTGCGCGAAGAAGCCGATTCTTCGCCTCCGGGAGCCGGAGAGAGCGGCTGCTTTCAGAAGGTGAAGAATGAAGCTGCACAACACTGGGATAGTGTGCGCAGCTTGCAAACTGATAGAAAACACTACCTACCAATCTCCTACCTTTTCCAAACATATGAATATTGGGTTGGAAGGTGTTTCCAACAACTTTATTTTCTTCGTTGCAAACACTCAGCAGACCTCTCTGCAACATGTAAAACACCATGAGAGATGTTTTCTGTGCTGGCACAGTTTCTCCATGCCAGACATAGTGGAAAGGATTTTTGCAATGATGTAGACCACAAAAGACGCTAAAGACGAAATATGGAGTTCCCGGAGCTAAGCGCCGGTCCCAGGCACATTTCGGAAGAAGTCGCCGCACTGGAGTGCACTGTGACCGGCACAATCGCCTTTGCGCGAAGAAGCCGCTTCCTTGGCTCCGCGAGCCGGACAGAGCGGGTGCTTCGGAAAGGTGAAGAATGAAGCTACACAACACGGGGATAGTGTGCGCAGCTTGCAAACTGATAGAAAACAGTATCTTACAACTTTCCTACCTTTTCCAAACACATGAATATTCGGTTAGAAGGTGTTTTCAACAACTTTATTCTCTTCGTGCAAAACACTCAGCAGAGCTCTCTGCAACATGTAAAACACGATGGGAGATGTTTTCTGTGCTGGCACAGTTTCTCCTTGCCTAACATAGTGGAAAACCTTTCTGTATGATGTAGACCACAAAAGTCCCGACAGAGGAAGGTACGGATGTCCCAGGAGCTATGCGCCGGTCCCGGGCACATTTCGGAAGAAGCCGCCGCACTGGAGTGCACTGTGACCGGCACAATCGCCTTTGCGCGGAGAAGCCGATTCTTCGCCTCCGCGAACCGGAGAGAGCGGCTGCTTCGGAAGGTGAAGAATGAAGCTGCACAACACGGGGATAATGTGCGCTGCTTGCAAACTGATAGAAAACACTACCTTACCACTTTCCTACCTTTTCCAAACACATGAACATTCGATTGGAAGGTGTTTTGGAAAACTTTCTTATTCTTCGTGCAAAACACTCAGCAGAGCTCTCTGCAACATGTAAAACACCATGAGAGATGTTTTCTGTGCAGGCACAGTTTCTCATTACCAGACATAGTGGAAAAGCGTTTTGCAGTGATGTAGACCACAAAAGACGCTAAAGACGAAATATGGAGCTCCCCGGAGCTAAGCGCCGGTCCCGGGCACATTTCGGAAGAAGCCGCCGCACTGGAGTGCACTGTGACCGGCACAATCGCCTTTGCGCGAAGAAGCCGCCTCTTCGTCTCCCGGAGCCAGAGAGAGCGACTGCTTTCAAAAGGTGAAGAATGAAGCTGCACAACACTGGTATAGTGTGCGCAGCTTGCAAACTGATAGAAAACACTACCTTACCACTTTCCTACCTTTTCCAAACATATGAATATTCGGTTAGAAGGTGTTTTCAACAACTTTATTTTCTTCGTGCAAAACACTCAGCAGAGCTCTCTGCAACATGTAAAACATAATGGGAGATGTTTTCTGTGCAGGCACAGTTTCTACTTGCCAGACATAGTGGAAATGCTTTTAGTAGTGATGTAGAACACAAGAGACGCTAAAGTCGAAATACAGAGTTCCCCGGAGGTAAGCGCCGGTCCAGGGCACATTTCGGCAGATGCCGCCGCACTGGAGTGCACTGTGACCGGCACAATCGCCTTGGCTCGAAGAAGCCAATTCTTCGCCTCCGGGAGGCGGAGAGACCTGTAGCTTCGGAAAGGTGGAAATGAAGCTGCACAATACGGGGATAGTGTGCGCAGCTTGCAAACTGATAGAAAACAGTACCTTACCACTCTCCTACCTTTTCCAAACATATGACAATACGTTTGGAAGGTGTTTTCAACAACTTTATTTTCTTCGTGCAAAACACTCAGCAGAGCTCTGTGCAACATGTAAAACACGATGGGAGATGTTTTCTGTGCTGGCACAGTTTCTCCTTGCCAGACATAGCGGAAAAGCTTTTTAGCAGTGATGTAGACCACAAAAGTCCCGAAAGAAGCAGGTACGCAGCTCCCCGGAGCTAAATGCCGGTCCCGGGCACATTTCGGAAGAAGCCGCCGCACTGGAGTGCACTGTGACCGGCACAATCGCCTTTGCGCGAAGAAGCCGATTCTTCGCCTCCGGGACCCGGAGAGAGCGGCTGCTTTCAAAAGGTGAGGAATGAAGCTGCACAATACGGGGATAGTGTGCGCAGCTTGCAAACTGATAGAAAACAGTACCTTACAACTTTCCTACCTTTTCCAAACACATGAAAATTCGGTTAGAAGGTGTTTTCAACAACTTTATTTTCTTCGTGCAAAACACTCAGCAGAGCTCTCTGCAACATGTAAAACACCACGGGAGATGTTTTCAGTGAGGCACAGTCTCTCATTACCAGACATAATGGAAAAGCGTTTTGCAGTGATGTAGACCACAAAAGTCCCGAAAGAAGCAGGTACGGATGTCCCCGGAGCTAAGCGCCGCTCCCGGGCACATTTCGGAAGAAGCCGCCGCACTGGAGTGCACTGTGACCGGCACAATCGCCTTTGCGCGAAGAAGCCGATTCTTCGCCTCCCGGAGCCGGAGAGAGCGGCTGCTTTCAAAAGGTGAAGAATGAAGCTGCACAAGACTGGGATAGTGTGCGCATCATGCAGACTGATAGAAAACACTACCTTACCACTCTCCTACCTTTTCCAAACACATGAACATTCGATTGGAAGGTGTTTTGGAAAACTTTCTTTTTCATCTTACATAAACTTCTGCAAAGCTCTCTGCAACATGTAAAACACCACGGGAGATGTTTTCTGTGCTGGCACAGTTTCTCCTTGCCTAACATAGTGGAAAACCTTTCTGTATGATGTAGACCACAAAAGTCCCGAAAGAAGAAGGTACGGATGTCCCCGGAGCTAAGCGCCGGTCCCGGGCACATTTCGGAAGAAGCCGCCGCACTGGAGTGCACTGTGACCGGCACAATCGCCTTTGCGCGAAGAAGCCGATTCTTCGCCTCCGGGAGCCGGAGAGAGCGGCTGCTTTCAAAAGGTGAAGAATGAAGCTGCACAAGACTGGGATAGTGTGCGCAGCTTGCAAACTGATAGAAAACACTACCTTACCAATCTCCTACCTTTTCCAAACATATGAATATTGGGTTGGAAGGTGTTTCCAACAACTTTATTTTCTTCGTGCCAAACACTCAGCATACCTCTCTGCAACATGTAAAACACCATGAGAGATGTTTTCTGTGCTGGCACAGTTTCTCCATGCCAGACATAGTGGAAAGGATTTTTGCAATGATGTAGACCACAAAAGACGCTAAAGACGAAATATGGAGTTCCCGGAGCTATGCGCCGGTCCCAGGCACATTTCGGAAGAAGTCGCCGCACTGGAGTGCACTGTGACCGGCACAATCGCCTTTGCGCGAAGAAGCCGCTTCCTTGGCTCCGCGAGCCGGACAGAGCGGGTGCTTCGGAAAGGTGAAGAATGAAGCTACACAACACGGGGATAGTGTGCGCAGCTTGCAAACTGATAGAAAACAGTATCTTACAACTTTCCTACCTTTTCCAAACACATGAATATTCGGTTAGAAGGTGTTTTCAACAACTTTATTCTCTTCGTGCAAAACACTCAGCAGAGCTCTCTGCAACATGTAAAACACGATGGGAGATGTTTTCTGTGCTGGCACAGTTTCTCCTTGCCTAACATAGTGGAAAACCTTTCTGTATGATGTAGACCACAAAAGTCCCGACAGAGGAAGGTACGGATGTCCCAGGAGCTAAATGCCGGTTTCGGGCACATTTCGGCAGATGCCGCCGCACTGGAGTGCACTGTGACCGGCACAATCGCCTTTGCGCGGAGAAGCCGATTCTTCGCCTCCGCGAGCCGGAGAGAGCGGCTGCTTCGGAAAGGTGGAAATGAAGCTGCACAACACGGGGATAATGTGCGCTGCTTGCAAACTGATAGAAAACACTACCTTACCACTTTCCTACCTTTTCCAAACACATGAACATTCGATTGGAAGGTGTTTTGGAAAACTTTCTTATTCTTCGTGCAAAACACTCAGCAGAGCTCTCTGCAACATGTAAAACATCATGAGAGATGTTTTCTGTGCAGGCACAGTTTCTCATTACCAGACATAGTGGAAAAGCGTTTTGCAGTGATGTAGACCACAAAAGACGCTAAAGACGAAATATGGAGCTCCCCGGAGCTAAGCGCCGGTCCCGGGCACATTTCGGAAGAAGCCGCCGCACTGGAGTGCACTGTGACCGGCACAATCGCCTTTGCGCGAAGAAGCCGCTTCCTTGCCTCCGAAAACCAGACAGAGCGGCTGCTTCGGAATGGTGGAAATGAAGCTGCACAACACGGGGATAGTGTGCGCAGCTTGCAAACTGATAGAAAACAGTACCTTACAACTTTCCTACCTTTTCCAAACACATGAAAATTCGGTTAGAAGGTGTTTTCAACAACTTTATTTTCTTCGTGCAAAACACTCAGCAGAGCTCTCTGCAACATGTAAAACACCACGGGAGATGTTTTCAGTGAGGCACAGTCTCTCATTACCAGACATAATGGAAAAGCGTTTTGCAGTGATGTAGACCACAAAAGTCCCGAAAGACGCAGGTACGGATGTCCCCGCAGCTAAGCGCCGCTCCCGGGCACATTTCGGAAGAAGCCGCCGCACTGGAGTGCACTGTGACTGGCACAATCGCCTTTGCGCGAAGAAGCCGATTCTTCGCCTCCCGGAGCCGGAGAGAGCGGCTGCTTTCAAAAGGTGAAGAATGAAGCTGCACAAGACTGGGATAGTGTGCGCATCATGCAGACTGATAGAAAACACTACCTTACCACTCTCCTACCTTTTCCAAACACATGAACATTCGATTGGAAGGTGTTTTGGAAAACTTTCTTTTTCATCTTACATAAACTTCTGCAAAGCTCTCTGCAACATGTAAAACACCACGGGAGATGTTTTCTGTGCAGGCACAGTTTCTCATTACCAGACATAGTGGAAAAGCGTTTTGCTGTGATGTAGACCACAAAAGACGCTAAAGACGAAATATGGAGCTCCCCGGAGCTAAGCGCCGGTCCCAGGCACATTTCGGAAGAAGTCGCCGCACTGGAGTGCACTGTGACCGGCACAATCGCCTTTGCGCGAAGAAGCCGCTTCCTTGGCTCCGCGAGCCGGACAGAGCGGGTGCTTCGGAAAGGTGAAGAATGAAGCTACACAACACGGGGATAGTGTGCGCAGCTTGCAAACTGATAGAAAACAGTATCTTACAACTTTCCTACCTTTTCCAAACACATGAATATTCGGTTAGAAGGTGTTTTCAACAACTTTATTCTCTTCGTGCAAAACACTCAGCAGAGCTCTCTGCAACATGTAAAACACGATGGGAGATGTTTTCTGTGCTGGCACAGTTTCTCCTTGCCTAACATAGTGGAAAACCTTTCTGTATGATGTAGACCACAAAAGTCCCGACAGAGGAAGGTACGGATGTCCCAGGAGCTATGCGCCGGTCCCGGGCACATTTCGGAAGAAGCCGCCGCACTGGAGTGCACTGTGACCGGCACAATCGCCTTTGCGCGGAGAAGCCGATTCTTCGCCTCCGCGAACCGGAGAGAGCGGCTGCTTCGGAAGGTGAAGAATGAAGCTGCACAACACGGGGATAATGTGCGCTGCTTGCAAACTGATAGAAAACACTACCTTACCACTTTCCTACCTTTTCCAAACACATGAACATTCGATTGGAAGGTGTTTTGGAAAACTTTCTTATTCTTCGTGCAAAACACTCAGCAGAGCTCTCTGCAACATGTAAAACACCATGAGAGATGTTTTCTGTGCAGGCACAGTTTCTCATTACCAGACATAGTGGAAAAGCGTTTTGCAGTGATGTAGACCACAAAAGACGCTAAAGACGAAATATGGAGCTCCCCGGAGCTAAGCGCCGGTCCCGGGCACATTTCGGAAGAAGCCGCCGCACTGGAGTGCACTGTGACCGGCACAATCGCCTTTGCGCGAAGAAGCCGCCTCTTCGTCTCCCGGAGCCAGAGAGAGCGACTGCTTTCAAAAGGTGAAGAATGAAGCTGCACAACACTGGTATAGTGTGCGCAGCTTGCAAACTGATAGAAAACACTACCTTACCACTTTCCTACCTTTTCCAAACATATGAATATTCGGTTAGAAGGTGTTTTCAACAACTTTATTTTCTTCGTGCAAAACACTCAGCAGAGCTCTCTGCAACATGTAAAACATAATGGGAGATGTTTTCTGTGCAGGCACAGTTTCTACTTGCCAGACATAGTGGAAATGCTTTTAGTAGTGATGTAGAACACAAGAGACGCTAAAGTCGAAATACAGAGTTCCCCGGAGGTAAGCGCCGGTCCAGGGCACATTTCGGCAGATGCCGCCGCACTGGAGTGCACTGTGACCGGCACAATCGCCTTGGCTCGAAGAAGCCAATTCTTCGCCTCCGGGAGGCGGAGAGACCTGTAGCTTCGGAAAGGTGGAAATGAAGCTGCACAATACGGGGATAGTGTGCGCAGCTTGCAAACTGATAGAAAACAGTACCTTACCACTCTCCTACCTTTTCCAAACATATGACAATACGTTTGGAAGGTGTTTTCAACAACTTTATTTTCTTCGTGCAAAACACTCAGCAGAGCTCTGTGCAACATGTAAAACACGATGGGAGATGTTTTCTGTGCTGGCACAGTTTCTCCTTGCCAGACATAGCGGAAAAGCTTTTTAGCAGTGATGTAGACCACAAAAGTCCCGAAAGAAGCAGGTACGCAGCTCCCCGGAGCTAAATGCCGGTCCCGGGCACATTTCGGAAGAAGCCGCCGCACTGGAGTGCACTGTGACCGGCACAATCGCCTTTGCGCGAAGAAGCCGATTCTTCGCCTCCGGGACCCGGAGAGAGCGGCTGCTTTCAAAAGGTGAGGAATGAAGCTGCACAATACGGGGATAGTGTGCGCAGCTTGCAAACTGATAGAAAACAGTACCTTACAACTTTCCTACCTTTTCCAAACACATGAAAATTCGGTTAGAAGGTGTTTTCAACAACTTTATTTTCTTCGTGCAAAACACTCAGCAGAGCTCTCTGCAACATGTAAAACACCACGGGAGATGTTTTCAGTGAGGCACAGTCTCTCATTACCAGACATAATGGAAAAGCGTTTTGCAGTGATGTAGACCACAAAAGTCCCGAAAGAAGCAGGTACGGATGTCCCCGGAGCTAAGCGCCGCTCCCGGGCACATTTCGGAAGAAGCCGCCGCACTGGAGTGCACTGTGACCGGCACAATCGCCTTTGCGCGAAGAAGCCGATTCTTCGCCTCCCGGAGCCGGAGAGAGCGGCTGCTTTCAAAAGGTGAAGAATGAAGCTGCACAAGACTGGGATAGTGTGCGCATCATGCAGACTGATAGAAAACACTACCTTACCACTCTCCTACCTTTTCCAAACACATGAACATTCGATTGGAAGGTGTTTTGGAAAACTTTCTTTTTCATCTTACATAAACTTCTGCAAAGCTCTCTGCAACATGTAAAACACCACGGGAGATGTTTTCTGTGCTGGCACAGTTTCTCCTTGCCTAACATAGTGGAAAACCTTTCTGTATGATGTAGACCACAAAAGTCCCGAAAGAAGAAGGTACGGATGTCCCCGGAGCTAAGCGCCGGTCCCGGGCACATTTCGGAAGAAGCCGCCGCACTGGAGTGCACTGTGACCGGCACAATCGCCTTTGCGCGAAGAAGCCGATTCTTCGCCTCCGGGAGCCGGAGAGAGCGGCTGCTTTCAAAAGGTGAAGAATGAAGCTGCACAAGACTGGGATAGTGTGCGCAGCTTGCAAACTGATAGAAAACACTACCTTACCAATCTCCTACCTTTTCCAAACATATGAATATTGGGTTGGAAGGTGTTTCCAACAACTTTATTTTCTTCGTGCCAAACACTCAGCATACCTCTCTGCAACATGTAAAACACCATGAGAGATGTTTTCTGTGCTGGCACAGTTTCTCCATGCCAGACATAGTGGAAAGGATTTTTGCAATGATGTAGACCACAAAAGACGCTAAAGACGAAATATGGAGTTCCCGGAGCTATGCGCCGGTCCCAGGCACATTTCGGAAGAAGTCGCCGCACTGGAGTGCACTGTGACCGGCACAATCGCCTTTGCGCGAAGAAGCCGCTTCCTTGGCTCCGCGAGCCGGACAGAGCGGGTGCTTCGGAAAGGTGAAGAATGAAGCTACACAACACGGGGATAGTGTGCGCAGCTTGCAAACTGATAGAAAACAGTATCTTACAACTTTCCTACCTTTTCCAAACACATGAATATTCGGTTAGAAGGTGTTTTCAACAACTTTATTCTCTTCGTGCAAAACACTCAGCAGAGCTCTCTGCAACATGTAAAACACGATGGGAGATGTTTTCTGTGCTGGCACAGTTTCTCCTTGCCTAACATAGTGGAAAACCTTTCTGTATGATGTAGACCACAAAAGTCCCGACAGAGGAAGGTACGGATGTCCCAGGAGCTAAATGCCGGTTTCGGGCACATTTCGGCAGATGCCGCCGCACTGGAGTGCACTGTGACCGGCACAATCGCCTTTGCGCGGAGAAGCCGATTCTTCGCCTCCGCGAGCCGGAGAGAGCGGCTGCTTCGGAAAGGTGGAAATGAAGCTGCACAACACGGGGATAATGTGCGCTGCTTGCAAACTGATAGAAAACACTACCTTACCACTTTCCTACCTTTTCCAAACACATGAACATTCGATTGGAAGGTGTTTTGGAAAACTTTCTTATTCTTCGTGCAAAACACTCAGCAGAGCTCTCTGCAACATGTAAAACATCATGAGAGATGTTTTCTGTGCAGGCACAGTTTCTCATTACCAGACATAGTGGAAAAGCGTTTTGCAGTGATGTAGACCACAAAAGACGCTAAAGACGAAATATGGAGCTCCCCGGAGCTAAGCGCCGGTCCCGGGCACATTTCGGAAGAAGCCGCCGCACTGGAGTGCACTGTGACCGGCACAATCGCCTTTGCGCGAAGAAGCCGATTCTTCGCCTCCGGGAGCCGGAGAGAGCGGCTGCTTTCAAAAGGTGAGGAATGAAGCTGCACAATACGGGGATAGTGTGCGCTGCTTGCAAACTGATAGAAAACACTACCTTACCACCTTCCTACCTTTTCCAAACACATGAACATTCGATTGGAATGTGTTTTGGAAAACTTTCTTTTTCTTCGTGCAAAAAACTCAGCAGAGCTCTCTGCAACATGTTAAACACCATGAGAGATGTTTTCTGTGCAGGCACAGTTTCTCATTACCAGACATAGTGGAAAAGCGTTTTGCTGTGATGTAGACCACAAAAGACGCTAAAGACGAAATATGGAGCTCCCCGGAGCTAAGCGCCGGTCCCGGGCACATTTCGGAAGAAGCCGCCGCACTGGAGTGCACTGTGACCGGCACAATCGCCTTTGCGCGAAGAAGCCGCTTCCTTGCCTCCGAAAACCAGACAGAGCGGCTGCTTCGGAATGGTGGAAATGAAGCTGCACAACACGGGGATAGTGTGCGCAGCTTGCAAACTGATAGAAAACAGTACCTTACAACTTTCCTACCTTTTCCAAACACATGAAAATTCGGTTAGAAGGTGTTTTCAACAACTTTATTTTCTTCGTGCAAAACACTCAGCAGAGCTCTCTGCAACATGTAAAACACCACGGGAGATGTTTTCAGTGAGGCACAGTCTCTCATTACCAGACATAATGGAAAAGCGTTTTGCAGTGATGTAGACCACAAAAGTCCCGAAAGACGCAGGTACGGATGTCCCCGCAGCTAAGCGCCGCTCCCGGGCACATTTCGGAAGAAGCCGCCGCACTGGAGTGCACTGTGACTGGCACAATCGCCTTTGCGCGAAGAAGCCGATTCTTCGCCTCCCGGAGCCGGAGAGAGCGGCTGCTTTCAAAAGGTGAAGAATGAAGCTGCACAAGACTGGGATAGTGTGCGCATCATGCAGACTGATAGAAAACACTACCTTACCACTCTCCTACCTTTTCCAAACACATGAACATTCGATTGGAAGGTGTTTTGGAAAACTTTCTTTTTCATCTTACATAAACTTCTGCAAAGCTCTCTGCAACATGTAAAACACCACGGGAGATGTTTTCTGTGCAGGCACAGTTTCTCATTACCAGACATAGTGGAAAAGCGTTTTGCTGTGATGTAGACCACAAAAGACGCTAAAGACGAAATATGGAGCTCCCCGGAGCTAAGCGCCGGTCCCAGGCACATTTCGGAAGAAGTCGCCGCACTGGAGTGCACTGTGACCGGCACAATCGCCTTTGCGCGAAGAAGCCGCTTCCTTGGCTCCGCGAGCCGGACAGAGCGGGTGCTTCAGAAGGTGAAGAATGAAGCTACACAACACGGGGATAGTGTGCGCAGCTTGCAAACTGATAGAAAACAGTACCTTACAACTTTCCTACCTTTTCCAAACACATGAATATTCGGTTAGAAGGTGTTTTCAACAACTTTATTTTCTTCGTGCAAAACACTCAGCAGAGCTCTGTGCAACATGTAAAACACGATGGGAGATGTTTTCTGTGCTGGCACAGTTTCTCCTTGCCTAACATAGTGGAAAACCTTTCTGTATGATGTAGACCACAAAAGTCCCGACAGAGGAATGTACGGATGTCCCCGGAGCTAAGCGCCGGTCCCAGGCACATTTCGGAAGAAGACGCCGCACTGGAGTGCACTATGACCGGCACAATCGCCTTTGCGCGAAGAAGCCGATTCTTCGCCTCCGGGAGCCGGAGAGAGCGGCTGCTTTCAGAAGGTGAAGAATGAAGCTGCACAACACTGGGATAGTGTGCGCAGCTTGCAAACTGATAGAAAACACTACCTACCAATCTCCTACCTTTTCCAAACATATGAATATTGGGTTGGAAGGTGTTTCCAACAACTTTATTTTCTTCGTGCCAAACACTCAGCAGACCTCTCTGCAACATGTAAAACACCATGAGAGATGTTTTCTGTGCTGGCACAGTTTCTCCATGCCAGACATAGTGGAAAGGATTTTTGCAATGATGTAGACCACAAAAGACGCTAAAGACGAAATATGGAGTTCCCGGAGCTAAGCGCCGGTCCCAGGCACATTTCGGAAGAAGCCGCCGCACTGGAGTGCACTGTGACCGGCACAATCGCCTTTGCGCGGAGAAGCCGATTCTTCGCCTCCGCGAGCCGGAGAGAGCGGCTGCTTCGGAAGGTGAAGAATGAAGCTGCACAACACGGGGATAATGTGCGCTGCTTGCAAACTGATGGAAAACACTACCTTACCACTTTCCTACCTTTTCCAAACACATGAACATTCGATTGGAATGTGTTTTGGAAAACTTTCTTATTCTTCGTGCAAAACACTCAGCAGAGCTCTCTGCAACATGTAAAACACCATGAGAGATGTTTTCTGAGCAGGCACAGTTTCTACTTGCCAGACATAGTGGAAATGCTTTTAGTAGTGATGTAGAACACAAGAGACGCTAAAGTCGAAATACAGAGTTCCCCGGAGCTAAGCGCCGGTCCCGGGCACATTTCGGAAGAAGCCGCCGCACTGGAGTGCACTGTGACCGGCACAATCGCCTTTGCGCGAAGAAGCCGCTTCCTTGGCTCCGCGAGCCGGACAGAGCGGGTGCTTCGGAAAGGTGAAGAATGAAGCTACACAACACGGGGATAGTGTGCGCAGCTTGCAAACTGATAGAAAACAGTATCTTACAACTTTCCTACCTTTTCCAAACACATGAATATTCGGTTAGAAGGTGTTTTCAACAACTTTATTCTCTTCGTGCAAAACACTCAGCAGAGCTCTCTGCAACATGTAAAACACGATGGGAGATGTTTTCTGTGCTGGCACAGTTTCTCCTTGCCTAACATAGTGGAAAACCTTTCTGTATGATGTAGACCACAAAAGTCCCGACAGAGGAAGGTACGGATGTCCCAGGAGCTATGCGCCGGTCCCGGGCACATTTCGGAAGAAGCCGCCGCACTGGAGTGCACTGTGACCGGCACAATCGCCTTTGCGCGGAGAAGCCGATTCTTCGCCTCCGCGAACCGGAGAGAGCGGCTGCTTCGGAAGGTGAAGAATGAAGCTGCACAACACGGGGATAATGTGCGCTGCTTGCAAACTGATAGAAAACACTACCTTACCACTTTCCTACCTTTTCCAAACACATGAACATTCGATTGGAAGGTGTTTTGGAAAACTTTCTTATTCTTCGTGCAAAACACTCAGCAGAGCTCTCTGCAACATGTAAAACACCATGAGAGATGTTTTCTGTGCAGGCACAGTTTCTCATTACCAGACATAGTGGAAAAGCGTTTTGCAGTGATGTAGACCACAAAAGACGCTAAAGACGAAATATGGAGCTCCCCGGAGCTAAGCGCCGGTCCCGGGCACATTTCGGAAGAAGCCGCCGCACTGGAGTGCACTGTGACCGGCACAATCGCCTTTGCGCGAAGAAGCCGCCTCTTCGTCTCCCGGAGCCAGAGAGAGCGACTGCTTTCAAAAGGTGAAGAATGAAGCTGCACAACACTGGGATAGTGTGCGCAGCTTGCAAACTGATAGAAAACACTACCTTACCACTTTCCTACCTTTTCCAAACATATGAATATTCGGTTAGAAGGTGTTTTCAACAACTTTATTTTCTTCGTGCAAAACACTCAGCAGAGCTCTCTGCAACATGTAAAACATAATGGGAGATGTTTTCTGTGCAGGCACAGTTTCTACTTGCCAGACATAGTGGAAATGCTTTTAGTAGTGATGTAGAACACAAGAGACGCTAAAGTCGAAATACAGAGTTCCCCGGAGGTAAGCGCCGGTCCAGGGCACATTTCGGCAGATGCCGCCGCACTGGAGTGCACTGTGACCGGCACAATCGCCTTGGCTCGAAGAAGCCAATTCTTCGCCTCCGGGAGGCGGAGAGACCTGTAGCTTCGGAAAGGTGGAAATGAAGCTGCACAATACGGGGATAGTGTGCGCAGCTTGCAAACTGATAGAAAACAGTACCTTACCACTCTCCTACCTTTTCCAAACATATGACAATACGTTTGGAAGGTGTTTTCAACAACTTTATTTTCTTCGTGCAAAACACTCAGCAGAGCTCTGTGCAACATGTAAAACACGATGGGAGATGTTTTCTGTGCTGGCACAGTTTCTCCTTGCCAGACATAGCGGAAAAGCTTTTTAGCAGTGATGTAGACCACAAAAGTCCCGAAAGAAGCAGGTACGCAGCTCCCCGGAGCTAAATGCCGGTCCCGGGCACATTTCGGAAGAAGCCGCCGCACTGGAGTGCACTGTGACCGGCACAATCGCCTTTGCGCGAAGAAGCCGATTCTTCGCCTCCGGGACCCGGAGAGAGCGGCTGCTTTCAAAAGGTGAGGAATGAAGCTGCACAATACGGGGATAGTGTGCGCAGCTTGCAAACTGATAGAAAACAGTACCTTACAACTTTCCTACCTTTTCCAAACACATGAAAATTCGGTTAGAAGGTGTTTTCAACAACTTTATTTTCTTCGTGCAAAACACTCAGCAGAGCTCTCTGCAACATGTAAAACACCACGGGAGATGTTTTCAGTGAGGCACAGTCTCTCATTACCAGACATAATGGAAAAGCGTTTTGCAGTGATGTAGACCACAAAAGTCCCGAAAGAAGCAGGTACGGATGTCCCCGGAGCTAAGCGCCGCTCCCGGGCACATTTCGGAAGAAGCCGCCGCACTGGAGTGCACTGTGACCGGCACAATCGCCTTTGCGCGAAGAAGCCGATTCTTCGCCTCCCGGAGCCGGAGAGAGCGGCTGCTTTCAAAAGGTGAAGAATGAAGCTGCACAAGACTGGGATAGTGTGCGCATCATGCAGACTGATAGAAAACACTACCTTACCACTCTCCTACCTTTTCCAAACACATGAACATTCGATTGGAAGGTGTTTTGGAAAACTTTCTTTTTCATCTTACATAAACTTCTGCAAAGCTCTCTGCAACATGTAAAACACCACGGGAGATGTTTTCTGTGCTGGCACAGTTTCTCCTTGCCTAACATAGTGGAAAACCTTTCTGTATGATGTAGACCACAAAAGTCCCGAAAGAAGAAGGTACGGATGTCCCCGGAGCTAAGCGCCGGTCCCGGGCACATTTCGGAAGAAGCCGCCGCACTGGAGTGCACTGTGACCGGCACAATCGCCTTTGCGCGAAGAAGCCGATTCTTCGCCTCCGGGAGCCGGAGAGAGCGGCTGCTTTCAAAAGGTGAAGAATGAAGCTGCACAAGACTGGGATAGTGTGCGCAGCTTGCAAACTGATAGAAAACACTACCTTACCAATCTCCTACCTTTTCCAAACATATGAATATTGGGTTGGAAGGTGTTTCCAACAACTTTATTTTCTTCGTGCCAAACACTCAGCATACCTCTCTGCAACATGTAAAACACCATGAGAGATGTTTTCTGTGCTGGCACAGTTTCTCCATGCCAGACATAGTGGAAAGGATTTTTGCAATGATGTAGACCACAAAAGACGCTAAAGACGAAATATGGAGTTCCCGGAGCTATGCGCCGGTCCCAGGCACATTTCGGAAGAAGTCGCCGCACTGGAGTGCACTGTGACCGGCACAATCGCCTTTGCGCGAAGAAGCCGCTTCCTTGGCTCCGCGAGCCGGACAGAGCGGGTGCTTCGGAAAGGTGAAGAATGAAGCTACACAACACGGGGATAGTGTGCGCAGCTTGCAAACTGATAGAAAACAGTATCTTACAACTTTCCTACCTTTTCCAAACACATGAATATTCGGTTAGAAGGTGTTTTCAACAACTTTATTCTCTTCGTGCAAAACACTCAGCAGAGCTCTCTGCAACATGTAAAACACGATGGGAGATGTTTTCTGTGCTGGCACAGTTTCTCCTTGCCTAACATAGTGGAAAACCTTTCTGTATGATGTAGACCACAAAAGTCCCGACAGAGGAAGGTACGGATGTCCCAGGAGCTAAATGCCGGTTTCGGGCACATTTCGGCAGATGCCGCCGCACTGGAGTGCACTGTGACCGGCACAATCGCCTTTGCGCGGAGAAGCCGATTCTTCGCCTCCGCGAGCCGGAGAGAGCGGCTGCTTCGGAAAGGTGGAAATGAAGCTGCACAACACGGGGATAATGTGCGCTGCTTGCAAACTGATAGAAAACACTACCTTACCACTTTCCTACCTTTTCCAAACACATGAACATTCGATTGGAAGGTGTTTTGGAAAACTTTCTTATTCTTCGTGCAAAACACTCAGCAGAGCTCTCTGCAACATGTAAAACATCATGAGAGATGTTTTCTGTGCAGGCACAGTTTCTCATTACCAGACATAGTGGAAAAGCGTTTTGCAGTGATGTAGACCACAAAAGACGCTAAAGACGAAATATGGAGCTCCCCGGAGCTAAGCGCCGGTCCCGGGCACATTTCGGAAGAAGCCGCCGCACTGGAGTGCACTGTGACCGGCACAATCGCCTTTGCGCGAAGAAGCCGATTCTTCGCCTCCGGGAGCCGGAGAGAGCGGCTGCTTTCAAAAGGTGAGGAATGAAGCTGCACAATACGGGGATAGTGTGCGCTGCTTGCAAACTGATAGAAAACACTACCTTACCACCTTCCTACCTTTTCCAAACACATGAACATTCGATTGGAATGTGTTTTGGAAAACTTTCTTTTTCTTCGTGCAAAAAACTCAGCAGAGCTCTCTGCAACATGTTAAACACCATGAGAGATGTTTTCTGTGCAGGCACAGTTTCTCATTACCAGACATAGTGGAAAAGCGTTTTGCTGTGATGTAGACCACAAAAGACGCTAAAGACGAAATATGGAGCTCCCCGGAGCTAAGCGCCGGTCCCGGGCACATTTCGGAAGAAGCCGCCGCACTGGAGTGCACTGTGACCGGCACAATCGCCTTTGCGCGAAGAAGCCGCTTCCTTGCCTCCGAAAACCAGACAGAGCGGCTGCTTCGGAATGGTGGAAATGAAGCTGCACAACACGGGGATAGTGTGCGCAGCTTGCAAACTGATAGAAAACAGTACCTTACAACTTTCCTACCTTTTCCAAACACATGAAAATTCGGTTAGAAGGTGTTTTCAACAACTTTATTTTCTTCGTGCAAAACACTCAGCAGAGCTCTCTGCAACATGTAAAACACCACGGGAGATGTTTTCAGTGAGGCACAGTCTCTCATTACCAGACATAATGGAAAAGCGTTTTGCAGTGATGTAGACCACAAAAGTCCCGAAAGACGCAGGTACGGATGTCCCCGCAGCTAAGCGCCGCTCCCGGGCACATTTCGGAAGAAGCCGCCGCACTGGAGTGCACTGTGACTGGCACAATCGCCTTTGCGCGAAGAAGCCGATTCTTCGCCTCCCGGAGCCGGAGAGAGCGGCTGCTTTCAAAAGGTGAAGAATGAAGCTGCACAAGACTGGGATAGTGTGCGCATCATGCAGACTGATAGAAAACACTACCTTACCACTCTCCTACCTTTTCCAAACACATGAACATTCGATTGGAAGGTGTTTTGGAAAACTTTCTTTTTCATCTTACATAAACTTCTGCAAAGCTCTCTGCAACATGTAAAACACCACGGGAGATGTTTTCTGTGCTGGCACAGTTTCTCCTTGCCTAACATAGTGGAAAACCTTTCTGTATGATGTAGACCACAAAAGTCCCGAAAGAAGAAGGTACGGATGTCCCCGGAGCTAAGCGCCGGTCCCGGGCACATTTCGGAAGAAGCCGCCGCACTGGAGTGCACTGTGACCGGCACAATCGCCTTTGCGCGAAGAAGCCGATTCTTCGCCTCCGGGAGCCGGAGAGAGCGGCTGCTTTCAAAAGGTGAAGAATGAAGCTGCACAAGACTGGGATAGTGTGCGCAGCTTGCAAACTGATAGAAAACACTACCTTACCAATCTCCTACCTTTTCCAAACATATGAATATTGGGTTGGAAGGTGTTTCCAACAACTGTATTTTCTTCGTGCAAAACACTCAGCAGACCTCTCTGCAACATGTAAAACACCATGAGAGATGTTTTCTGTGCTGGCACAGTTTCTCCATGCCAGACATAGTGGAAAGGATTTTTGCAATGATGTAGACCACAAAAGACGCTAAAGACGAAATATGGAGTTCCCGGAGCTAAGCGCCGGTCCCAGGCACATTTCGGAAGAAGTCGCCGCACTGGAGTGCACTGTGACCGGCACAATCGCCTTTGCGCGAAGAAGCCGCTTCCTTGGCTCCGCGAGCCGGACAGAGCGGGTGCTTCAGAAGGTGAAGAATGAAGCTACACAACACGGGGATAGTGTGCGCAGCTTGCAAACTGATAGAAAACAGTACCTTACAACTTTCCTACCTTTTCCAAACACATGAATATTCGGTTAGAAGGTGTTTTCAACAACTTTATTTTCTTCGTGCAAAACACTCAGCAGAGCTCTGTGCAACATGTAAAACACGATGGGAGATGTTTTCTGTGCTGGCACAGTTTCTCCTTGCCTAACATAGTGGAAAACCTTTCTGTATGATGTAGACCACAAAAGTCCCGACAGAGGAATGTACGGATGTCCCCGGAGCTAAGCGCCGGTCCCAGGCACATTTCGGAAGAAGACGCCGCACTGGAGTGCACTATGACCGGCACAATCGCCTTTGCGCGAAGAAGCCGATTCTTCGCCTCCGGGAGCCGGAGAGAGCGGCTGCTTTCAGAAGGTGAAGAATGAAGCTGCACAACACTGGGATAGTGTGCGCAGCTTGCAAACTGATAGAAAACACTACCTACCAATCTCCTACCTTTTCCAAACATATGAATATTGGGTTGGAAGGTGTTTCCAACAACTTTATTTTCTTCGTTGCAAACACTCAGCAGACCTCTCTGCAACATGTAAAACACCATGAGAGATGTTTTCTGTGCTGGCACAGTTTCTCCATGCCAGACATAGTGGAAAGGATTTTTGCAATGATGTAGACCACAAAAGACGCTAAAGACGAAATATGGAGTTCCCGGAGCTAAGCGCCGGTCCCAGGCACATTTCGGAAGAAGTCGCCGCACTGGAGTGCACTGTGACCGGCACAATCGCCTTTGCGCGAAGAAGCCGCTTCCTTGGCTCCGCGAGCCGGACAGAGCGGGTGCTTCGGAAAGGTGAAGAATGAAGCTACACAACACGGGGATAGTGTGCGCAGCTTGCAAACTGATAGAAAACAGTATCTTACAACTTTCCTACCTTTTCCAAACACATGAATATTCGGTTAGAAGGTGTTTTCAACAACTTTATTCTCTTCGTGCAAAACACTCAGCAGAGCTCTCTGCAACATGTAAAACACGATGGGAGATGTTTTCTGTGCTGGCACAGTTTCTCCTTGCCTAACATAGTGGAAAACCTTTCTGTATGATGTAGACCACAAAAGTCCCGACAGAGGAAGGTACGGATGTCCCAGGAGCTATGCGCCGGTCCCGGGCACATTTCGGAAGAAGCCGCCGCACTGGAGTGCACTGTGACCGGCACAATCGCCTTTGCGCGGAGAAGCCGATTCTTCGCCTCCGCGAGCCGGAGAGAGCGGCTGCTTCGGAAGGTGAAGAATGAAGCTGCACAACACGGGGATAATGTGCGCTGCTTGCAAACTGATGGAAAACACTACCTTACCACTTTCCTACCTTTTCCAAACACATGAACATTCGATTGGAATGTGTTTTGGAAAACTTTCTTATTCTTCGTGCAAAACACTCAGCAGAGCTCTCTGCAACATGTAAAACACCATGAGAGATGTTTTCTGAGCAGGCACAGTTTCTACTTGCCAGACATAGTGGAAATGCTTTTAGTAGTGATGTAGAACACAAGAGACGCTAAAGTCGAAATACAGAGTTCCCCGGAGCTAAGCGCCGGTCCCGGGCACATTTCGGAAGAAGCCGCCGCACTGGAGTGCACTGTGACCGGCACAATCGCCTTTGCGCGAAGAAGCCAATTCTTCGCCTCCGGGAGGCGGAGAGACCTGTAGCTTCGGAAAGGTGGAAATGAAGCTGCACAATACGGGGATAGTGTGCGCAGCTTGCAAAGTGATAGAAAACAGTACCTTACCACTCTCCTACCTTTTCCAAACATATGACTATACGTTTGGAAGGTGTTTTCAACAACTTTATTTTCTTCGTGCAAAACACTCAGCAGAGCTCTGTGCAACATGTAAAACACGATGGGAGATGTTTTCTGTGCAGGCACAGTTTCTCCTTGCCAGACTTAGCGGAAAAGCTTTTTAGCAGTGATGTAGACCACAAAAGTCGCGAAAGAAGCAGGTACGGATGTCCCCGGAGCTAAATGCCGGTCCCGGGCACATTTCGGAAGAAGCCGCCGCACTGGAGTGCACTGTGACCGGCACAATCGCCTTTGCGCGAAGAAGCCGATTCTTCGCCTCCGGGAGCCGGAGAGAGCGGCTGCTTTCAAAAGGTGAGGAATGAAGCTGCACAACACCGGGATAGTGTGCGCAGCTTGCAAACTGATAGAAAACACTACCTTACCACCTTCCTACCTTTTCCAAACACATGAACATTCGATTGGAATGTGTTTTGGAAAACTTTCTTTTTCTTCGTGCAAAACACTCAGCAGAGCTCTCTGCAACATGTAAAACACCATGAGAGATGTTTTCTGTGCAGGCACAGTTTCTCATTACCAGACATAGTGGAAAAGCGTTTTGCAGTGATGTAGACCACAAAAGACGCTAAAGACGAAATATGGAGCTCCCCGGGGCTAAGCGCCGGTCCCGGGCACATTTCGGAAGAAGCCGCCGCACTGGAGTGCACTGTGACCGGCACAATCGCCTTTGCGCGAAGAAGCCGCTTCCTTGCCTCCGAAAACCAGACAGAGCGGCTGCTTCGGAATGGTGGAAATGAAGCTGCACAACACGGGGATAGTGTGCGCAGCTTGCAAACTGATAGAAAACAGTATCTTACAACTTTCCTACCTTTTCCAAACACATGAATATTCGGTTAGAAGGTGTTTTCAACAACTTTATTCTCTTCGTGCAAAACACTCAGCAGAGCTCTCTGCAACATGTAAAACACGATGGGAGATGTTTTCTGTGCTGGCACAGTTTCTCCTTGCCTAACATAGTGGAAAACCTTTCTGTATGATGTAGACCACAAAAGTCCCGAAAGAAGCAGGTACGGATGTCCCCGGAGCTAAGCGCCGCTCCCGGGCACATTTCGGAAGAAGCCGCCGCACTGGAGTGCACTGTGACCGGCACAATCGCCTTTGCGCGAAGAAGCCGATTCTTCGCCTCCCGGAGCCGGAGAGAGCGGCTGCTTTCAAAAGGTGAAGAATGAAGCTGCACAATACGGGGATAGTGTGCGCAGCTTGCAAACTGATAGAAAACACTACCTTACCACCTTCCTACCTTTTCCAAGCATATGAATATTGGGTTGGAAGGTGTTTCCAACAACTTTATTTTCTTCGTGCAAAACACTCAGCAGACCTCTCTGCAACATGTAAAACACCATGAGAGATGTTTTCTGTGCTGGCACAGTTTCTCCATGCCAGACATAGTGGAAAGGATTTTTGCAATGATGTAGACCACAAAAGACGCTAAAGACGAAATATGGAGTTCCCGGAGCTAAGCGCCGGTCCCAGGCACATTTCGGAAGAAGCCGCCGCACTGGAGTGCACTGTGACCGGCACAATCGCCTTTGCGCGAAGAAGCCGCTTCCTTGGCTCCGCGAGCCGGACAGAGCGGGTGCTTCGGAAGGTGAAGAATGAAGCTACACAACACGGGGATAGTGTGCGCAGCTTGCAAACTGATAGAAAACAGTACCTTACAACTTTCCTACCTTTTCCAAACACATGAATATTCGGTTAGAAGGTGTTTTCAACAACTTTATTTTCTTCGTGCAAAACACTCAGCAGAGCTCTGTGCAACATGTAAAACACGATGGGAGATGTTTTCTGTGCTGGCACAGTTTCTCCTTGCCTAACATAGTGGAAAACCTTTCTGTATGATGTAGACCACAAAAGTCCCGACAGAGGAAGGTACGGATGTCCCCGGAGCTAAGCGCCGGTCCCGGGCTCATTTCGGAAGAAGCCGCCGCACTGGAGTGCACTGTGACCGGCACAATCGCCTTTGCGCGAAGAAGCCGATTCTTCGCCTCCGGCAGCCGGACAGAGCGGCTGCTTCGGAAAGGTGGAAATGAAGCTGCACAACACCGGGATAGTGTGAGCAGTTTGCAAACTGATAAAAAACACTACCTTACCACTTTCCTACCTTTTCCAAACACATGAATATTTGATGGGAAGGTGTTTAGGACAACTTTATTTTTCTTATGCAAAACATTCTGAAGAGGTCTCTAAACAAGTAAAACACGATAGGAGATGTTTTCTGTGCTGGCACAGTTTCTCCATGCCAGACATAGTGGAAAGGGTCTTTGCAATGATATAGACCACAAAAGACGCTAAAGACGAAATATGGAGCTCCCCGGAGGTAAGCGCCGGTCCCGGGCACATTTCGGAAGAAGCTGCCGCACTGGAGTGCACTGTGACCGGCACAATCGCCTTTGAGCGAAGAAGCCGCCTCTTCGTCTCCGGGAGCCAGAGAGAGCGGCTGCTTTCAAAAGGTGAAGAATGAAGCTGCACAACACTGGGATAGTGTGCGCAGCTTGCAAACTGATAGAAAACACTACCTTACCACTTTCCTACCTTTTCCAAACATATGAATATTCGGTTAGAAGGTGTTTTCAACAACTTTATTTTTTTCGTGCAAAACACTCAGCAGAGCTCTCTGCAACATGTAAAACATAATGGGAGATGTTTTCTGTGCAGGCACAGTTTCTACTTGCCAGACATAGTGGAAATGCTTTTAGTAGTGATGTAGAACACAAGAGACGCTAAAGTCGAAATACAGAGTTCCCCGGAGGTAAGCGCCGGTCCCGGGCACATTTCGGCAGATGCCGCCGCACTGGAGTGCACTGTGACCGGCACAATCGCCTTTGCGCGAAGAAGCCGATTCTTCGCCTCCGGGAGCCGGAGAGACCTGTAGCTTCGGAAAGGTGGAAATGAAGCTGCACAATACGGGGATAGTGTGCGCAGCTTGCAAACTGATAGAAAACAGTACCTTACCACTCTCCTACCTTTACCAAACATATGAATATTCGGTTAGAAGGTGTTTTCAACAACTTTATTTTCTTCGTGCAAAACACTCAGCAGAGCTCTGTGCAACATGTAAAACACGATGGGAGATGTTTTCTGTGCAGGCACAGTTTCTCCTTGGCAGACATAGTGGAAAAGCTTTTTGCAGTGATGTAGACCACAAAAGTCCCGAAAGAAGCAGGTACGGATGTCCCCGGAGCTAAGCGCCGGCCCAGGCACATTTCGGAAGAAGCCGCCGCACTGGAGTGCACTGTGACCGGCACAATCGCCTTTGCGCGAAGAAGCCGATTCTTCGCCTCCGGGAGCCGGAGAGAGCGGCTGCTTTCAAAAGGTGAGGAATGAAGCTGCACAATACGGGGATAGTGTGCGCAGCTTGCAAACTGATAGAAAACACTACCTTACCACCTTCCTACCTTTTCCAAACACATGAACATTCGATTGGAATGTGTTTTGGAAAACTTTCTTATTCTTCGTGCAAAACACTCAGCAGAGCTCTCTGCAACATGTAAAACACCATGAGAGATGTTTTCTGTGCAGGCACAGTTTCTCATTACCAGACATAGTGGAAAAGCGTTTTGCAGTGATGTAGACCACAAAAGACGCTAAAGACGAAATATGGAGCTCCCCGGAGCTAAGCGCCGGTCCCGGGCAAATTTCGGAAGAAGCCGCCGCACTGGAGTGCACTGTGACCGGCACAATCGCCTTTGCGCGAAGAAGCCGCTTCCTTGCCTCCGAAAACCAGACAGAGCGGCTGCTTCGGAATGGTGGAAATGAAGCTGCACAACACGGGGATAGTGTGCGCAGCTTGCAAACTGATAGAAAACAGTACCTTACAACTTTCCTACCTTTTCCAAACACATGAAAATTCGGTTAGAAGGTGTTTTCAACAACTTTATTTTCTTCGTGCAAAACACTCAGCAGAGCTCTCTGCAACATGTAAAACACCACGGGAGATGTTTTCAGTGAGGCACAGTTTCTTATTACCAGACATAGTGGAAAAGCGTTTTGCAGTGATGTAGACCACAAAAGACGCTAAAGACGAAATATGGAGCTCCCCGGAGCTAAGCGCCGGTCCCGGGCACATTTCGGAAGAAGCCGCCGCACTGGAGTGCACTGTGACTGGCACAATCGCCTTTGCGCGAAGAAGCCGATTCTTCGCCTCCGGGAGCCGGAGAGAGCGGCTGCTTTCAAAAGGTGAAGAATGAAGCTGCACAACACTGGGATAGTGTGCTCAGCTTGCAAACTGATAGAAAACACTACTCTACCACCTTCCTACCTTTTCCAAACACATGAACATTCGATTGGAAGGTGTTTTGGAAAACTTTCTTTTTCATCTTACATAAACTTCTGCAAAGCTCTCTGCAACATGTAAAACACCACGGGAGATGTTTTCTGTGCTGGCACAGTTTCTCCTTGCCTAACATAGTGGAAAACCTTTCTGTATGATGTAGACCACAAAAGTCCCGAAAGAAGAAGGTACGGATGTCCCCGGAGCTAAGCGCCGGTCCCGGGCACATTTCGGAAGAAGCCGCCGCACTGGAGTGCACTGTGACCGGCACAATCGCCTTTGCGCGAAGAAGCCGATTCTTCGCCTCCGGGAGCCGGAGAGAGCGGCTGCTTTCAAAAGGTGAAGAATGAAGCTGCACAAGACTGGGATAGTGTGCGCAGCTTGCAAACTGATAGAAAACACTACCTTACCAATCTCCTACCTTTTCCAAACATATGAATATTGGGTTGGAAGGTGTTTCCAACAACTGTATTTTCTTCGTGCAAAACACTCAGCAGACCTCTCTGCAACATGTAAAACACCATGAGAGATGTTTTCTGTGCTGGCACAGTTTCTCCATGCCAGACATAGTGGAAAGGATTTTTGCAATGATGTAGACCACAAAAGACGCTAAAGACGAAATATGGAGTTCCCGGAGCTAAGCGCCGGTCCCAGGCACATTTCGGAAGAAGTCGCCGCACTGGAGTGCACTGTGACCGGCACAATCGCCTTTGCGCGAAGAAGCCGCTTCCTTGGCTCCGCGAGCCGGACAGAGCGGGTGCTTCAGAAGGTGAAGAATGAAGCTACACAACACGGGGATAGTGTGCGCAGCTTGCAAACTGATAGAAAACAGTACCTTACAACTTTCCTACCTTTTCCAAACACATGAATATTCGGTTAGAAGGTGTTTTCAACAACTTTATTTTCTTCGTGCAAAACACTCAGCAGAGCTCTGTGCAACATGTAAAACACGATGGGAGATGTTTTCTGTGCTGGCACAGTTTCTCCTTGCCTAACATAGTGGAAAACCTTTCTGTATGATGTAGACCACAAAAGTCCCGACAGAGGAATGTACGGATGTCCCCGGAGCTAAGCGCCGGTCCCAGGCACATTTCGGAAGAAGACGCCGCACTGGAGTGCACTATGACCGGCACAATCGCCTTTGCGCGAAGAAGCCGATTCTTCGCCTCCGGGAGCCGGAGAGAGCGGCTGCTTTCAGAAGGTGAAGAATGAAGCTGCACAACACTGGGATAGTGTGCGCAGCTTGCAAACTGATAGAAAACACTACCTACCAATCTCCTACCTTTTCCAAACATATGAATATTGGGTTGGAAGGTGTTTCCAACAACTTTATTTTCTTCGTTGCAAACACTCAGCAGACCTCTCTGCAACATGTAAAACACCATGAGAGATGTTTTCTGTGCTGGCACAGTTTCTCCATGCCAGACATAGTGGAAAGGATTTTTGCAATGATGTAGACCACAAAAGACGCTAAAGACGAAATATGGAGTTCCCGGAGCTAAGCGCCGGTCCCAGGCACATTTCGGAAGAAGTCGCCGCACTGGAGTGCACTGTGACCGGCACAATCGCCTTTGCGCGAAGAAGCCGCTTCCTTGGCTCCGCGAGCCGGACAGAGCGGGTGCTTCGGAAAGGTGAAGAATGAAGCTACACAACACGGGGATAGTGTGCGCAGCTTGCAAACTGATAGAAAACAGTATCTTACAACTTTCCTACCTTTTCCAAACACATGAATATTCGGTTAGAAGGTGTTTTCAACAACTTTATTCTCTTCGTGCAAAACACTCAGCAGAGCTCTCTGCAACATGTAAAACACGATGGGAGATGTTTTCTGTGCTGGCACAGTTTCTCCTTGCCTAACATAGTGGAAAACCTTTCTGTATGATGTAGACCACAAAAGTCCCGACAGAGGAAGGTACGGATGTCCCAGGAGCTATGCGCCGGTCCCGGGCACATTTCGGAAGAAGCCGCCGCACTGGAGTGCACTGTGACCGGCACAATCGCCTTTGCGCGGAGAAGCCGATTCTTCGCCTCCGCGAACCGGAGAGAGCGGCTGCTTCGGAAGGTGAAGAATGAAGCTGCACAACACGGGGATAATGTGCGCTGCTTGCAAACTGATAGAAAACACTACCTTACCACTTTCCTACCTTTTCCAAACACATGAACATTCGATTGGAAGGTGTTTTGGAAAACTTTCTTATTCTTCGTGCAAAACACTCAGCAGAGCTCTCTGCAACATGTAAAACACCATGAGAGATGTTTTCTGTGCAGGCACAGTTTCTCATTACCAGACATAGTGGAAAAGCGTTTTGCAGTGATGTAGACCACAAAAGACGCTAAAGACGAAATATGGAGCTCCCCGGAGCTAAGCGCCGGTCCCGGGCACATTTCGGAAGAAGCCGCCGCACTGGAGTGCACTGTGACCGGCACAATCGCCTTTGCGCGAAGAAGCCGCCTCTTCGTCTCCCGGAGCCAGAGAGAGCGACTGCTTTCAAAAGGTGAAGAATGAAGCTGCACAACACTGGGATAGTGTGCGCAGCTTGCAAACTGATAGAAAACACTACCTTACCACTTTCCTACCTTTTCCAAACATATGAATATTCGGTTAGAAGGTGTTTTCAACAACTTTATTTTCTTCGTGCAAAACACTCAGCAGAGCTCTCTGCAACATGTAAAACATAATGGGAGATGTTTTCTGTGCAGGCACAGTTTCTACTTGCCAGACATAGTGGAAATGCTTTTAGTAGTGATGTAGAACACAAGAGACGCTAAAGTCGAAATACAGAGTTCCCCGGAGGTAAGCGCCGGTCCAGGGCACATTTCGGCAGATGCCGCCGCACTGGAGTGCACTGTGACCGGCACAATCGCCTTGGCTCGAAGAAGCCAATTCTTCGCCTCCGGGAGGCGGAGAGACCTGTAGCTTCGGAAAGGTGGAAATGAAGCTGCACAATACGGGGATAGTGTGCGCAGCTTGCAAACTGATAGAAAACAGTACCTTACCACTCTCCTACCTTTTCCAAACATATGACAATACGTTTGGAAGGTGTTTTCAACAACTTTATTTTCTTCGTGCAAAACACTCAGCAGAGCTCTGTGCAACATGTAAAACACGATGGGAGATGTTTTCTGTGCTGGCACAGTTTCTCCTTGCCAGACATAGCGGAAAAGCTTTTTAGCAGTGATGTAGACCACAAAAGTCCCGAAAGAAGCAGGTACGCAGCTCCCCGGAGCTAAATGCCGGTCCCGGGCACATTTCGGAAGAAGCCGCCGCACTGGAGTGCACTGTGACCGGCACAATCGCCTTTGCGCGAAGAAGCCGATTCTTCGCCTCCGGGACCCGGAGAGAGCGGCTGCTTTCAAAAGGTGAGGAATGAAGCTGCACAATACGGGGATAGTGTGCGCAGCTTGCAAACTGATAGAAAACAGTACCTTACAACTTTCCTACCTTTTCCAAACACATGAAAATTCGGTTAGAAGGTGTTTTCAACAACTTTATTTTCTTCGTGCAAAACACTCAGCAGAGCTCTCTGCAACATGTAAAACACCACGGGAGATGTTTTCAGTGAGGCACAGTCTCTCATTACCAGACATAATGGAAAAGCGTTTTGCAGTGATGTAGACCACAAAAGTCCCGAAAGAAGCAGGTACGGATGTCCCCGGAGCTAAGCGCCGCTCCCGGGCACATTTCGGAAGAAGCCGCCGCACTGGAGTGCACTGTGACCGGCACAATCGCCTTTGCGCGAAGAAGCCGATTCTTCGCCTCCCGGAGCCGGAGAGAGCGGCTGCTTTCAAAAGGTGAAGAATGAAGCTGCACAAGACTGGGATAGTGTGCGCATCATGCAGACTGATAGAAAACACTACCTTACCACTCTCCTACCTTTTCCAAACACATGAACATTCGATTGGAAGGTGTTTTGGAAAACTTTCTTTTTCATCTTACATAAACTTCTGCAAAGCTCTCTGCAACATGTAAAACACCACGGGAGATGTTTTCTGTGCTGGCACAGTTTCTCCTTGCCTAACATAGTGGAAAACCTTTCTGTATGATGTAGACCACAAAAGTCCCGAAAGAAGAAGGTACGGATGTCCCCGGAGCTAAGCGCCGGTCCCGGGCACATTTCGGAAGAAGCCGCCGCACTGGAGTGCACTGTGACCGGCACAATCGCCTTTGCGCGAAGAAGCCGATTCTTCGCCTCCGGGAGCCGGAGAGAGCGGCTGCTTTCAAAAGGTGAAGAATGAAGCTGCACAAGACTGGGATAGTGTGCGCAGCTTGCAAACTGATAGAAAACACTACCTTACCAATCTCCTACCTTTTCCAAACATATGAATATTGGGTTGGAAGGTGTTTCCAACAACTTTATTTTCTTCGTGCCAAACACTCAGCATACCTCTCTGCAACATGTAAAACACCATGAGAGATGTTTTCTGTGCTGGCACAGTTTCTCCATGCCAGACATAGTGGAAAGGATTTTTGCAATGATGTAGACCACAAAAGACGCTAAAGACGAAATATGGAGTTCCCGGAGCTATGCGCCGGTCCCAGGCACATTTCGGAAGAAGTCGCCGCACTGGAGTGCACTGTGACCGGCACAATCGCCTTTGCGCGAAGAAGCCGCTTCCTTGGCTCCGCGAGCCGGACAGAGCGGGTGCTTCGGAAAGGTGAAGAATGAAGCTACACAACACGGGGATAGTGTGCGCAGCTTGCAAACTGATAGAAAACAGTATCTTACAACTTTCCTACCTTTTCCAAACACATGAATATTCGGTTAGAAGGTGTTTTCAACAACTTTATTCTCTTCGTGCAAAACACTCAGCAGAGCTCTCTGCAACATGTAAAACACGATGGGAGATGTTTTCTGTGCTGGCACAGTTTCTCCTTGCCTAACATAGTGGAAAACCTTTCTGTATGATGTAGACCACAAAAGTCCCGACAGAGGAAGGTACGGATGTCCCAGGAGCTAAATGCCGGTTTCGGGCACATTTCGGCAGATGCCGCCGCACTGGAGTGCACTGTGACCGGCACAATCGCCTTTGCGCGGAGAAGCCGATTCTTCGCCTCCGCGAGCCGGAGAGAGCGGCTGCTTCGGAAAGGTGGAAATGAAGCTGCACAACACGGGGATAATGTGCGCTGCTTGCAAACTGATAGAAAACACTACCTTACCACTTTCCTACCTTTTCCAAACACATGAACATTCGATTGGAAGGTGTTTTGGAAAACTTTCTTATTCTTCGTGCAAAACACTCAGCAGAGCTCTCTGCAACATGTAAAACATCATGAGAGATGTTTTCTGTGCAGGCACAGTTTCTCATTACCAGACATAGTGGAAAAGCGTTTTGCAGTGATGTAGACCACAAAAGACGCTAAAGACGAAATATGGAGCTCCCCGGAGCTAAGCGCCGGTCCCGGGCACATTTCGGAAGAAGCCGCCGCACTGGAGTGCACTGTGACCGGCACAATCGCCTTTGCGCGAAGAAGCCGATTCTTCGCCTCCGGGAGCCGGAGAGAGCGGCTGCTTTCAAAAGGTGAGGAATGAAGCTGCACAATACGGGGATAGTGTGCGCTGCTTGCAAACTGATAGAAAACACTACCTTACCACCTTCCTACCTTTTCCAAACACATGAACATTCGATTGGAATGTGTTTTGGAAAACTTTCTTTTTCTTCGTGCAAAAAACTCAGCAGAGCTCTCTGCAACATGTTAAACACCATGAGAGATGTTTTCTGTGCAGGCACAGTTTCTCATTACCAGACATAGTGGAAAAGCGTTTTGCTGTGATGTAGACCACAAAAGACGCTAAAGACGAAATATGGAGCTCCCCGGAGCTAAGCGCCGGTCCCGGGCACATTTCGGAAGAAGCCGCCGCACTGGAGTGCACTGTGACCGGCACAATCGCCTTTGCGCGAAGAAGCCGCTTCCTTGCCTCCGAAAACCAGACAGAGCGGCTGCTTCGGAATGGTGGAAATGAAGCTGCACAACACGGGGATAGTGTGCGCAGCTTGCAAACTGATAGAAAACAGTACCTTACAACTTTCCTACCTTTTCCAAACACATGAAAATTCGGTTAGAAGGTGTTTTCAACAACTTTATTTTCTTCGTGCAAAACACTCAGCAGAGCTCTCTGCAACATGTAAAACACCACGGGAGATGTTTTCAGTGAGGCACAGTCTCTCATTACCAGACATAATGGAAAAGCGTTTTGCAGTGATGTAGACCACAAAAGTCCCGAAAGACGCAGGTACGGATGTCCCCGCAGCTAAGCGCCGCTCCCGGGCACATTTCGGAAGAAGCCGCCGCACTGGAGTGCACTGTGACTGGCACAATCGCCTTTGCGCGAAGAAGCCGATTCTTCGCCTCCCGGAGCCGGAGAGAGCGGCTGCTTTCAAAAGGTGAAGAATGAAGCTGCACAAGACTGGGATAGTGTGCGCATCATGCAGACTGATAGAAAACACTACCTTACCACTCTCCTACCTTTTCCAAACACATGAACATTCGATTGGAAGGTGTTTTGGAAAACTTTCTTTTTCATCTTACATAAACTTCTGCAAAGCTCTCTGCAACATGTAAAACACCACGGGAGATGTTTTCTGTGCAGGCACAGTTTCTCATTACCAGACATAGTGGAAAAGCGTTTTGCTGTGATGTAGACCACAAAAGACGCTAAAGACGAAATATGGAGCTCCCCGGAGCTAAGCGCCGGTCCCAGGCACATTTCGGAAGAAGTCGCCGCACTGGAGTGCACTGTGACCGGCACAATCGCCTTTGCGCGAAGAAGCCGCTTCCTTGGCTCCGCGAGCCGGACAGAGCGGGTGCTTCAGAAGGTGAAGAATGAAGCTACACAACACGGGGATAGTGTGCGCAGCTTGCAAACTGATAGAAAACAGTACCTTACAACTTTCCTACCTTTTCCAAACACATGAATATTCGGTTAGAAGGTGTTTTCAACAACTTTATTTTCTTCGTGCAAAACACTCAGCAGAGCTCTGTGCAACATGTAAAACACGATGGGAGATGTTTTCTGTGCTGGCACAGTTTCTCCTTGCCTAACATAGTGGAAAACCTTTCTGTATGATGTAGACCACAAAAGTCCCGACAGAGGAATGTACGGATGTCCCCGGAGCTAAGCGCCGGTCCCAGGCACATTTCGGAAGAAGACGCCGCACTGGAGTGCACTATGACCGGCACAATCGCCTTTGCGCGAAGAAGCCGATTCTTCGCCTCCGGGAGCCGGAGAGAGCGGCTGCTTTCAGAAGGTGAAGAATGAAGCTGCACAACACTGGGATAGTGTGCGCAGCTTGCAAACTGATAGAAAACACTACCTACCAATCTCCTACCTTTTCCAAACATATGAATATTGGGTTGGAAGGTGTTTCCAACAACTTTATTTTCTTCGTGCCAAACACTCAGCAGACCTCTCTGCAACATGTAAAACACCATGAGAGATGTTTTCTGTGCTGGCACAGTTTCTCCATGCCAGACATAGTGGAAAGGATTTTTGCAATGATGTAGACCACAAAAGACGCTAAAGACGAAATATGGAGTTCCCGGAGCTAAGCGCCGGTCCCAGGCACATTTCGGAAGAAGCCGCCGCACTGGAGTGCACTGTGACCGGCACAATCGCCTTTGCGCGGAGAAGCCGATTCTTCGCCTCCGCGAGCCGGAGAGAGCGGCTGCTTCGGAAGGTGAAGAATGAAGCTGCACAACACGGGGATAATGTGCGCTGCTTGCAAACTGATGGAAAACACTACCTTACCACTTTCCTACCTTTTCCAAACACATGAACATTCGATTGGAATGTGTTTTGGAAAACTTTCTTATTCTTCGTGCAAAACACTCAGCAGAGCTCTCTGCAACATGTAAAACACCATGAGAGATGTTTTCTGAGCAGGCACAGTTTCTACTTGCCAGACATAGTGGAAATGCTTTTAGTAGTGATGTAGAACACAAGAGACGCTAAAGTCGAAATACAGAGTTCCCCGGAGCTAAGCGCCGGTCCCGGGCACATTTCGGAAGAAGCCGCCGCACTGGAGTGCACTGTGACCGGCACAATCGCCTTTGCGCGAAGAAGCCGCTTCCTTGGCTCCGCGAGCCGGACAGAGCGGGTGCTTCGGAAAGGTGAAGAATGAAGCTACACAACACGGGGATAGTGTGCGCAGCTTGCAAACTGATAGAAAACAGTATCTTACAACTTTCCTACCTTTTCCAAACACATGAATATTCGGTTAGAAGGTGTTTTCAACAACTTTATTCTCTTCGTGCAAAACACTCAGCAGAGCTCTCTGCAACATGTAAAACACGATGGGAGATGTTTTCTGTGCTGGCACAGTTTCTCCTTGCCTAACATAGTGGAAAACCTTTCTGTATGATGTAGACCACAAAAGTCCCGACAGAGGAAGGTACGGATGTCCCAGGAGCTATGCGCCGGTCCCGGGCACATTTCGGAAGAAGCCGCCGCACTGGAGTGCACTGTGACCGGCACAATCGCCTTTGCGCGGAGAAGCCGATTCTTCGCCTCCGCGAACCGGAGAGAGCGGCTGCTTCGGAAGGTGAAGAATGAAGCTGCACAACACGGGGATAATGTGCGCTGCTTGCAAACTGATAGAAAACACTACCTTACCACTTTCCTACCTTTTCCAAACACATGAACATTCGATTGGAAGGTGTTTTGGAAAACTTTCTTATTCTTCGTGCAAAACACTCAGCAGAGCTCTCTGCAACATGTAAAACACCATGAGAGATGTTTTCTGTGCAGGCACAGTTTCTCATTACCAGACATAGTGGAAAAGCGTTTTGCAGTGATGTAGACCACAAAAGACGCTAAAGACGAAATATGGAGCTCCCCGGAGCTAAGCGCCGGTCCCGGGCACATTTCGGAAGAAGCCGCCGCACTGGAGTGCACTGTGACCGGCACAATCGCCTTTGCGCGAAGAAGCCGCCTCTTCGTCTCCCGGAGCCAGAGAGAGCGACTGCTTTCAAAAGGTGAAGAATGAAGCTGCACAACACTGGGATAGTGTGCGCAGCTTGCAAACTGATAGAAAACACTACCTTACCACTTTCCTACCTTTTCCAAACATATGAATATTCGGTTAGAAGGTGTTTTCAACAACTTTATTTTCTTCGTGCAAAACACTCAGCAGAGCTCTCTGCAACATGTAAAACATAATGGGAGATGTTTTCTGTGCAGGCACAGTTTCTACTTGCCAGACATAGTGGAAATGCTTTTAGTAGTGATGTAGAACACAAGAGACGCTAAAGTCGAAATACAGAGTTCCCCGGAGGTAAGCGCCGGTCCAGGGCACATTTCGGCAGATGCCGCCGCACTGGAGTGCACTGTGACCGGCACAATCGCCTTGGCTCGAAGAAGCCAATTCTTCGCCTCCGGGAGGCGGAGAGACCTGTAGCTTCGGAAAGGTGGAAATGAAGCTGCACAATACGGGGATAGTGTGCGCAGCTTGCAAACTGATAGAAAACAGTACCTTACCACTCTCCTACCTTTTCCAAACATATGACAATACGTTTGGAAGGTGTTTTCAACAACTTTATTTTCTTCGTGCAAAACACTCAGCAGAGCTCTGTGCAACATGTAAAACACGATGGGAGATGTTTTCTGTGCTGGCACAGTTTCTCCTTGCCAGACATAGCGGAAAAGCTTTTTAGCAGTGATGTAGACCACAAAAGTCCCGAAAGAAGCAGGTACGCAGCTCCCCGGAGCTAAATGCCGGTCCCGGGCACATTTCGGAAGAAGCCGCCGCACTGGAGTGCACTGTGACCGGCACAATCGCCTTTGCGCGAAGAAGCCGATTCTTCGCCTCCGGGACCCGGAGAGAGCGGCTGCTTTCAAAAGGTGAGGAATGAAGCTGCACAATACGGGGATAGTGTGCGCAGCTTGCAAACTGATAGAAAACAGTACCTTACAACTTTCCTACCTTTTCCAAACACATGAAAATTCGGTTAGAAGGTGTTTTCAACAACTTTATTTTCTTCGTGCAAAACACTCAGCAGAGCTCTCTGCAACATGTAAAACACCACGGGAGATGTTTTCAGTGAGGCACAGTCTCTCATTACCAGACATAATGGAAAAGCGTTTTGCAGTGATGTAGACCACAAAAGTCCCGAAAGAAGCAGGTACGGATGTCCCCGGAGCTAAGCGCCGCTCCCGGGCACATTTCGGAAGAAGCCGCCGCACTGGAGTGCACTGTGACCGGCACAATCGCCTTTGCGCGAAGAAGCCGATTCTTCGCCTCCCGGAGCCGGAGAGAGCGGCTGCTTTCAAAAGGTGAAGAATGAAGCTGCACAAGACTGGGATAGTGTGCGCATCATGCAGACTGATAGAAAACACTACCTTACCACTCTCCTACCTTTTCCAAACACATGAACATTCGATTGGAAGGTGTTTTGGAAAACTTTCTTTTTCATCTTACATAAACTTCTGCAAAGCTCTCTGCAACATGTAAAACACCACGGGAGATGTTTTCTGTGCTGGCACAGTTTCTCCTTGCCTAACATAGTGGAAAACCTTTCTGTATGATGTAGACCACAAAAGTCCCGAAAGAAGAAGGTACGGATGTCCCCGGAGCTAAGCGCCGGTCCCGGGCACATTTCGGAAGAAGCCGCCGCACTGGAGTGCACTGTGACCGGCACAATCGCCTTTGCGCGAAGAAGCCGATTCTTCGCCTCCGGGAGCCGGAGAGAGCGGCTGCTTTCAAAAGGTGAAGAATGAAGCTGCACAAGACTGGGATAGTGTGCGCAGCTTGCAAACTGATAGAAAACACTACCTTACCAATCTCCTACCTTTTCCAAACATATGAATATTGGGTTGGAAGGTGTTTCCAACAACTTTATTTTCTTCGTGCCAAACACTCAGCATACCTCTCTGCAACATGTAAAACACCATGAGAGATGTTTTCTGTGCTGGCACAGTTTCTCCATGCCAGACATAGTGGAAAGGATTTTTGCAATGATGTAGACCACAAAAGACGCTAAAGACGAAATATGGAGTTCCCGGAGCTATGCGCCGGTCCCAGGCACATTTCGGAAGAAGTCGCCGCACTGGAGTGCACTGTGACCGGCACAATCGCCTTTGCGCGAAGAAGCCGCTTCCTTGGCTCCGCGAGCCGGACAGAGCGGGTGCTTCGGAAAGGTGAAGAATGAAGCTACACAACACGGGGATAGTGTGCGCAGCTTGCAAACTGATAGAAAACAGTATCTTACAACTTTCCTACCTTTTCCAAACACATGAATATTCGGTTAGAAGGTGTTTTCAACAACTTTATTCTCTTCGTGCAAAACACTCAGCAGAGCTCTCTGCAACATGTAAAACACGATGGGAGATGTTTTCTGTGCTGGCACAGTTTCTCCTTGCCTAACATAGTGGAAAACCTTTCTGTATGATGTAGACCACAAAAGTCCCGACAGAGGAAGGTACGGATGTCCCAGGAGCTAAATGCCGGTTTCGGGCACATTTCGGCAGATGCCGCCGCACTGGAGTGCACTGTGACCGGCACAATCGCCTTTGCGCGGAGAAGCCGATTCTTCGCCTCCGCGAGCCGGAGAGAGCGGCTGCTTCGGAAAGGTGGAAATGAAGCTGCACAACACGGGGATAATGTGCGCTGCTTGCAAACTGATAGAAAACACTACCTTACCACTTTCCTACCTTTTCCAAACACATGAACATTCGATTGGAAGGTGTTTTGGAAAACTTTCTTATTCTTCGTGCAAAACACTCAGCAGAGCTCTCTGCAACATGTAAAACATCATGAGAGATGTTTTCTGTGCAGGCACAGTTTCTCATTACCAGACATAGTGGAAAAGCGTTTTGCAGTGATGTAGACCACAAAAGACGCTAAAGACGAAATATGGAGCTCCCCGGAGCTAAGCGCCGGTCCCGGGCACATTTCGGAAGAAGCCGCCGCACTGGAGTGCACTGTGACCGGCACAATCGCCTTTGCGCGAAGAAGCCGATTCTTCGCCTCCGGGAGCCGGAGAGAGCGGCTGCTTTCAAAAGGTGAGGAATGAAGCTGCACAATACGGGGATAGTGTGCGCTGCTTGCAAACTGATAGAAAACACTACCTTACCACCTTCCTACCTTTTCCAAACACATGAACATTCGATTGGAATGTGTTTTGGAAAACTTTCTTTTTCTTCGTGCAAAAAACTCAGCAGAGCTCTCTGCAACATGTTAAACACCATGAGAGATGTTTTCTGTGCAGGCACAGTTTCTCATTACCAGACATAGTGGAAAAGCGTTTTGCTGTGATGTAGACCACAAAAGACGCTAAAGACGAAATATGGAGCTCCCCGGAGCTAAGCGCCGGTCCCGGGCACATTTCGGAAGAAGCCGCCGCACTGGAGTGCACTGTGACCGGCACAATCGCCTTTGCGCGAAGAAGCCGCTTCCTTGCCTCCGAAAACCAGACAGAGCGGCTGCTTCGGAATGGTGGAAATGAAGCTGCACAACACGGGGATAGTGTGCGCAGCTTGCAAACTGATAGAAAACAGTACCTTACAACTTTCCTACCTTTTCCAAACACATGAAAATTCGGTTAGAAGGTGTTTTCAACAACTTTATTTTCTTCGTGCAAAACACTCAGCAGAGCTCTCTGCAACATGTAAAACACCACGGGAGATGTTTTCAGTGAGGCACAGTCTCTCATTACCAGACATAATGGAAAAGCGTTTTGCAGTGATGTAGACCACAAAAGTCCCGAAAGACGCAGGTACGGATGTCCCCGCAGCTAAGCGCCGCTCCCGGGCACATTTCGGAAGAAGCCGCCGCACTGGAGTGCACTGTGACTGGCACAATCGCCTTTGCGCGAAGAAGCCGATTCTTCGCCTCCCGGAGCCGGAGAGAGCGGCTGCTTTCAAAAGGTGAAGAATGAAGCTGCACAAGACTGGGATAGTGTGCGCATCATGCAGACTGATAGAAAACACTACCTTACCACTCTCCTACCTTTTCCAAACACATGAACATTCGATTGGAAGGTGTTTTGGAAAACTTTCTTTTTCATCTTACATAAACTTCTGCAAAGCTCTCTGCAACATGTAAAACACCACGGGAGATGTTTTCTGTGCTGGCACAGTTTCTCCTTGCCTAACATAGTGGAAAACCTTTCTGTATGATGTAGACCACAAAAGTCCCGAAAGAAGAAGGTACGGATGTCCCCGGAGCTAAGCGCCGGTCCCGGGCACATTTCGGAAGAAGCCGCCGCACTGGAGTGCACTGTGACCGGCACAATCGCCTTTGCGCGAAGAAGCCGATTCTTCGCCTCCGGGAGCCGGAGAGAGCGGCTGCTTTCAAAAGGTGAAGAATGAAGCTGCACAAGACTGGGATAGTGTGCGCAGCTTGCAAACTGATAGAAAACACTACCTTACCAATCTCCTACCTTTTCCAAACATATGAATATTGGGTTGGAAGGTGTTTCCAACAACTGTATTTTCTTCGTGCAAAACACTCAGCAGACCTCTCTGCAACATGTAAAACACCATGAGAGATGTTTTCTGTGCTGGCACAGTTTCTCCATGCCAGACATAGTGGAAAGGATTTTTGCAATGATGTAGACCACAAAAGACGCTAAAGACGAAATATGGAGTTCCCGGAGCTAAGCGCCGGTCCCAGGCACATTTCGGAAGAAGTCGCCGCACTGGAGTGCACTGTGACCGGCACAATCGCCTTTGCGCGAAGAAGCCGCTTCCTTGGCTCCGCGAGCCGGACAGAGCGGGTGCTTCAGAAGGTGAAGAATGAAGCTACACAACACGGGGATAGTGTGCGCAGCTTGCAAACTGATAGAAAACAGTACCTTACAACTTTCCTACCTTTTCCAAACACATGAATATTCGGTTAGAAGGTGTTTTCAACAACTTTATTTTCTTCGTGCAAAACACTCAGCAGAGCTCTGTGCAACATGTAAAACACGATGGGAGATGTTTTCTGTGCTGGCACAGTTTCTCCTTGCCTAACATAGTGGAAAACCTTTCTGTATGATGTAGACCACAAAAGTCCCGACAGAGGAATGTACGGATGTCCCCGGAGCTAAGCGCCGGTCCCAGGCACATTTCGGAAGAAGACGCCGCACTGGAGTGCACTATGACCGGCACAATCGCCTTTGCGCGAAGAAGCCGATTCTTCGCCTCCGGGAGCCGGAGAGAGCGGCTGCTTTCAGAAGGTGAAGAATGAAGCTGCACAACACTGGGATAGTGTGCGCAGCTTGCAAACTGATAGAAAACACTACCTACCAATCTCCTACCTTTTCCAAACATATGAATATTGGGTTGGAAGGTGTTTCCAACAACTTTATTTTCTTCGTTGCAAACACTCAGCAGACCTCTCTGCAACATGTAAAACACCATGAGAGATGTTTTCTGTGCTGGCACAGTTTCTCCATGCCAGACATAGTGGAAAGGATTTTTGCAATGATGTAGACCACAAAAGACGCTAAAGACGAAATATGGAGTTCCCGGAGCTAAGCGCCGGTCCCAGGCACATTTCGGAAGAAGTCGCCGCACTGGAGTGCACTGTGACCGGCACAATCGCCTTTGCGCGAAGAAGCCGCTTCCTTGGCTCCGCGAGCCGGACAGAGCGGGTGCTTCGGAAAGGTGAAGAATGAAGCTACACAACACGGGGATAGTGTGCGCAGCTTGCAAAGTGATAGAAAACAGTACCTTACCACTCTCCTACCTTTTCCAAACATATGACTATACGTTTGGAAGGTGTTTTCAACAACTTTATTCTCTTCGTGCAAAACACTCAGCAGAGCTCTCTGCAACATGTAAAACACGATGGGAGATGTTTTCTGTGCAGGCACAGTTTCTCCTTGCCAGACTTAGCGGAAAAGCTTTTTAGCAGTGATGTAGACCACAAAAGTCGCGAAAGAAGCAGGTACGGATGTCCCCGGAGCTAAATGCCGGTCCCGGGCACATTTCGGAAGAAGCCGCCGCACTGGAGTGCACTGTGACCGGCACAATCGCCTTTGCGCGAAGAAGCCGATTCTTCGCCTCCGGGAGCCGGAGAGAGCGGCTGCTTTCAAAAGGTGAGGAATGAAGCTGCACAACACCGGGATAGTGTGCGCAGCTTGCAAACTGATAGAAAACACTACCTTACCACCTTCCTACCTTTTCCAAACACATGAACATTCGATTGGAATGTGTTTTGGAAAACTTTCTTTTTCTTCGTGCAAAACACTCAGCAGAGCTCTCTGCAACATGTAAAACACCATGAGAGATGTTTTCTGTGCAGGCACAGTTTCTCATTACCAGACATAGTGGAAAAGCGTTTTGCAGTGATGTAGACCACAAAAGACGCTAAAGACGAAATATGGAGCTCCCCGGGGCTAAGCGCCGGTCCCGGGCACATTTCGGAAGAAGCCGCCGCACTGGAGTGCACTGTGACCGGCACAATCGCCTTTGCGCGAAGAAGCCGCTTCCTTGCCTCCGAAAACCAGACAGAGCGGCTGCTTCGGAATGGTGGAAATGAAGCTGCACAACACGGGGATAGTGTGCGCAGCTTGCAAACTGATAGAAAACAGTATCTTACAACTTTCCTACCTTTTCCAAACACATGAATATTCGGTTAGAAGGTGTTTTCAACAACTTTATTCTCTTCGTGCAAAACACTCAGCAGAGCTCTCTGCAACATGTAAAACACGATGGGAGATGTTTTCTGTGCTGGCACAGTTTCTCCTTGCCTAACATAGTGGAAAACCTTTCTGTATGATGTAGACCACAAAAGTCCCGAAAGAAGCAGGTACGGATGTCCCCGGAGCTAAGCGCCGCTCCCGGGCACATTTCGGAAGAAGCCGCCGCACTGGAGTGCACTGTGACCGGCACAATCGCCTTTGCGCGAAGAAGCCGATTCTTCGCCTCCCGGAGCCGGAGAGAGCGGCTGCTTTCAAAAGGTGAAGAATGAAGCTGCACAATACGGGGATAGTGTGCGCAGCTTGCAAACTGATAGAAAACACTACCTTACCACCTTCCTACCTTTTCCAAGCATATGAATATTGGGTTGGAAGGTGTTTCCAACAACTTTATTTTCTTCGTGCAAAACACTCAGCAGACCTCTCTGCAACATGTAAAACACCATGAGAGATGTTTTCTGTGCTGGCACAGTTTCTCCATGCCAGACATAGTGGAAAGGATTTTTGCAATGATGTAGACCACAAAAGACGCTAAAGACGAAATATGGAGTTCCCGGAGCTAAGCGCCGGTCCCAGGCACATTTCGGAAGAAGCCGCCGCACTGGAGTGCACTGTGACCGGCACAATCGCCTTTGCGCGAAGAAGCCGCTTCCTTGGCTCCGCGAGCCGGACAGAGCGGGTGCTTCGGAAGGTGAAGAATGAAGCTACACAACACGGGGATAGTGTGCGCAGCTTGCAAACTGATAGAAAACAGTACCTTACAACTTTCCTACCTTTTCCAAACACATGAATATTCGGTTAGAAGGTGTTTTCAACAACTTTATTTTCTTCGTGCAAAACACTCAGCAGAGCTCTGTGCAACATGTAAAACACGATGGGAGATGTTTTCTGTGCTGGCACAGTTTCTCCTTGCCTAACATAGTGGAAAACCTTTCTGTATGATGTAGACCACAAAAGTCCCGACAGAGGAAGGTACGGATGTCCCCGGAGCTAAGCGCCGGTCCCGGGCTCATTTCGGAAGAAGCCGCCGCACTGGAGTGCACTGTGACCGGCACAATCGCCTTTGCGCGAAGAAGCCGATTCTTCGCCTCCGGCAGCCGGACAGAGCGGCTGCTTCGGAAAGGTGGAAATGAAGCTGCACAACACCGGGATAGTGTGAGCAGTTTGCAAACTGATAAAAAACACTACCTTACCACTTTCCTACCTTTTCCAAACACATGAATATTTGATGGGAAGGTGTTTAGGACAACTTTATTTTTCTTATGCAAAACATTCTGAAGAGGTCTCTAAACAAGTAAAACACGATAGGAGATGTTTTCTGTGCTGGCACAGTTTCTCCATGCCAGACATAGTGGAAAGGGTCTTTGCAATGATATAGACCACAAAAGACGCTAAAGACGAAATATGGAGCTCCCCGGAGGTAAGCGCCGGTCCCGGGCACATTTCGGAAGAAGCTGCCGCACTGGAGTGCACTGTGACCGGCACAATCGCCTTTGAGCGAAGAAGCCGCCTCTTCGTCTCCGGGAGCCAGAGAGAGCGGCTGCTTTCAAAAGGTGAAGAATGAAGCTGCACAACACTGGGATAGTGTGCGCAGCTTGCAAACTGATAGAAAACACTACCTTACCACTTTCCTACCTTTTCCAAACATATGAATATTCGGTTAGAAGGTGTTTTCAACAACTTTATTTTTTTCGTGCAAAACACTCAGCAGAGCTCTCTGCAACATGTAAAACATAATGGGAGATGTTTTCTGTGCAGGCACAGTTTCTACTTGCCAGACATAGTGGAAATGCTTTTAGTAGTGATGTAGAACACAAGAGACGCTAAAGTCGAAATACAGAGTTCCCCGGAGGTAAGCGCCGGTCCCGGGCACATTTCGGCAGATGCCGCCGCACTGGAGTGCACTGTGACCGGCACAATCGCCTTTGCGCGAAGAAGCCGATTCTTCGCCTCCGGGAGCCGGAGAGACCTGTAGCTTCGGAAAGGTGGAAATGAAGCTGCACAATACGGGGATAGTGTGCGCAGCTTGCAAACTGATAGAAAACAGTACCTTACCACTCTCCTACCTTTACCAAACATATGAATATTCGGTTAGAAGGTGTTTTCAACAACTTTATTTTCTTCGTGCAAAACACTCAGCAGAGCTCTGTGCAACATGTAAAACACGATGGGAGATGTTTTCTGTGCAGGCACAGTTTCTCCTTGGCAGACATAGTGGAAAAGCTTTTTGCAGTGATGTAGACCACAAAAGTCCCGAAAGAAGCAGGTACGGATGTCCCCGGAGCTAAGCGCCGGCCCAGGCACATTTCGGAAGAAGCCGCCGCACTGGAGTGCACTGTGACCGGCACAATCGCCTTTGCGCGAAGAAGCCGATTCTTCGCCTCCGGGAGCCGGAGAGAGCGGCTGCTTTCAAAAGGTGAGGAATGAAGCTGCACAATACGGGGATAGTGTGCGCAGCTTGCAAACTGATAGAAAACACTACCTTACCACCTTCCTACCTTTTCCAAACACATGAACATTCGATTGGAATGTGTTTTGGAAAACTTTCTTATTCTTCGTGCAAAACACTCAGCAGAGCTCTCTGCAACATGTAAAACACCATGAGAGATGTTTTCTGTGCAGGCACAGTTTCTCATTACCAGACATAGTGGAAAAGCGTTTTGCAGTGATGTAGACCACAAAAGACGCTAAAGACGAAATATGGAGCTCCCCGGAGCTAAGCGCCGGTCCCGGGCAAATTTCGGAAGAAGCCGCCGCACTGGAGTGCACTGTGACCGGCACAATCGCCTTTGCGCGAAGAAGCCGCTTCCTTGCCTCCGAAAACCAGACAGAGCGGCTGCTTCGGAATGGTGGAAATGAAGCTGCACAACACGGGGATAGTGTGCGCAGCTTGCAAACTGATAGAAAACAGTACCTTACAACTTTCCTACCTTTTCCAAACACATGAAAATTCGGTTAGAAGGTGTTTTCAACAACTTTATTTTCTTCGTGCAAAACACTCAGCAGAGCTCTCTGCAACATGTAAAACACCACGGGAGATGTTTTCAGTGAGGCACAGTTTCTTATTACCAGACATAGTGGAAAAGCGTTTTGCAGTGATGTAGACCACAAAAGACGCTAAAGACGAAATATGGAGCTCCCCGGAGCTAAGCGCCGGTCCCGGGCACATTTCGGAAGAAGCCGCCGCACTGGAGTGCACTGTGACTGGCACAATCGCCTTTGCGCGAAGAAGCCGATTCTTCGCCTCCGGGAGCCGGAGAGAGCGGCTGCTTTCAAAAGGTGAAGAATGAAGCTGCACAACACTGGGATAGTGTGCTCAGCTTGCAAACTGATAGAAAACACTACTCTACCACCTTCCTACCTTTTCCAAACACATGAACATTCGATTGGAAGGTGTTTTGGAAAACTTTCTTTTTCATCTTACATAAACTTCTGCAAAGCTCTCTGCAACATGTAAAACACCACGGGAGATGTTTTCTGTGCTGGCACAGTTTCTCCTTGCCTAACATAGTGGAAAACCTTTCTGTATGATGTAGACCACAAAAGTCCCGAAAGAAGAAGGTACGGATGTCCCCGGAGCTAAGCGCCGGTCCCGGGCACATTTCGGAAGAAGCCGCCGCACTGGAGTGCACTGTGACCGGCACAATCGCCTTTGCGCGAAGAAGCCGATTCTTCGCCTCCGGGAGCCGGAGAGAGCGGCTGCTTTCAAAAGGTGAAGAATGAAGCTGCACAAGACTGGGATAGTGTGCGCAGCTTGCAAACTGATAGAAAACACTACCTTACCAATCTCCTACCTTTTCCAAACATATGAATATTGGGTTGGAAGGTGTTTCCAACAACTGTATTTTCTTCGTGCAAAACACTCAGCAGACCTCTCTGCAACATGTAAAACACCATGAGAGATGTTTTCTGTGCTGGCACAGTTTCTCCATGCCAGACATAGTGGAAAGGATTTTTGCAATGATGTAGACCACAAAAGACGCTAAAGACGAAATATGGAGTTCCCGGAGCTAAGCGCCGGTCCCAGGCACATTTCGGAAGAAGTCGCCGCACTGGAGTGCACTGTGACCGGCACAATCGCCTTTGCGCGAAGAAGCCGCTTCCTTGGCTCCGCGAGCCGGACAGAGCGGGTGCTTCAGAAGGTGAAGAATGAAGCTACACAACACGGGGATAGTGTGCGCAGCTTGCAAACTGATAGAAAACAGTACCTTACAACTTTCCTACCTTTTCCAAACACATGAATATTCGGTTAGAAGGTGTTTTCAACAACTTTATTTTCTTCGTGCAAAACACTCAGCAGAGCTCTGTGCAACATGTAAAACACGATGGGAGATGTTTTCTGTGCTGGCACAGTTTCTCCTTGCCTAACATAGTGGAAAACCTTTCTGTATGATGTAGACCACAAAAGTCCCGACAGAGGAATGTACGGATGTCCCCGGAGCTAAGCGCCGGTCCCAGGCACATTTCGGAAGAAGACGCCGCACTGGAGTGCACTATGACCGGCACAATCGCCTTTGCGCGAAGAAGCCGATTCTTCGCCTCCGGGAGCCGGAGAGAGCGGCTGCTTTCAGAAGGTGAAGAATGAAGCTGCACAACACTGGGATAGTGTGCGCAGCTTGCAAACTGATAGAAAACACTACCTACCAATCTCCTACCTTTTCCAAACATATGAATATTGGGTTGGAAGGTGTTTCCAACAACTTTATTTTCTTCGTTGCAAACACTCAGCAGACCTCTCTGCAACATGTAAAACACCATGAGAGATGTTTTCTGTGCTGGCACAGTTTCTCCATGCCAGACATAGTGGAAAGGATTTTTGCAATGATGTAGACCACAAAAGACGCTAAAGACGAAATATGGAGTTCCCGGAGCTAAGCGCCGGTCCCAGGCACATTTCGGAAGAAGTCGCCGCACTGGAGTGCACTGTGACCGGCACAATCGCCTTTGCGCGAAGAAGCCGCTTCCTTGGCTCCGCGAGCCGGACAGAGCGGGTGCTTCGGAAAGGTGAAGAATGAAGCTACACAACACGGGGATAGTGTGCGCAGCTTGCAAACTGATAGAAAACAGTATCTTACAACTTTCCTACCTTTTCCAAACACATGAATATTCGGTTAGAAGGTGTTTTCAACAACTTTATTCTCTTCGTGCAAAACACTCAGCAGAGCTCTCTGCAACATGTAAAACACGATGGGAGATGTTTTCTGTGCTGGCACAGTTTCTCCTTGCCTAACATAGTGGAAAACCTTTCTGTATGATGTAGACCACAAAAGTCCCGACAGAGGAAGGTACGGATGTCCCAGGAGCTATGCGCCGGTCCCGGGCACATTTCGGAAGAAGCCGCCGCACTGGAGTGCACTGTGACCGGCACAATCGCCTTTGCGCGGAGAAGCCGATTCTTCGCCTCCGCGAACCGGAGAGAGCGGCTGCTTCGGAAGGTGAAGAATGAAGCTGCACAACACGGGGATAATGTGCGCTGCTTGCAAACTGATAGAAAACACTACCTTACCACTTTCCTACCTTTTCCAAACACATGAACATTCGATTGGAAGGTGTTTTGGAAAACTTTCTTATTCTTCGTGCAAAACACTCAGCAGAGCTCTCTGCAACATGTAAAACACCATGAGAGATGTTTTCTGTGCAGGCACAGTTTCTCATTACCAGACATAGTGGAAAAGCGTTTTGCAGTGATGTAGACCACAAAAGACGCTAAAGACGAAATATGGAGCTCCCCGGAGCTAAGCGCCGGTCCCGGGCACATTTCGGAAGAAGCCGCCGCACTGGAGTGCACTGTGACCGGCACAATCGCCTTTGCGCGAAGAAGCCGCCTCTTCGTCTCCCGGAGCCAGAGAGAGCGACTGCTTTCAAAAGGTGAAGAATGAAGCTGCACAACACTGGGATAGTGTGCGCAGCTTGCAAACTGATAGAAAACACTACCTTACCACTTTCCTACCTTTTCCAAACATATGAATATTCGGTTAGAAGGTGTTTTCAACAACTTTATTTTCTTCGTGCAAAACACTCAGCAGAGCTCTCTGCAACATGTAAAACATAATGGGAGATGTTTTCTGTGCAGGCACAGTTTCTACTTGCCAGACATAGTGGAAATGCTTTTAGTAGTGATGTAGAACACAAGAGACGCTAAAGTCGAAATACAGAGTTCCCCGGAGGTAAGCGCCGGTCCAGGGCACATTTCGGCAGATGCCGCCGCACTGGAGTGCACTGTGACCGGCACAATCGCCTTGGCTCGAAGAAGCCAATTCTTCGCCTCCGGGAGGCGGAGAGACCTGTAGCTTCGGAAAGGTGGAAATGAAGCTGCACAATACGGGGATAGTGTGCGCAGCTTGCAAACTGATAGAAAACAGTACCTTACCACTCTCCTACCTTTTCCAAACATATGACAATACGTTTGGAAGGTGTTTTCAACAACTTTATTTTCTTCGTGCAAAACACTCAGCAGAGCTCTGTGCAACATGTAAAACACGATGGGAGATGTTTTCTGTGCTGGCACAGTTTCTCCTTGCCAGACATAGCGGAAAAGCTTTTTAGCAGTGATGTAGACCACAAAAGTCCCGAAAGAAGCAGGTACGCAGCTCCCCGGAGCTAAATGCCGGTCCCGGGCACATTTCGGAAGAAGCCGCCGCACTGGAGTGCACTGTGACCGGCACAATCGCCTTTGCGCGAAGAAGCCGATTCTTCGCCTCCGGGACCCGGAGAGAGCGGCTGCTTTCAAAAGGTGAGGAATGAAGCTGCACAATACGGGGATAGTGTGCGCAGCTTGCAAACTGATAGAAAACAGTACCTTACAACTTTCCTACCTTTTCCAAACACATGAAAATTCGGTTAGAAGGTGTTTTCAACAACTTTATTTTCTTCGTGCAAAACACTCAGCAGAGCTCTCTGCAACATGTAAAACACCACGGGAGATGTTTTCAGTGAGGCACAGTCTCTCATTACCAGACATAATGGAAAAGCGTTTTGCAGTGATGTAGACCACAAAAGTCCCGAAAGAAGCAGGTACGGATGTCCCCGGAGCTAAGCGCCGCTCCCGGGCACATTTCGGAAGAAGCCGCCGCACTGGAGTGCACTGTGACCGGCACAATCGCCTTTGCGCGAAGAAGCCGATTCTTCGCCTCCCGGAGCCGGAGAGAGCGGCTGCTTTCAAAAGGTGAAGAATGAAGCTGCACAAGACTGGGATAGTGTGCGCATCATGCAGACTGATAGAAAACACTACCTTACCACTCTCCTACCTTTTCCAAACACATGAACATTCGATTGGAAGGTGTTTTGGAAAACTTTCTTTTTCATCTTACATAAACTTCTGCAAAGCTCTCTGCAACATGTAAAACACCACGGGAGATGTTTTCTGTGCTGGCACAGTTTCTCCTTGCCTAACATAGTGGAAAACCTTTCTGTATGATGTAGACCACAAAAGTCCCGAAAGAAGAAGGTACGGATGTCCCCGGAGCTAAGCGCCGGTCCCAGGCACATTTCGGAAGAAGACGCCGCACTGGAGTGCACTGTGACCGGCACAATCGCCTTTGCGCGAAGAAGCCGATTCTTCGCCTCCGGGAGCCGGAGAGAGCGGCTGCTTTCAAAAGGTGAAGAATGAAGCTGCACAAGACTGGGATAGTGTGCGCAGCTTGCAAACTGATAGAAAACACTACCTTACCAATCTCCTACCTTTTCCAAACATATGAATATTGGGTTGGAAGGTGTTTCCAACAACTTTATTTTCTTCGTGCCAAACACTCAGCATACCTCTCTGCAACATGTAAAACACCATGAGAGATGTTTTCTGTGCTGGCACAGTTTCTCCATGCCAGACATAGTGGAAAGGATTTTTGCAATGATGTAGACCACAAAAGACGCTAAAGACGAAATATGGAGTTCCCGGAGCTATGCGCCGGTCCCAGGCACATTTCGGAAGAAGTCGCCGCACTGGAGTGCACTGTGACCGGCACAATCGCCTTTGCGCGAAGAAGCCGCTTCCTTGGCTCCGCGAGCCGGACAGAGCGGGTGCTTCGGAAAGGTGAAGAATGAAGCTACACAACACGGGGATAGTGTGCGCAGCTTGCAAACTGATAGAAAACAGTATCTTACAACTTTCCTACCTTTTCCAAACACATGAATATTCGGTTAGAAGGTGTTTTCAACAACTTTATTCTCTTCGTGCAAAACACTCAGCAGAGCTCTCTGCAACATGTAAAACACGATGGGAGATGTTTTCTGTGCTGGCACAGTTTCTCCTTGCCTAACATAGTGGAAAACCTTTCTGTATGATGTAGACCACAAAAGTCCCGACAGAGGAAGGTACGGATGTCCCAGGAGCTAAATGCCGGTTTCGGGCACATTTCGGCAGATGCCGCCGCACTGGAGTGCACTGTGACCGGCACAATCGCCTTTGCGCGGAGAAGCCGATTCTTCGCCTCCGCGAGCCGGAGAGAGCGGCTGCTTCGGAAAGGTGGAAATGAAGCTGCACAACACGGGGATAATGTGCGCTGCTTGCAAACTGATAGAAAACACTACCTTACCACTTTCCTACCTTTTCCAAACACATGAACATTCGATTGGAAGGTGTTTTGGAAAACTTTCTTATTCTTCGTGCAAAACACTCAGCAGAGCTCTCTGCAACATGTAAAACATCATGAGAGATGTTTTCTGTGCAGGCACAGTTTCTCATTACCAGACATAGTGGAAAAGCGTTTTGCAGTGATGTAGACCACAAAAGACGCTAAAGACGAAATATGGAGCTCCCCGGAGCTAAGCGCCGGTCCCGGGCACATTTCGGAAGAAGCCGCCGCACTGGAGTGCACTGTGACCGGCACAATCGCCTTTGCGCGAAGAAGCCGATTCTTCGCCTCCGGGAGCCGGAGAGAGCGGCTGCTTTCAAAAGGTGAGGAATGAAGCTGCACAATACGGGGATAGTGTGCGCTGCTTGCAAACTGATAGAAAACACTACCTTACCACCTTCCTACCTTTTCCAAACACATGAACATTCGATTGGAATGTGTTTTGGAAAACTTTCTTTTTCTTCGTGCAAAAAACTCAGCAGAGCTCTCTGCAACATGTTAAACACCATGAGAGATGTTTTCTGTGCAGGCACAGTTTCTCATTACCAGACATAGTGGAAAAGCGTTTTGCTGTGATGTAGACCACAAAAGACGCTAAAGACGAAATATGGAGCTCCCCGGAGCTAAGCGCCGGTCCCGGGCACATTTCGGAAGAAGCCGCCGCACTGGAGTGCACTGTGACCGGCACAATCGCCTTTGCGCGAAGAAGCCGCTTCCTTGCCTCCGAAAACCAGACAGAGCGGCTGCTTCGGAATGGTGGAAATGAAGCTGCACAACACGGGGATAGTGTGCGCAGCTTGCAAACTGATAGAAAACAGTACCTTACAACTTTCCTACCTTTTCCAAACACATGAAAATTCGGTTAGAAGGTGTTTTCAACAACTTTATTTTCTTCGTGCAAAACACTCAGCAGAGCTCTCTGCAACATGTAAAACACCACGGGAGATGTTTTCAGTGAGGCACAGTCTCTCATTACCAGACATAATGGAAAAGCGTTTTGCAGTGATGTAGACCACAAAAGTCCCGAAAGACGCAGGTACGGATGTCCCCGCAGCTAAGCGCCGCTCCCGGGCACATTTCGGAAGAAGCCGCCGCACTGGAGTGCACTGTGACTGGCACAATCGCCTTTGCGCGAAGAAGCCGATTCTTCGCCTCCCGGAGCCGGAGAGAGCGGCTGCTTTCAAAAGGTGAAGAATGAAGCTGCACAAGACTGGGATAGTGTGCGCATCATGCAGACTGATAGAAAACACTACCTTACCACTCTCCTACCTTTTCCAAACACATGAACATTCGATTGGAAGGTGTTTTGGAAAACTTTCTTTTTCATCTTACATAAACTTCTGCAAAGCTCTCTGCAACATGTAAAACACCACGGGAGATGTTTTCTGTGCAGGCACAGTTTCTCATTACCAGACATAGTGGAAAAGCGTTTTGCTGTGATGTAGACCACAAAAGACGCTAAAGACGAAATATGGAGCTCCCCGGAGCTAAGCGCCGGTCCCAGGCACATTTCGGAAGAAGTCGCCGCACTGGAGTGCACTGTGACCGGCACAATCGCCTTTGCGCGAAGAAGCCGCTTCCTTGGCTCCGCGAGCCGGACAGAGCGGGTGCTTCAGAAGGTGAAGAATGAAGCTACACAACACGGGGATAGTGTGCGCAGCTTGCAAACTGATAGAAAACAGTACCTTACAACTTTCCTACCTTTTCCAAACACATGAATATTCGGTTAGAAGGTGTTTTCAACAACTTTATTTTCTTCGTGCAAAACACTCAGCAGAGCTCTGTGCAACATGTAAAACACGATGGGAGATGTTTTCTGTGCTGGCACAGTTTCTCCTTGCCTAACATAGTGGAAAACCTTTCTGTATGATGTAGACCACAAAAGTCCCGACAGAGGAATGTACGGATGTCCCCGGAGCTAAGCGCCGGTCCCAGGCACATTTCGGAAGAAGACGCCGCACTGGAGTGCACTATGACCGGCACAATCGCCTTTGCGCGAAGAAGCCGATTCTTCGCCTCCGGGAGCCGGAGAGAGCGGCTGCTTTCAGAAGGTGAAGAATGAAGCTGCACAACACTGGGATAGTGTGCGCAGCTTGCAAACTGATAGAAAACACTACCTACCAATCTCCTACCTTTTCCAAACATATGAATATTGGGTTGGAAGGTGTTTCCAACAACTTTATTTTCTTCGTGCCAAACACTCAGCAGACCTCTCTGCAACATGTAAAACACCATGAGAGATGTTTTCTGTGCTGGCACAGTTTCTCCATGCCAGACATAGTGGAAAGGATTTTTGCAATGATGTAGACCACAAAAGACGCTAAAGACGAAATATGGAGTTCCCGGAGCTAAGCGCCGGTCCCAGGCACATTTCGGAAGAAGCCGCCGCACTGGAGTGCACTGTGACCGGCACAATCGCCTTTGCGCGGAGAAGCCGATTCTTCGCCTCCGCGAGCCGGAGAGAGCGGCTGCTTCGGAAGGTGAAGAATGAAGCTGCACAACACGGGGATAATGTGCGCTGCTTGCAAACTGATGGAAAACACTACCTTACCACTTTCCTACCTTTTCCAAACACATGAACATTCGATTGGAATGTGTTTTGGAAAACTTTCTTATTCTTCGTGCAAAACACTCAGCAGAGCTCTCTGCAACATGTAAAACACCATGAGAGATGTTTTCTGAGCAGGCACAGTTTCTACTTGCCAGACATAGTGGAAATGCTTTTAGTAGTGATGTAGAACACAAGAGACGCTAAAGTCGAAATACAGAGTTCCCCGGAGCTAAGCGCCGGTCCCGGGCACATTTCGGAAGAAGCCGCCGCACTGGAGTGCACTGTGACCGGCACAATCGCCTTTGCGCGAAGAAGCCGCTTCCTTGGCTCCGCGAGCCGGACAGAGCGGGTGCTTCGGAAAGGTGAAGAATGAAGCTACACAACACGGGGATAGTGTGCGCAGCTTGCAAACTGATAGAAAACAGTATCTTACAACTTTCCTACCTTTTCCAAACACATGAATATTCGGTTAGAAGGTGTTTTCAACAACTTTATTCTCTTCGTGCAAAACACTCAGCAGAGCTCTCTGCAACATGTAAAACACGATGGGAGATGTTTTCTGTGCTGGCACAGTTTCTCCTTGCCTAACATAGTGGAAAACCTTTCTGTATGATGTAGACCACAAAAGTCCCGACAGAGGAAGGTACGGATGTCCCAGGAGCTATGCGCCGGTCCCGGGCACATTTCGGAAGAAGCCGCCGCACTGGAGTGCACTGTGACCGGCACAATCGCCTTTGCGCGGAGAAGCCGATTCTTCGCCTCCGCGAACCGGAGAGAGCGGCTGCTTCGGAAGGTGAAGAATGAAGCTGCACAACACGGGGATAATGTGCGCTGCTTGCAAACTGATAGAAAACACTACCTTACCACTTTCCTACCTTTTCCAAACACATGAACATTCGATTGGAAGGTGTTTTGGAAAACTTTCTTATTCTTCGTGCAAAACACTCAGCAGAGCTCTCTGCAACATGTAAAACACCATGAGAGATGTTTTCTGTGCAGGCACAGTTTCTCATTACCAGACATAGTGGAAAAGCGTTTTGCAGTGATGTAGACCACAAAAGACGCTAAAGACGAAATATGGAGCTCCCCGGAGCTAAGCGCCGGTCCCGGGCACATTTCGGAAGAAGCCGCCGCACTGGAGTGCACTGTGACCGGCACAATCGCCTTTGCGCGAAGAAGCCGCCTCTTCGTCTCCCGGAGCCAGAGAGAGCGACTGCTTTCAAAAGGTGAAGAATGAAGCTGCACAACACTGGGATAGTGTGCGCAGCTTGCAAACTGATAGAAAACACTACCTTACCACTTTCCTACCTTTTCCAAACATATGAATATTCGGTTAGAAGGTGTTTTCAACAACTTTATTTTCTTCGTGCAAAACACTCAGCAGAGCTCTCTGCAACATGTAAAACATAATGGGAGATGTTTTCTGTGCAGGCACAGTTTCTACTTGCCAGACATAGTGGAAATGCTTTTAGTAGTGATGTAGAACACAAGAGACGCTAAAGTCGAAATACAGAGTTCCCCGGAGGTAAGCGCCGGTCCAGGGCACATTTCGGCAGATGCCGCCGCACTGGAGTGCACTGTGACCGGCACAATCGCCTTGGCTCGAAGAAGCCAATTCTTCGCCTCCGGGAGGCGGAGAGACCTGTAGCTTCGGAAAGGTGGAAATGAAGCTGCACAATACGGGGATAGTGTGCGCAGCTTGCAAACTGATAGAAAACAGTACCTTACCACTCTCCTACCTTTTCCAAACATATGACAATACGTTTGGAAGGTGTTTTCAACAACTTTATTTTCTTCGTGCAAAACACTCAGCAGAGCTCTGTGCAACATGTAAAACACGATGGGAGATGTTTTCTGTGCTGGCACAGTTTCTCCTTGCCAGACATAGCGGAAAAGCTTTTTAGCAGTGATGTAGACCACAAAAGTCCCGAAAGAAGCAGGTACGCAGCTCCCCGGAGCTAAATGCCGGTCCCGGGCACATTTCGGAAGAAGCCGCCGCACTGGAGTGCACTGTGACCGGCACAATCGCCTTTGCGCGAAGAAGCCGATTCTTCGCCTCCGGGACCCGGAGAGAGCGGCTGCTTTCAAAAGGTGAGGAATGAAGCTGCACAATACGGGGATAGTGTGCGCAGCTTGCAAACTGATAGAAAACAGTACCTTACAACTTTCCTACCTTTTCCAAACACATGAAAATTCGGTTAGAAGGTGTTTTCAACAACTTTATTTTCTTCGTGCAAAACACTCAGCAGAGCTCTCTGCAACATGTAAAACACCACGGGAGATGTTTTCAGTGAGGCACAGTCTCTCATTACCAGACATAATGGAAAAGCGTTTTGCAGTGATGTAGACCACAAAAGTCCCGAAAGAAGCAGGTACGGATGTCCCCGGAGCTAAGCGCCGCTCCCGGGCACATTTCGGAAGAAGCCGCCGCACTGGAGTGCACTGTGACCGGCACAATCGCCTTTGCGCGAAGAAGCCGATTCTTCGCCTCCCGGAGCCGGAGAGAGCGGCTGCTTTCAAAAGGTGAAGAATGAAGCTGCACAAGACTGGGATAGTGTGCGCATCATGCAGACTGATAGAAAACACTACCTTACCACTCTCCTACCTTTTCCAAACACATGAACATTCGATTGGAAGGTGTTTTGGAAAACTTTCTTTTTCATCTTACATAAACTTCTGCAAAGCTCTCTGCAACATGTAAAACACCACGGGAGATGTTTTCTGTGCTGGCACAGTTTCTCCTTGCCTAACATAGTGGAAAACCTTTCTGTATGATGTAGACCACAAAAGTCCCGAAAGAAGAAGGTACGGATGTCCCCGGAGCTAAGCGCCGGTCCCGGGCACATTTCGGAAGAAGCCGCCGCACTGGAGTGCACTGTGACCGGCACAATCGCCTTTGCGCGAAGAAGCCGATTCTTCGCCTCCGGGAGCCGGAGAGAGCGGCTGCTTTCAAAAGGTGAAGAATGAAGCTGCACAAGACTGGGATAGTGTGCGCAGCTTGCAAACTGATAGAAAACACTACCTTACCAATCTCCTACCTTTTCCAAACATATGAATATTGGGTTGGAAGGTGTTTCCAACAACTTTATTTTCTTCGTGCCAAACACTCAGCATACCTCTCTGCAACATGTAAAACACCATGAGAGATGTTTTCTGTGCTGGCACAGTTTCTCCATGCCAGACATAGTGGAAAGGATTTTTGCAATGATGTAGACCACAAAAGACGCTAAAGACGAAATATGGAGTTCCCGGAGCTATGCGCCGGTCCCAGGCACATTTCGGAAGAAGTCGCCGCACTGGAGTGCACTGTGACCGGCACAATCGCCTTTGCGCGAAGAAGCCGCTTCCTTGGCTCCGCGAGCCGGACAGAGCGGGTGCTTCGGAAAGGTGAAGAATGAAGCTACACAACACGGGGATAGTGTGCGCAGCTTGCAAACTGATAGAAAACAGTATCTTACAACTTTCCTACCTTTTCCAAACACATGAATATTCGGTTAGAAGGTGTTTTCAACAACTTTATTCTCTTCGTGCAAAACACTCAGCAGAGCTCTCTGCAACATGTAAAACACGATGGGAGATGTTTTCTGTGCTGGCACAGTTTCTCCTTGCCTAACATAGTGGAAAACCTTTCTGTATGATGTAGACCACAAAAGTCCCGACAGAGGAAGGTACGGATGTCCCAGGAGCTAAATGCCGGTTTCGGGCACATTTCGGCAGATGCCGCCGCACTGGAGTGCACTGTGACCGGCACAATCGCCTTTGCGCGGAGAAGCCGATTCTTCGCCTCCGCGAGCCGGAGAGAGCGGCTGCTTCGGAAAGGTGGAAATGAAGCTGCACAACACGGGGATAATGTGCGCTGCTTGCAAACTGATAGAAAACACTACCTTACCACTTTCCTACCTTTTCCAAACACATGAACATTCGATTGGAAGGTGTTTTGGAAAACTTTCTTATTCTTCGTGCAAAACACTCAGCAGAGCTCTCTGCAACATGTAAAACATCATGAGAGATGTTTTCTGTGCAGGCACAGTTTCTCATTACCAGACATAGTGGAAAAGCGTTTTGCAGTGATGTAGACCACAAAAGACGCTAAAGACGAAATATGGAGCTCCCCGGAGCTAAGCGCCGGTCCCGGGCACATTTCGGAAGAAGCCGCCGCACTGGAGTGCACTGTGACCGGCACAATCGCCTTTGCGCGAAGAAGCCGATTCTTCGCCTCCGGGAGCCGGAGAGAGCGGCTGCTTTCAAAAGGTGAGGAATGAAGCTGCACAATACGGGGATAGTGTGCGCTGCTTGCAAACTGATAGAAAACACTACCTTACCACCTTCCTACCTTTTCCAAACACATGAACATTCGATTGGAATGTGTTTTGGAAAACTTTCTTTTTCTTCGTGCAAAAAACTCAGCAGAGCTCTCTGCAACATGTTAAACACCATGAGAGATGTTTTCTGTGCAGGCACAGTTTCTCATTACCAGACATAGTGGAAAAGCGTTTTGCTGTGATGTAGACCACAAAAGACGCTAAAGACGAAATATGGAGCTCCCCGGAGCTAAGCGCCGGTCCCGGGCACATTTCGGAAGAAGCCGCCGCACTGGAGTGCACTGTGACCGGCACAATCGCCTTTGCGCGAAGAAGCCGCTTCCTTGCCTCCGAAAACCAGACAGAGCGGCTGCTTCGGAATGGTGGAAATGAAGCTGCACAACACGGGGATAGTGTGCGCAGCTTGCAAACTGATAGAAAACAGTACCTTACAACTTTCCTACCTTTTCCAAACACATGAAAATTCGGTTAGAAGGTGTTTTCAACAACTTTATTTTCTTCGTGCAAAACACTCAGCAGAGCTCTCTGCAACATGTAAAACACCACGGGAGATGTTTTCAGTGAGGCACAGTCTCTCATTACCAGACATAATGGAAAAGCGTTTTGCAGTGATGTAGACCACAAAAGTCCCGAAAGACGCAGGTACGGATGTCCCCGCAGCTAAGCGCCGCTCCCGGGCACATTTCGGAAGAAGCCGCCGCACTGGAGTGCACTGTGACTGGCACAATCGCCTTTGCGCGAAGAAGCCGATTCTTCGCCTCCCGGAGCCGGAGAGAGCGGCTGCTTTCAAAAGGTGAAGAATGAAGCTGCACAAGACTGGGATAGTGTGCGCATCATGCAGACTGATAGAAAACACTACCTTACCACTCTCCTACCTTTTCCAAACACATGAACATTCGATTGGAAGGTGTTTTGGAAAACTTTCTTTTTCATCTTACATAAACTTCTGCAAAGCTCTCTGCAACATGTAAAACACCACGGGAGATGTTTTCTGTGCTGGCACAGTTTCTCCTTGCCTAACATAGTGGAAAACCTTTCTGTATGATGTAGACCACAAAAGTCCCGAAAGAAGAAGGTACGGATGTCCCCGGAGCTAAGCGCCGGTCCCGGGCACATTTCGGAAGAAGCCGCCGCACTGGAGTGCACTGTGACCGGCACAATCGCCTTTGCGCGAAGAAGCCGATTCTTCGCCTCCGGGAGCCGGAGAGAGCGGCTGCTTTCAAAAGGTGAAGAATGAAGCTGCACAAGACTGGGATAGTGTGCGCAGCTTGCAAACTGATAGAAAACACTACCTTACCAATCTCCTACCTTTTCCAAACATATGAATAATGGGTTGGAAGGTGTTTCCAACAACTGTATTTTCTTCGTGCAAAACACTCAGCAGACCTCTCTGCAACATGTAAAACACCATGAGAGATGTTTTCTGTGCTGGCACAGTTTCTCCATGCCAGACATAGTGGAAAGGATTTTTGCAATGATGTAGACCACAAAAGACGCTAAAGACGAAATATGGAGTTCCCGGAGCTAAGCGCCGGTCCCAGGCACATTTCGGAAGAAGTCGCCGCACTGGAGTGCACTGTGACCGGCACAATCGCCTTTGCGCGAAGAAGCCGCTTCCTTGGCTCCGCGAGCCGGACAGAGCGGGTGCTTCAGAAGGTGAAGAATGAAGCTACACAACACGGGGATAGTGTGCGCAGCTTGCAAACTGATAGAAAACAGTACCTTACAACTTTCCTACCTTTTCCAAACACATGAATATTCGGTTAGAAGGTGTTTTCAACAACTTTATTTTCTTCGTGCAAAACACTCAGCAGAGCTCTGTGCAACATGTAAAACACGATGGGAGATGTTTTCTGTGCTGGCACAGTTTCTCCTTGCCTAACATAGTGGAAAACCTTTCTGTATGATGTAGACCACAAAAGTCCCGACAGAGGAATGTACGGATGTCCCCGGAGCTAAGCGCCGGTCCCAGGCACATTTCGGAAGAAGACGCCGCACTGGAGTGCACTATGACCGGCACAATCGCCTTTGCGCGAAGAAGCCGATTCTTCGCCTCCGGGAGCCGGAGAGAGCGGCTGCTTTCAGAAGGTGAAGAATGAAGCTGCACAACACTGGGATAGTGTGCGCAGCTTGCAAACTGATAGAAAACACTACCTACCAATCTCCTACCTTTTCCAAACATATGAATATTGGGTTGGAAGGTGTTTCCAACAACTTTATTTTCTTCGTGCCAAACACTCAGCAGACCTCTCTGCAACATGTAAAACACCATGAGAGATGTTTTCTGTGCTGGCACAGTTTCTCCATGCCAGACATAGTGGAAAGGATTTTTGCAATGATGTAGACCACAAAAGACGCTAAAGACGAAATATGGAGTTCCCGGAGCTAAGCGCCGGTCCCAGGCACATTTCGGAAGAAGTCGCCGCACTGGAGTGCACTGTGACCGGCACAATCGCCTTTGCGCGAAGAAGCCGCTTCCTTGGCTCCGCGAGCCGGACAGAGCGGGTGCTTCGGAAAGGTGAAGAATGAAGCTACACAACACGGGGATAGTGTGCGCAGCTTGCAAACTGATAGAAAACAGTATCTTACAACTTTCCTACCTTTTCCAAACACATGAATATTCGGTTAGAAGGTGTTTTCAACAACTTTATTCTCTTCGTGCAAAACACTCAGCAGAGCTCTCTGCAACATGTAAAACACGATGGGAGATGTTTTCTGTGCTGGCACAGTTTCTCCTTGCCTAACATAGTGGAAAACCTTTCTGTATGATGTAGACCACAAAAGTCCCGACAGAGGAAGGTACGGATGTCCCAGGAGCTATGCGCCGGTCCCGGGCACATTTCGGAAGAAGCCGCCGCACTGGAGTGCACTGTGACCGGCACAATCGCCTTTGCGCGGAGAAGCCGATTCTTCGCCTCCGCGAACCGGAGAGAGCGGCTGCTTCGGAAGGTGAAGAATGAAGCTGCACAACACGGGGATAATGTGCGCTGCTTGCAAACTGATAGAAAACACTACCTTACCACTTTCCTACCTTTTCCAAACACATGAACATTCGATTGGAAGGTGTTTTGGAAAACTTTCTTATTCTTCGTGCAAAACACTCAGCAGAGCTCTCTGCAACATGTAAAACACCATGAGAGATGTTTTCTGTGCAGGCACAGTTTCTCATTACCAGACATAGTGGAAAAGCGTTTTGCAGTGATGTAGACCACAAAAGACGCTAAAGACGAAATATGGAGCTCCCCGGAGCTAAGCGCCGGTCCCGGGCACATTTCGGAAGAAGCCGCCGCACTGGAGTGCACTGTGACCGGCACAATCGCCTTTGCGCGAAGAAGCCGCCTCTTCGTCTCCCGGAGCCAGAGAGAGCGACTGCTTTCAAAAGGTGAAGAATGAAGCTGCACAACACTGGGATAGTGTGCGCAGCTTGCAAACTGATAGAAAACACTACCTTACCACTTTCCTACCTTTTCCAAACATATGAATATTCGGTTAGAAGGTGTTTTCAACAACTTTATTTTCTTCGTGCAAAACACTCAGCAGAGCTCTCTGCAACATGTAAAACATAATGGGAGATGTTTTCTGTGCAGGCACAGTTTCTACTTGCCAGACATAGTGGAAATGCTTTTAGTAGTGATGTAGAACACAAGAGACGCTAAAGTCGAAATACAGAGTTCCCCGGAGGTAAGCGCCGGTCCAGGGCACATTTCGGCAGATGCCGCCGCACTGGAGTGCACTGTGACCGGCACAATCGCCTTGGCTCGAAGAAGCCAATTCTTCGCCTCCGGGAGGCGGAGAGACCTGTAGCTTCGGAAAGGTGGAAATGAAGCTGCACAATACGGGGATAGTGTGCGCAGCTTGCAAACTGATAGAAAACAGTACCTTACCACTCTCCTACCTTTTCCAAACATATGACAATACGTTTGGAAGGTGTTTTCAACAACTTTATTTTCTTCGTGCAAAACACTCAGCAGAGCTCTGTGCAACATGTAAAACACGATGGGAGATGTTTTCTGTGCTGGCACAGTTTCTCCTTGCCAGACATAGCGGAAAAGCTTTTTAGCAGTGATGTAGACCACAAAAGTCCCGAAAGAAGCAGGTACGCAGCTCCCCGGAGCTAAATGCCGGTCCCGGGCACATTTCGGAAGAAGCCGCCGCACTGGAGTGCACTGTGACCGGCACAATCGCCTTTGCGCGAAGAAGCCGATTCTTCGCCTCCGGGACCCGGAGAGAGCGGCTGCTTTCAAAAGGTGAGGAATGAAGCTGCACAATACGGGGATAGTGTGCGCAGCTTGCAAACTGATAGAAAACAGTACCTTACAACTTTCCTACCTTTTCCAAACACATGAAAATTCGGTTAGAAGGTGTTTTCAACAACTTTATTTTCTTCGTGCAAAACACTCAGCAGAGCTCTCTGCAACATGTAAAACACCACGGGAGATGTTTTCAGTGAGGCACAGTCTCTCATTACCAGACATAATGGAAAAGCGTTTTGCAGTGATGTAGACCACAAAAGTCCCGAAAGAAGCAGGTACGGATGTCCCCGGAGCTAAGCGCCGCTCCCGGGCACATTTCGGAAGAAGCCGCCGCACTGGAGTGCACTGTGACCGGCACAATCGCCTTTGCGCGAAGAAGCCGATTCTTCGCCTCCCGGAGCCGGAGAGAGCGGCTGCTTTCAAAAGGTGAAGAATGAAGCTGCACAAGACTGGGATAGTGTGCGCATCATGCAGACTGATAGAAAACACTACCTTACCACTCTCCTACCTTTTCCAAACACATGAACATTCGATTGGAAGGTGTTTTGGAAAACTTTCTTTTTCATCTTACATAAACTTCTGCAAAGCTCTCTGCAACATGTAAAACACCACGGGAGATGTTTTCTGTGCTGGCACAGTTTCTCCTTGCCTAACATAGTGGAAAACCTTTCTGTATGATGTAGACCACAAAAGTCCCGAAAGAAGAAGGTACGGATGTCCCCGGAGCTAAGCGCCGGTCCCGGGCACATTTCGGAAGAAGCCGCCGCACTGGAGTGCACTGTGACCGGCACAATCGCCTTTGCGCGAAGAAGCCGATTCTTCGCCTCCGGGAGCCGGAGAGAGCGGCTGCTTTCAAAAGGTGAAGAATGAAGCTGCACAAGACTGGGATAGTGTGCGCAGCTTGCAAACTGATAGAAAACACTACCTTACCAATCTCCTACCTTTTCCAAACATATGAATATTGGGTTGGAAGGTGTTTCCAACAACTTTATTTTCTTCGTGCCAAACACTCAGCATACCTCTCTGCAACATGTAAAACACCATGAGAGATGTTTTCTGTGCTGGCACAGTTTCTCCATGCCAGACATAGTGGAAAGGATTTTTGCAATGATGTAGACCACAAAAGACGCTAAAGACGAAATATGGAGTTCCCGGAGCTATGCGCCGGTCCCAGGCACATTTCGGAAGAAGTCGCCGCACTGGAGTGCACTGTGACCGGCACAATCGCCTTTGCGCGAAGAAGCCGCTTCCTTGGCTCCGCGAGCCGGACAGAGCGGGTGCTTCGGAAAGGTGAAGAATGAAGCTACACAACACGGGGATAGTGTGCGCAGCTTGCAAACTGATAGAAAACAGTATCTTACAACTTTCCTACCTTTTCCAAACACATGAATATTCGGTTAGAAGGTGTTTTCAACAACTTTATTCTCTTCGTGCAAAACACTCAGCAGAGCTCTCTGCAACATGTAAAACACGATGGGAGATGTTTTCTGTGCTGGCACAGTTTCTCCTTGCCTAACATAGTGGAAAACCTTTCTGTATGATGTAGACCACAAAAGTCCCGACAGAGGAAGGTACGGATGTCCCAGGAGCTAAATGCCGGTTTCGGGCACATTTCGGCAGATGCCGCCGCACTGGAGTGCACTGTGACCGGCACAATCGCCTTTGCGCGGAGAAGCCGATTCTTCGCCTCCGCGAGCCGGAGAGAGCGGCTGCTTCGGAAAGGTGGAAATGAAGCTGCACAACACGGGGATAATGTGCGCTGCTTGCAAACTGATAGAAAACACTACCTTACCACTTTCCTACCTTTTCCAAACACATGAACATTCGATTGGAAGGTGTTTTGGAAAACTTTCTTATTCTTCGTGCAAAACACTCAGCAGAGCTCTCTGCAACATGTAAAACATCATGAGAGATGTTTTCTGTGCAGGCACAGTTTCTCATTACCAGACATAGTGGAAAAGCGTTTTGCAGTGATGTAGACCACAAAAGACGCTAAAGACGAAATATGGAGCTCCCCGGAGCTAAGCGCCGGTCCCGGGCACATTTCGGAAGAAGCCGCCGCACTGGAGTGCACTGTGACCGGCACAATCGCCTTTGCGCGAAGAAGCCGATTCTTCGCCTCCGGGAGCCGGAGAGAGCGGCTGCTTTCAAAAGGTGAGGAATGAAGCTGCACAATACGGGGATAGTGTGCGCTGCTTGCAAACTGATAGAAAACACTACCTTACCACCTTCCTACCTTTTCCAAACACATGAACATTCGATTGGAATGTGTTTTGGAAAACTTTCTTTTTCTTCGTGCAAAAAACTCAGCAGAGCTCTCTGCAACATGTTAAACACCATGAGAGATGTTTTCTGTGCAGGCACAGTTTCTCATTACCAGACATAGTGGAAAAGCGTTTTGCTGTGATGTAGACCACAAAAGACGCTAAAGACGAAATATGGAGCTCCCCGGAGCTAAGCGCCGGTCCCGGGCACATTTCGGAAGAAGCCGCCGCACTGGAGTGCACTGTGACCGGCACAATCGCCTTTGCGCGAAGAAGCCGCTTCCTTGCCTCCGAAAACCAGACAGAGCGGCTGCTTCGGAATGGTGGAAATGAAGCTGCACAACACGGGGATAGTGTGCGCAGCTTGCAAACTGATAGAAAACAGTACCTTACAACTTTCCTACCTTTTCCAAACACATGAAAATTCGGTTAGAAGGTGTTTTCAACAACTTTATTTTCTTCGTGCAAAACACTCAGCAGAGCTCTCTGCAACATGTAAAACACCACGGGAGATGTTTTCAGTGAGGCACAGTCTCTCATTACCAGACATAATGGAAAAGCGTTTTGCAGTGATGTAGACCACAAAAGTCCCGAAAGACGCAGGTACGGATGTCCCCGCAGCTAAGCGCCGCTCCCGGGCACATTTCGGAAGAAGCCGCCGCACTGGAGTGCACTGTGACTGGCACAATCGCCTTTGCGCGAAGAAGCCGATTCTTCGCCTCCCGGAGCCGGAGAGAGCGGCTGCTTTCAAAAGGTGAAGAATGAAGCTGCACAAGACTGGGATAGTGTGCGCATCATGCAGACTGATAGAAAACACTACCTTACCACTCTCCTACCTTTTCCAAACACATGAACATTCGATTGGAAGGTGTTTTGGAAAACTTTCTTTTTCATCTTACATAAACTTCTGCAAAGCTCTCTGCAACATGTAAAACACCACGGGAGATGTTTTCTGTGCAGGCACAGTTTCTCATTACCAGACATAGTGGAAAAGCGTTTTGCTGTGATGTAGACCACAAAAGACGCTAAAGACGAAATATGGAGCTCCCCGGAGCTAAGCGCCGGTCCCAGGCACATTTCGGAAGAAGTCGCCGCACTGGAGTGCACTGTGACCGGCACAATCGCCTTTGCGCGAAGAAGCCGCTTCCTTGGCTCCGCGAGCCGGACAGAGCGGGTGCTTCAGAAGGTGAAGAATGAAGCTACACAACACGGGGATAGTGTGCGCAGCTTGCAAACTGATAGAAAACAGTACCTTACAACTTTCCTACCTTTTCCAAACACATGAATATTCGGTTAGAAGGTGTTTTCAACAACTTTATTTTCTTCGTGCAAAACACTCAGCAGAGCTCTGTGCAACATGTAAAACACGATGGGAGATGTTTTCTGTGCTGGCACAGTTTCTCCTTGCCTAACATAGTGGAAAACCTTTCTGTATGATGTAGACCACAAAAGTCCCGACAGAGGAATGTACGGATGTCCCCGGAGCTAAGCGCCGGTCCCAGGCACATTTCGGAAGAAGACGCCGCACTGGAGTGCACTATGACCGGCACAATCGCCTTTGCGCGAAGAAGCCGATTCTTCGCCTCCGGGAGCCGGAGAGAGCGGCTGCTTTCAGAAGGTGAAGAATGAAGCTGCACAACACTGGGATAGTGTGCGCAGCTTGCAAACTGATAGAAAACACTACCTACCAATCTCCTACCTTTTCCAAACATATGAATATTGGGTTGGAAGGTGTTTCCAACAACTTTATTTTCTTCGTGCCAAACACTCAGCAGACCTCTCTGCAACATGTAAAACACCATGAGAGATGTTTTCTGTGCTGGCACAGTTTCTCCATGCCAGACATAGTGGAAAGGATTTTTGCAATGATGTAGACCACAAAAGACGCTAAAGACGAAATATGGAGTTCCCGGAGCTAAGCGCCGGTCCCAGGCACATTTCGGAAGAAGCCGCCGCACTGGAGTGCACTGTGACCGGCACAATCGCCTTTGCGCGGAGAAGCCGATTCTTCGCCTCCGCGAGCCGGAGAGAGCGGCTGCTTCGGAAGGTGAAGAATGAAGCTGCACAACACGGGGATAATGTGCGCTGCTTGCAAACTGATGGAAAACACTACCTTACCACTTTCCTACCTTTTCCAAACACATGAACATTCGATTGGAATGTGTTTTGGAAAACTTTCTTATTCTTCGTGCAAAACACTCAGCAGAGCTCTCTGCAACATGTAAAACACCATGAGAGATGTTTTCTGAGCAGGCACAGTTTCTACTTGCCAGACATAGTGGAAATGCTTTTAGTAGTGATGTAGAACACAAGAGACGCTAAAGTCGAAATACAGAGTTCCCCGGAGCTAAGCGCCGGTCCCGGGCACATTTCGGAAGAAGCCGCCGCACTGGAGTGCACTGTGACCGGCACAATCGCCTTTGCGCGAAGAAGCCGCTTCCTTGGCTCCGCGAGCCGGACAGAGCGGGTGCTTCGGAAAGGTGAAGAATGAAGCTACACAACACGGGGATAGTGTGCGCAGCTTGCAAACTGATAGAAAACAGTATCTTACAACTTTCCTACCTTTTCCAAACACATGAATATTCGGTTAGAAGGTGTTTTCAACAACTTTATTCTCTTCGTGCAAAACACTCAGCAGAGCTCTCTGCAACATGTAAAACACGATGGGAGATGTTTTCTGTGCTGGCACAGTTTCTCCTTGCCTAACATAGTGGAAAACCTTTCTGTATGATGTAGACCACAAAAGTCCCGACAGAGGAAGGTACGGATGTCCCAGGAGCTATGCGCCGGTCCCGGGCACATTTCGGAAGAAGCCGCCGCACTGGAGTGCACTGTGACCGGCACAATCGCCTTTGCGCGGAGAAGCCGATTCTTCGCCTCCGCGAACCGGAGAGAGCGGCTGCTTCGGAAGGTGAAGAATGAAGCTGCACAACACGGGGATAATGTGCGCTGCTTGCAAACTGATAGAAAACACTACCTTACCACTTTCCTACCTTTTCCAAACACATGAACATTCGATTGGAAGGTGTTTTGGAAAACTTTCTTATTCTTCGTGCAAAACACTCAGCAGAGCTCTCTGCAACATGTAAAACACCATGAGAGATGTTTTCTGTGCAGGCACAGTTTCTCATTACCAGACATAGTGGAAAAGCGTTTTGCAGTGATGTAGACCACAAAAGACGCTAAAGACGAAATATGGAGCTCCCCGGAGCTAAGCGCCGGTCCCGGGCACATTTCGGAAGAAGCCGCCGCACTGGAGTGCACTGTGACCGGCACAATCGCCTTTGCGCGAAGAAGCCGCCTCTTCGTCTCCCGGAGCCAGAGAGAGCGACTGCTTTCAAAAGGTGAAGAATGAAGCTGCACAACACTGGGATAGTGTGCGCAGCTTGCAAACTGATAGAAAACACTACCTTACCACTTTCCTACCTTTTCCAAACATATGAATATTCGGTTAGAAGGTGTTTTCAACAACTTTATTTTCTTCGTGCAAAACACTCAGCAGAGCTCTCTGCAACATGTAAAACATAATGGGAGATGTTTTCTGTGCAGGCACAGTTTCTACTTGCCAGACATAGTGGAAATGCTTTTAGTAGTGATGTAGAACACAAGAGACGCTAAAGTCGAAATACAGAGTTCCCCGGAGGTAAGCGCCGGTCCAGGGCACATTTCGGCAGATGCCGCCGCACTGGAGTGCACTGTGACCGGCACAATCGCCTTGGCTCGAAGAAGCCAATTCTTCGCCTCCGGGAGGCGGAGAGACCTGTAGCTTCGGAAAGGTGGAAATGAAGCTGCACAATACGGGGATAGTGTGCGCAGCTTGCAAACTGATAGAAAACAGTACCTTACCACTCTCCTACCTTTTCCAAACATATGACAATACGTTTGGAAGGTGTTTTCAACAACTTTATTTTCTTCGTGCAAAACACTCAGCAGAGCTCTGTGCAACATGTAAAACACGATGGGAGATGTTTTCTGTGCTGGCACAGTTTCTCCTTGCCAGACATAGCGGAAAAGCTTTTTAGCAGTGATGTAGACCACAAAAGTCCCGAAAGAAGCAGGTACGCAGCTCCCCGGAGCTAAATGCCGGTCCCGGGCACATTTCGGAAGAAGCCGCCGCACTGGAGTGCACTGTGACCGGCACAATCGCCTTTGCGCGAAGAAGCCGATTCTTCGCCTCCGGGACCCGGAGAGAGCGGCTGCTTTCAAAAGGTGAGGAATGAAGCTGCACAATACGGGGATAGTGTGCGCAGCTTGCAAACTGATAGAAAACAGTACCTTACAACTTTCCTACCTTTTCCAAACACATGAAAATTCGGTTAGAAGGTGTTTTCAACAACTTTATTTTCTTCGTGCAAAACACTCAGCAGAGCTCTCTGCAACATGTAAAACACCACGGGAGATGTTTTCAGTGAGGCACAGTCTCTCATTACCAGACATAATGGAAAAGCGTTTTGCAGTGATGTAGACCACAAAAGTCCCGAAAGAAGCAGGTACGGATGTCCCCGGAGCTAAGCGCCGCTCCCGGGCACATTTCGGAAGAAGCCGCCGCACTGGAGTGCACTGTGACCGGCACAATCGCCTTTGCGCGAAGAAGCCGATTCTTCGCCTCCCGGAGCCGGAGAGAGCGGCTGCTTTCAAAAGGTGAAGAATGAAGCTGCACAAGACTGGGATAGTGTGCGCATCATGCAGACTGATAGAAAACACTACCTTACCACTCTCCTACCTTTTCCAAACACATGAACATTCGATTGGAAGGTGTTTTGGAAAACTTTCTTTTTCATCTTACATAAACTTCTGCAAAGCTCTCTGCAACATGTAAAACACCACGGGAGATGTTTTCTGTGCTGGCACAGTTTCTCCTTGCCTAACATAGTGGAAAACCTTTCTGTATGATGTAGACCACAAAAGTCCCGAAAGAAGAAGGTACGGATGTCCCCGGAGCTAAGCGCCGGTCCCGGGCACATTTCGGAAGAAGCCGCCGCACTGGAGTGCACTGTGACCGGCACAATCGCCTTTGCGCGAAGAAGCCGATTCTTCGCCTCCGGGAGCCGGAGAGAGCGGCTGCTTTCAAAAGGTGAAGAATGAAGCTGCACAAGACTGGGATAGTGTGCGCAGCTTGCAAACTGATAGAAAACACTACCTTACCAATCTCCTACCTTTTCCAAACATATGAATATTGGGTTGGAAGGTGTTTCCAACAACTTTATTTTCTTCGTGCCAAACACTCAGCATACCTCTCTGCAACATGTAAAACACCATGAGAGATGTTTTCTGTGCTGGCACAGTTTCTCCATGCCAGACATAGTGGAAAGGATTTTTGCAATGATGTAGACCACAAAAGACGCTAAAGACGAAATATGGAGTTCCCGGAGCTATGCGCCGGTCCCAGGCACATTTCGGAAGAAGTCGCCGCACTGGAGTGCACTGTGACCGGCACAATCGCCTTTGCGCGAAGAAGCCGCTTCCTTGGCTCCGCGAGCCGGACAGAGCGGGTGCTTCGGAAAGGTGAAGAATGAAGCTACACAACACGGGGATAGTGTGCGCAGCTTGCAAACTGATAGAAAACAGTATCTTACAACTTTCCTACCTTTTCCAAACACATGAATATTCGGTTAGAAGGTGTTTTCAACAACTTTATTCTCTTCGTGCAAAACACTCAGCAGAGCTCTCTGCAACATGTAAAACACGATGGGAGATGTTTTCTGTGCTGGCACAGTTTCTCCTTGCCTAACATAGTGGAAAACCTTTCTGTATGATGTAGACCACAAAAGTCCCGACAGAGGAAGGTACGGATGTCCCAGGAGCTAAATGCCGGTTTCGGGCACATTTCGGCAGATGCCGCCGCACTGGAGTGCACTGTGACCGGCACAATCGCCTTTGCGCGGAGAAGCCGATTCTTCGCCTCCGCGAGCCGGAGAGAGCGGCTGCTTCGGAAAGGTGGAAATGAAGCTGCACAACACGGGGATAATGTGCGCTGCTTGCAAACTGATAGAAAACACTACCTTACCACTTTCCTACCTTTTCCAAACACATGAACATTCGATTGGAAGGTGTTTTGGAAAACTTTCTTATTCTTCGTGCAAAACACTCAGCAGAGCTCTCTGCAACATGTAAAACATCATGAGAGATGTTTTCTGTGCAGGCACAGTTTCTCATTACCAGACATAGTGGAAAAGCGTTTTGCAGTGATGTAGACCACAAAAGACGCTAAAGACGAAATATGGAGCTCCCCGGAGCTAAGCGCCGGTCCCGGGCACATTTCGGAAGAAGCCGCCGCACTGGAGTGCACTGTGACCGGCACAATCGCCTTTGCGCGAAGAAGCCGATTCTTCGCCTCCGGGAGCCGGAGAGAGCGGCTGCTTTCAAAAGGTGAGGAATGAAGCTGCACAATACGGGGATAGTGTGCGCTGCTTGCAAACTGATAGAAAACACTACCTTACCACCTTCCTACCTTTTCCAAACACATGAACATTCGATTGGAATGTGTTTTGGAAAACTTTCTTTTTCTTCGTGCAAAAAACTCAGCAGAGCTCTCTGCAACATGTTAAACACCATGAGAGATGTTTTCTGTGCAGGCACAGTTTCTCATTACCAGACATAGTGGAAAAGCGTTTTGCTGTGATGTAGACCACAAAAGACGCTAAAGACGAAATATGGAGCTCCCCGGAGCTAAGCGCCGGTCCCGGGCACATTTCGGAAGAAGCCGCCGCACTGGAGTGCACTGTGACCGGCACAATCGCCTTTGCGCGAAGAAGCCGCTTCCTTGCCTCCGAAAACCAGACAGAGCGGCTGCTTCGGAATGGTGGAAATGAAGCTGCACAACACGGGGATAGTGTGCGCAGCTTGCAAACTGATAGAAAACAGTACCTTACAACTTTCCTACCTTTTCCAAACACATGAAAATTCGGTTAGAAGGTGTTTTCAACAACTTTATTTTCTTCGTGCAAAACACTCAGCAGAGCTCTCTGCAACATGTAAAACACCACGGGAGATGTTTTCAGTGAGGCACAGTCTCTCATTACCAGACATAATGGAAAAGCGTTTTGCAGTGATGTAGACCACAAAAGTCCCGAAAGACGCAGGTACGGATGTCCCCGCAGCTAAGCGCCGCTCCCGGGCACATTTCGGAAGAAGCCGCCGCACTGGAGTGCACTGTGACTGGCACAATCGCCTTTGCGCGAAGAAGCCGATTCTTCGCCTCCCGGAGCCGGAGAGAGCGGCTGCTTTCAAAAGGTGAAGAATGAAGCTGCACAAGACTGGGATAGTGTGCGCATCATGCAGACTGATAGAAAACACTACCTTACCACTCTCCTACCTTTTCCAAACACATGAACATTCGATTGGAAGGTGTTTTGGAAAACTTTCTTTTTCATCTTACATAAACTTCTGCAAAGCTCTCTGCAACATGTAAAACACCACGGGAGATGTTTTCTGTGCTGGCACAGTTTCTCCTTGCCTAACATAGTGGAAAACCTTTCTGTATGATGTAGACCACAAAAGTCCCGAAAGAAGAAGGTACGGATGTCCCCGGAGCTAAGCGCCGGTCCCGGGCACATTTCGGAAGAAGCCGCCGCACTGGAGTGCACTGTGACCGGCACAATCGCCTTTGCGCGAAGAAGCCGATTCTTCGCCTCCGGGAGCCGGAGAGAGCGGCTGCTTTCAAAAGGTGAAGAATGAAGCTGCACAAGACTGGGATAGTGTGCGCAGCTTGCAAACTGATAGAAAACACTACCTTACCAATCTCCTACCTTTTCCAAACATATGAATATTGGGTTGGAAGGTGTTTCCAACAACTGTATTTTCTTCGTGCAAAACACTCAGCAGACCTCTCTGCAACATGTAAAACACCATGAGAGATGTTTTCTGTGCTGGCACAGTTTCTCCATGCCAGACATAGTGGAAAGGATTTTTGCAATGATGTAGACCACAAAAGACGCTAAAGACGAAATATGGAGTTCCCGGAGCTAAGCGCCGGTCCCAGGCACATTTCGGAAGAAGTCGCCGCACTGGAGTGCACTGTGACCGGCACAATCGCCTTTGCGCGAAGAAGCCGCTTCCTTGGCTCCGCGAGCCGGACAGAGCGGGTGCTTCAGAAGGTGAAGAATGAAGCTACACAACACGGGGATAGTGTGCGCAGCTTGCAAACTGATAGAAAACAGTACCTTACAACTTTCCTACCTTTTCCAAACACATGAATATTCGGTTAGAAGGTGTTTTCAACAACTTTATTTTCTTCGTGCAAAACACTCAGCAGAGCTCTGTGCAACATGTAAAACACGATGGGAGATGTTTTCTGTGCTGGCACAGTTTCTCCTTGCCTAACATAGTGGAAAACCTTTCTGTATGATGTAGACCACAAAAGTCCCGACAGAGGAATGTACGGATGTCCCCGGAGCTAAGCGCCGGTCCCAGGCACATTTCGGAAGAAGACGCCGCACTGGAGTGCACTATGACCGGCACAATCGCCTTTGCGCGAAGAAGCCGATTCTTCGCCTCCGGGAGCCGGAGAGAGCGGCTGCTTTCAGAAGGTGAAGAATGAAGCTGCACAACACTGGGATAGTGTGCGCAGCTTGCAAACTGATAGAAAACACTACCTACCAATCTCCTACCTTTTCCAAACATATGAATATTGGGTTGGAAGGTGTTTCCAACAACTTTATTTTCTTCGTTGCAAACACTCAGCAGACCTCTCTGCAACATGTAAAACACCATGAGAGATGTTTTCTGTGCTGGCACAGTTTCTCCATGCCAGACATAGTGGAAAGGATTTTTGCAATGATGTAGACCACAAAAGACGCTAAAGACGAAATATGGAGTTCCCGGAGCTAAGCGCCGGTCCCAGGCACATTTCGGAAGAAGTCGCCGCACTGGAGTGCACTGTGACCGGCACAATCGCCTTTGCGCGAAGAAGCCGCTTCCTTGGCTCCGCGAGCCGGACAGAGCGGGTGCTTCGGAAAGGTGAAGAATGAAGCTACACAACACGGGGATAGTGTGCGCAGCTTGCAAACTGATAGAAAACAGTATCTTACAACTTTCCTACCTTTTCCAAACACATGAATATTCGGTTAGAAGGTGTTTTCAACAACTTTATTCTCTTCGTGCAAAACACTCAGCAGAGCTCTCTGCAACATGTAAAACACGATGGGAGATGTTTTCTGTGCTGGCACAGTTTCTCCTTGCCTAACATAGTGGAAAACCTTTCTGTATGATGTAGACCACAAAAGTCCCGACAGAGGAAGGTACGGATGTCCCAGGAGCTATGCGCCGGTCCCGGGCACATTTCGGAAGAAGCCGCCGCACTGGAGTGCACTGTGACCGGCACAATCGCCTTTGCGCGGAGAAGCCGATTCTTCGCCTCCGCGAGCCGGAGAGAGCGGCTGCTTCGGAAGGTGAAGAATGAAGCTGCACAACACGGGGATAATGTGCGCTGCTTGCAAACTGATGGAAAACACTACCTTACCACTTTCCTACCTTTTCCAAACACATGAACATTCGATTGGAATGTGTTTTGGAAAACTTTCTTATTCTTCGTGCAAAACACTCAGCAGAGCTCTCTGCAACATGTAAAACACCATGAGAGATGTTTTCTGAGCAGGCACAGTTTCTACTTGCCAGACATAGTGGAAATGCTTTTAGTAGTGATGTAGAACACAAGAGACGCTAAAGTCGAAATACAGAGTTCCCCGGAGCTAAGCGCCGGTCCCGGGCACATTTCGGAAGAAGCCGCCGCACTGGAGTGCACTGTGACCGGCACAATCGCCTTTGCGCGAAGAAGCCAATTCTTCGCCTCCGGGAGGCGGAGAGACCTGTAGCTTCGGAAAGGTGGAAATGAAGCTGCACAATACGGGGATAGTGTGCGCAGCTTGCAAAGTGATAGAAAACAGTACCTTACCACTCTCCTACCTTTTCCAAACATATGACTATACGTTTGGAAGGTGTTTTCAACAACTTTATTTTCTTCGTGCAAAACACTCAGCAGAGCTCTGTGCAACATGTAAAACACGATGGGAGATGTTTTCTGTGCAGGCACAGTTTCTCCTTGCCAGACTTAGCGGAAAAGCTTTTTAGCAGTGATGTAGACCACAAAAGTCGCGAAAGAAGCAGGTACGGATGTCCCCGGAGCTAAATGCCGGTCCCGGGCACATTTCGGAAGAAGCCGCCGCACTGGAGTGCACTGTGACCGGCACAATCGCCTTTGCGCGAAGAAGCCGATTCTTCGCCTCCGGGAGCCGGAGAGAGCGGCTGCTTTCAAAAGGTGAGGAATGAAGCTGCACAACACCGGGATAGTGTGCGCAGCTTGCAAACTGATAGAAAACACTACCTTACCACCTTCCTACCTTTTCCAAACACATGAACATTCGATTGGAATGTGTTTTGGAAAACTTTCTTTTTCTTCGTGCAAAACACTCAGCAGAGCTCTCTGCAACATGTAAAACACCATGAGAGATGTTTTCTGTGCAGGCACAGTTTCTCATTACCAGACATAGTGGAAAAGCGTTTTGCAGTGATGTAGACCACAAAAGACGCTAAAGACGAAATATGGAGCTCCCCGGGGCTAAGCGCCGGTCCCGGGCACATTTCGGAAGAAGCCGCCGCACTGGAGTGCACTGTGACCGGCACAATCGCCTTTGCGCGAAGAAGCCGCTTCCTTGCCTCCGAAAACCAGACAGAGCGGCTGCTTCGGAATGGTGGAAATGAAGCTGCACAACACGGGGATAGTGTGCGCAGCTTGCAAACTGATAGAAAACAGTATCTTACAACTTTCCTACCTTTTCCAAACACATGAATATTCGGTTAGAAGGTGTTTTCAACAACTTTATTCTCTTCGTGCAAAACACTCAGCAGAGCTCTCTGCAACATGTAAAACACGATGGGAGATGTTTTCTGTGCTGGCACAGTTTCTCCTTGCCTAACATAGTGGAAAACCTTTCTGTATGATGTAGACCACAAAAGTCCCGAAAGAAGCAGGTACGGATGTCCCCGGAGCTAAGCGCCGCTCCCGGGCACATTTCGGAAGAAGCCGCCGCACTGGAGTGCACTGTGACCGGCACAATCGCCTTTGCGCGAAGAAGCCGATTCTTCGCCTCCCGGAGCCGGAGAGAGCGGCTGCTTTCAAAAGGTGAAGAATGAAGCTGCACAATACGGGGATAGTGTGCGCAGCTTGCAAACTGATAGAAAACACTACCTTACCACCTTCCTACCTTTTCCAAGCATATGAATATTGGGTTGGAAGGTGTTTCCAACAACTTTATTTTCTTCGTGCAAAACACTCAGCAGACCTCTCTGCAACATGTAAAACACCATGAGAGATGTTTTCTGTGCTGGCACAGTTTCTCCATGCCAGACATAGTGGAAAGGATTTTTGCAATGATGTAGACCACAAAAGACGCTAAAGACGAAATATGGAGTTCCCGGAGCTAAGCGCCGGTCCCAGGCACATTTCGGAAGAAGCCGCCGCACTGGAGTGCACTGTGACCGGCACAATCGCCTTTGCGCGAAGAAGCCGCTTCCTTGGCTCCGCGAGCCGGACAGAGCGGGTGCTTCGGAAGGTGAAGAATGAAGCTACACAACACGGGGATAGTGTGCGCAGCTTGCAAACTGATAGAAAACAGTACCTTACAACTTTCCTACCTTTTCCAAACACATGAATATTCGGTTAGAAGGTGTTTTCAACAACTTTATTTTCTTCGTGCAAAACACTCAGCAGAGCTCTGTGCAACATGTAAAACACGATGGGAGATGTTTTCTGTGCTGGCACAGTTTCTCCTTGCCTAACATAGTGGAAAACCTTTCTGTATGATGTAGACCACAAAAGTCCCGACAGAGGAAGGTACGGATGTCCCCGGAGCTAAGCGCCGGTCCCGGGCTCATTTCGGAAGAAGCCGCCGCACTGGAGTGCACTGTGACCGGCACAATCGCCTTTGCGCGAAGAAGCCGATTCTTCGCCTCCGGCAGCCGGACAGAGCGGCTGCTTCGGAAAGGTGGAAATGAAGCTGCACAACACCGGGATAGTGTGAGCAGTTTGCAAACTGATAAAAAACACTACCTTACCACTTTCCTACCTTTTCCAAACACATGAATATTTGATGGGAAGGTGTTTAGGACAACTTTATTTTTCTTATGCAAAACATTCTGAAGAGGTCTCTAAACAAGTAAAACACGATAGGAGATGTTTTCTGTGCTGGCACAGTTTCTCCATGCCAGACATAGTGGAAAGGGTCTTTGCAATGATATAGACCACAAAAGACGCTAAAGACGAAATATGGAGCTCCCCGGAGGTAAGCGCCGGTCCCGGGCACATTTCGGAAGAAGCTGCCGCACTGGAGTGCACTGTGACCGGCACAATCGCCTTTGAGCGAAGAAGCCGCCTCTTCGTCTCCGGGAGCCAGAGAGAGCGGCTGCTTTCAAAAGGTGAAGAATGAAGCTGCACAACACTGGGATAGTGTGCGCAGCTTGCAAACTGATAGAAAACACTACCTTACCACTTTCCTACCTTTTCCAAACATATGAATATTCGGTTAGAAGGTGTTTTCAACAACTTTATTTTTTTCGTGCAAAACACTCAGCAGAGCTCTCTGCAACATGTAAAACATAATGGGAGATGTTTTCTGTGCAGGCACAGTTTCTACTTGCCAGACATAGTGGAAATGCTTTTAGTAGTGATGTAGAACACAAGAGACGCTAAAGTCGAAATACAGAGTTCCCCGGAGGTAAGCGCCGGTCCCGGGCACATTTCGGCAGATGCCGCCGCACTGGAGTGCACTGTGACCGGCACAATCGCCTTTGCGCGAAGAAGCCGATTCTTCGCCTCCGGGAGCCGGAGAGACCTGTAGCTTCGGAAAGGTGGAAATGAAGCTGCACAATACGGGGATAGTGTGCGCAGCTTGCAAACTGATAGAAAACAGTACCTTACCACTCTCCTACCTTTACCAAACATATGAATATTCGGTTAGAAGGTGTTTTCAACAACTTTATTTTCTTCGTGCAAAACACTCAGCAGAGCTCTGTGCAACATGTAAAACACGATGGGAGATGTTTTCTGTGCAGGCACAGTTTCTCCTTGGCAGACATAGTGGAAAAGCTTTTTGCAGTGATGTAGACCACAAAAGTCCCGAAAGAAGCAGGTACGGATGTCCCCGGAGCTAAGCGCCGGCCCAGGCACATTTCGGAAGAAGCCGCCGCACTGGAGTGCACTGTGACCGGCACAATCGCCTTTGCGCGAAGAAGCCGATTCTTCGCCTCCGGGAGCCGGAGAGAGCGGCTGCTTTCAAAAGGTGAGGAATGAAGCTGCACAATACGGGGATAGTGTGCGCAGCTTGCAAACTGATAGAAAACACTACCTTACCACCTTCCTACCTTTTCCAAACACATGAACATTCGATTGGAATGTGTTTTGGAAAACTTTCTTATTCTTCGTGCAAAACACTCAGCAGAGCTCTCTGCAACATGTAAAACACCATGAGAGATGTTTTCTGTGCAGGCACAGTTTCTCATTACCAGACATAGTGGAAAAGCGTTTTGCAGTGATGTAGACCACAAAAGACGCTAAAGACGAAATATGGAGCTCCCCGGAGCTAAGCGCCGGTCCCGGGCAAATTTCGGAAGAAGCCGCCGCACTGGAGTGCACTGTGACCGGCACAATCGCCTTTGCGCGAAGAAGCCGCTTCCTTGCCTCCGAAAACCAGACAGAGCGGCTGCTTCGGAATGGTGGAAATGAAGCTGCACAACACGGGGATAGTGTGCGCAGCTTGCAAACTGATAGAAAACAGTACCTTACAACTTTCCTACCTTTTCCAAACACATGAAAATTCGGTTAGAAGGTGTTTTCAACAACTTTATTTTCTTCGTGCAAAACACTCAGCAGAGCTCTCTGCAACATGTAAAACACCACGGGAGATGTTTTCAGTGAGGCACAGTTTCTTATTACCAGACATAGTGGAAAAGCGTTTTGCAGTGATGTAGACCACAAAAGACGCTAAAGACGAAATATGGAGCTCCCCGGAGCTAAGCGCCGGTCCCGGGCACATTTCGGAAGAAGCCGCCGCACTGGAGTGCACTGTGACTGGCACAATCGCCTTTGCGCGAAGAAGCCGATTCTTCGCCTCCGGGAGCCGGAGAGAGCGGCTGCTTTCAAAAGGTGAAGAATGAAGCTGCACAACACTGGGATAGTGTGCTCAGCTTGCAAACTGATAGAAAACACTACTCTACCACCTTCCTACCTTTTCCAAACACATGAACATTCGATTGGAAGGTGTTTTGGAAAACTTTCTTTTTCATCTTACATAAACTTCTGCAAAGCTCTCTGCAACATGTAAAACACCACGGGAGATGTTTTCTGTGCTGGCACAGTTTCTCCTTGCCTAACATAGTGGAAAACCTTTCTGTATGATGTAGACCACAAAAGTCCCGAAAGAAGAAGGTACGGATGTCCCCGGAGCTAAGCGCCGGTCCCGGGCACATTTCGGAAGAAGCCGCCGCACTGGAGTGCACTGTGACCGGCACAATCGCCTTTGCGCGAAGAAGCCGATTCTTCGCCTCCGGGAGCCGGAGAGAGCGGCTGCTTTCAAAAGGTGAAGAATGAAGCTGCACAAGACTGGGATAGTGTGCGCAGCTTGCAAACTGATAGAAAACACTACCTTACCAATCTCCTACCTTTTCCAAACATATGAATATTGGGTTGGAAGGTGTTTCCAACAACTGTATTTTCTTCGTGCAAAACACTCAGCAGACCTCTCTGCAACATGTAAAACACCATGAGAGATGTTTTCTGTGCTGGCACAGTTTCTCCATGCCAGACATAGTGGAAAGGATTTTTGCAATGATGTAGACCACAAAAGACGCTAAAGACGAAATATGGAGTTCCCGGAGCTAAGCGCCGGTCCCAGGCACATTTCGGAAGAAGTCGCCGCACTGGAGTGCACTGTGACCGGCACAATCGCCTTTGCGCGAAGAAGCCGCTTCCTTGGCTCCGCGAGCCGGACAGAGCGGGTGCTTCAGAAGGTGAAGAATGAAGCTACACAACACGGGGATAGTGTGCGCAGCTTGCAAACTGATAGAAAACAGTACCTTACAACTTTCCTACCTTTTCCAAACACATGAATATTCGGTTAGAAGGTGTTTTCAACAACTTTATTTTCTTCGTGCAAAACACTCAGCAGAGCTCTGTGCAACATGTAAAACACGATGGGAGATGTTTTCTGTGCTGGCACAGTTTCTCCTTGCCTAACATAGTGGAAAACCTTTCTGTATGATGTAGACCACAAAAGTCCCGACAGAGGAATGTACGGATGTCCCCGGAGCTAAGCGCCGGTCCCAGGCACATTTCGGAAGAAGACGCCGCACTGGAGTGCACTATGACCGGCACAATCGCCTTTGCGCGAAGAAGCCGATTCTTCGCCTCCGGGAGCCGGAGAGAGCGGCTGCTTTCAGAAGGTGAAGAATGAAGCTGCACAACACTGGGATAGTGTGCGCAGCTTGCAAACTGATAGAAAACACTACCTACCAATCTCCTACCTTTTCCAAACATATGAATATTGGGTTGGAAGGTGTTTCCAACAACTTTATTTTCTTCGTTGCAAACACTCAGCAGACCTCTCTGCAACATGTAAAACACCATGAGAGATGTTTTCTGTGCTGGCACAGTTTCTCCATGCCAGACATAGTGGAAAGGATTTTTGCAATGATGTAGACCACAAAAGACGCTAAAGACGAAATATGGAGTTCCCGGAGCTAAGCGCCGGTCCCAGGCACATTTCGGAAGAAGTCGCCGCACTGGAGTGCACTGTGACCGGCACAATCGCCTTTGCGCGAAGAAGCCGCTTCCTTGGCTCCGCGAGCCGGACAGAGCGGGTGCTTCGGAAAGGTGAAGAATGAAGCTACACAACACGGGGATAGTGTGCGCAGCTTGCAAACTGATAGAAAACAGTATCTTACAACTTTCCTACCTTTTCCAAACACATGAATATTCGGTTAGAAGGTGTTTTCAACAACTTTATTCTCTTCGTGCAAAACACTCAGCAGAGCTCTCTGCAACATGTAAAACACGATGGGAGATGTTTTCTGTGCTGGCACAGTTTCTCCTTGCCTAACATAGTGGAAAACCTTTCTGTATGATGTAGACCACAAAAGTCCCGACAGAGGAAGGTACGGATGTCCCAGGAGCTATGCGCCGGTCCCGGGCACATTTCGGAAGAAGCCGCCGCACTGGAGTGCACTGTGACCGGCACAATCGCCTTTGCGCGGAGAAGCCGATTCTTCGCCTCCGCGAACCGGAGAGAGCGGCTGCTTCGGAAGGTGAAGAATGAAGCTGCACAACACGGGGATAATGTGCGCTGCTTGCAAACTGATAGAAAACACTACCTTACCACTTTCCTACCTTTTCCAAACACATGAACATTCGATTGGAAGGTGTTTTGGAAAACTTTCTTATTCTTCGTGCAAAACACTCAGCAGAGCTCTCTGCAACATGTAAAACACCATGAGAGATGTTTTCTGTGCAGGCACAGTTTCTCATTACCAGACATAGTGGAAAAGCGTTTTGCAGTGATGTAGACCACAAAAGACGCTAAAGACGAAATATGGAGCTCCCCGGAGCTAAGCGCCGGTCCCGGGCACATTTCGGAAGAAGCCGCCGCACTGGAGTGCACTGTGACCGGCACAATCGCCTTTGCGCGAAGAAGCCGCCTCTTCGTCTCCCGGAGCCAGAGAGAGCGACTGCTTTCAAAAGGTGAAGAATGAAGCTGCACAACACTGGGATAGTGTGCGCAGCTTGCAAACTGATAGAAAACACTACCTTACCACTTTCCTACCTTTTCCAAACATATGAATATTCGGTTAGAAGGTGTTTTCAACAACTTTATTTTCTTCGTGCAAAACACTCAGCAGAGCTCTCTGCAACATGTAAAACATAATGGGAGATGTTTTCTGTGCAGGCACAGTTTCTACTTGCCAGACATAGTGGAAATGCTTTTAGTAGTGATGTAGAACACAAGAGACGCTAAAGTCGAAATACAGAGTTCCCCGGAGGTAAGCGCCGGTCCAGGGCACATTTCGGCAGATGCCGCCGCACTGGAGTGCACTGTGACCGGCACAATCGCCTTGGCTCGAAGAAGCCAATTCTTCGCCTCCGGGAGGCGGAGAGACCTGTAGCTTCGGAAAGGTGGAAATGAAGCTGCACAATACGGGGATAGTGTGCGCAGCTTGCAAACTGATAGAAAACAGTACCTTACCACTCTCCTACCTTTTCCAAACATATGACAATACGTTTGGAAGGTGTTTTCAACAACTTTATTTTCTTCGTGCAAAACACTCAGCAGAGCTCTGTGCAACATGTAAAACACGATGGGAGATGTTTTCTGTGCTGGCACAGTTTCTCCTTGCCAGACATAGCGGAAAAGCTTTTTAGCAGTGATGTAGACCACAAAAGTCCCGAAAGAAGCAGGTACGCAGCTCCCCGGAGCTAAATGCCGGTCCCGGGCACATTTCGGAAGAAGCCGCCGCACTGGAGTGCACTGTGACCGGCACAATCGCCTTTGCGCGAAGAAGCCGATTCTTCGCCTCCGGGACCCGGAGAGAGCGGCTGCTTTCAAAAGGTGAGGAATGAAGCTGCACAATACGGGGATAGTGTGCGCAGCTTGCAAACTGATAGAAAACAGTACCTTACAACTTTCCTACCTTTTCCAAACACATGAAAATTCGGTTAGAAGGTGTTTTCAACAACTTTATTTTCTTCGTGCAAAACACTCAGCAGAGCTCTCTGCAACATGTAAAACACCACGGGAGATGTTTTCAGTGAGGCACAGTCTCTCATTACCAGACATAATGGAAAAGCGTTTTGCAGTGATGTAGACCACAAAAGTCCCGAAAGAAGCAGGTACGGATGTCCCCGGAGCTAAGCGCCGCTCCCGGGCACATTTCGGAAGAAGCCGCCGCACTGGAGTGCACTGTGACCGGCACAATCGCCTTTGCGCGAAGAAGCCGATTCTTCGCCTCCCGGAGCCGGAGAGAGCGGCTGCTTTCAAAAGGTGAAGAATGAAGCTGCACAAGACTGGGATAGTGTGCGCATCATGCAGACTGATAGAAAACACTACCTTACCACTCTCCTACCTTTTCCAAACACATGAACATTCGATTGGAAGGTGTTTTGGAAAACTTTCTTTTTCATCTTACATAAACTTCTGCAAAGCTCTCTGCAACATGTAAAACACCACGGGAGATGTTTTCTGTGCTGGCACAGTTTCTCCTTGCCTAACATAGTGGAAAACCTTTCTGTATGATGTAGACCACAAAAGTCCCGAAAGAAGAAGGTACGGATGTCCCCGGAGCTAAGCGCCGGTCCCGGGCACATTTCGGAAGAAGCCGCCGCACTGGAGTGCACTGTGACCGGCACAATCGCCTTTGCGCGAAGAAGCCGATTCTTCGCCTCCGGGAGCCGGAGAGAGCGGCTGCTTTCAAAAGGTGAAGAATGAAGCTGCACAAGACTGGGATAGTGTGCGCAGCTTGCAAACTGATAGAAAACACTACCTTACCAATCTCCTACCTTTTCCAAACATATGAATATTGGGTTGGAAGGTGTTTCCAACAACTTTATTTTCTTCGTGCCAAACACTCAGCATACCTCTCTGCAACATGTAAAACACCATGAGAGATGTTTTCTGTGCTGGCACAGTTTCTCCATGCCAGACATAGTGGAAAGGATTTTTGCAATGATGTAGACCACAAAAGACGCTAAAGACGAAATATGGAGTTCCCGGAGCTATGCGCCGGTCCCAGGCACATTTCGGAAGAAGTCGCCGCACTGGAGTGCACTGTGACCGGCACAATCGCCTTTGCGCGAAGAAGCCGCTTCCTTGGCTCCGCGAGCCGGACAGAGCGGGTGCTTCGGAAAGGTGAAGAATGAAGCTACACAACACGGGGATAGTGTGCGCAGCTTGCAAACTGATAGAAAACAGTATCTTACAACTTTCCTACCTTTTCCAAACACATGAATATTCGGTTAGAAGGTGTTTTCAACAACTTTATTCTCTTCGTGCAAAACACTCAGCAGAGCTCTCTGCAACATGTAAAACACGATGGGAGATGTTTTCTGTGCTGGCACAGTTTCTCCTTGCCTAACATAGTGGAAAACCTTTCTGTATGATGTAGACCACAAAAGTCCCGACAGAGGAAGGTACGGATGTCCCAGGAGCTAAATGCCGGTTTCGGGCACATTTCGGCAGATGCCGCCGCACTGGAGTGCACTGTGACCGGCACAATCGCCTTTGCGCGGAGAAGCCGATTCTTCGCCTCCGCGAGCCGGAGAGAGCGGCTGCTTCGGAAAGGTGGAAATGAAGCTGCACAACACGGGGATAATGTGCGCTGCTTGCAAACTGATAGAAAACACTACCTTACCACTTTCCTACCTTTTCCAAACACATGAACATTCGATTGGAAGGTGTTTTGGAAAACTTTCTTATTCTTCGTGCAAAACACTCAGCAGAGCTCTCTGCAACATGTAAAACATCATGAGAGATGTTTTCTGTGCAGGCACAGTTTCTCATTACCAGACATAGTGGAAAAGCGTTTTGCAGTGATGTAGACCACAAAAGACGCTAAAGACGAAATATGGAGCTCCCCGGAGCTAAGCGCCGGTCCCGGGCACATTTCGGAAGAAGCCGCCGCACTGGAGTGCACTGTGACCGGCACAATCGCCTTTGCGCGAAGAAGCCGATTCTTCGCCTCCGGGAGCCGGAGAGAGCGGCTGCTTTCAAAAGGTGAGGAATGAAGCTGCACAACACGGGGATAATGTGCGCTGCTTGCAAACTGATAGAAAACACTACCTTACCACCTTCCTACCTTTTCCAAACACATGAACATTCGATTGGAATGTGTTTTGGAAAACTTTCTTTTTCTTCGTGCAAAAAACTCAGCAGAGCTCTCTGCAACATGTTAAACACCATGAGAGATGTTTTCTGTGCAGGCACAGTTTCTCATTACCAGACATAGTGGAAAAGCGTTTTGCTGTGATGTAGACCACAAAAGACGCTAAAGACGAAATATGGAGCTCCCCGGAGCTAAGCGCCGGTCCCGGGCACATTTCGGAAGAAGCCGCCGCACTGGAGTGCACTGTGACCGGCACAATCGCCTTTGCGCGAAGAAGCCGCTTCCTTGCCTCCGAAAACCAGACAGAGCGGCTGCTTCGGAATGGTGGAAATGAAGCTGCACAACACGGGGATAGTGTGCGCAGCTTGCAAACTGATAGAAAACAGTACCTTACAACTTTCCTACCTTTTCCAAACACATGAAAATTCGGTTAGAAGGTGTTTTCAACAACTTTATTTTCTTCGTGCAAAACACTCAGCAGAGCTCTCTGCAACATGTAAAACACCACGGGAGATGTTTTCAGTGAGGCACAGTCTCTCATTACCAGACATAATGGAAAAGCGTTTTGCAGTGATGTAGACCACAAAAGTCCCGAAAGACGCAGGTACGGATGTCCCCGCAGCTAAGCGCCGCTCCCGGGCACATTTCGGAAGAAGCCGCCGCACTGGAGTGCACTGTGACTGGCACAATCGCCTTTGCGCGAAGAAGCCGATTCTTCGCCTCCCGGAGCCGGAGAGAGCGGCTGCTTTCAAAAGGTGAAGAATGAAGCTGCACAAGACTGGGATAGTGTGCGCATCATGCAGACTGATAGAAAACACTACCTTACCACTCTCCTACCTTTTCCAAACACATGAACATTCGATTGGAAGGTGTTTTGGAAAACTTTCTTTTTCATCTTACATAAACTTCTGCAAAGCTCTCTGCAACATGTAAAACACCACGGGAGATGTTTTCTGTGCAGGCACAGTTTCTCATTACCAGACATAGTGGAAAAGCGTTTTGCTGTGATGTAGACCACAAAAGACGCTAAAGACGAAATATGGAGCTCCCCGGAGCTAAGCGCCGGTCCCAGGCACATTTCGGAAGAAGTCGCCGCACTGGAGTGCACTGTGACCGGCACAATCGCCTTTGCGCGAAGAAGCCGCTTCCTTGGCTCCGCGAGCCGGACAGAGCGGGTGCTTCAGAAGGTGAAGAATGAAGCTACACAACACGGGGATAGTGTGCGCAGCTTGCAAACTGATAGAAAACACTACCTTACAACTTTCCTACCTTTTCCAAACACATGAATATTCGGTTAGAAGGTGTTTTCAACAACTTTATTTTCTTCGTGCAAAACACTCAGCAGAGCTCTGTGCAACATGTAAAACACGATGGGAGATGTTTTCTGTGCTGGCACAGTTTCTCCTTGCCTAACATAGTGGAAAACCTTTCTGTATGATGTAGACCACAAAAGTCCCGACAGAGGAATGTACGGATGTCCCCGGAGCTAAGCGCCGGTCCCAGGCACATTTCGGAAGAAGACGCCGCACTGGAGTGCACTATGACCGGCACAATCGCCTTTGCGCGAAGAAGCCGATTCTTCGCCTCCGGGAGCCGGAGAGAGCGGCTGCTTTCAGAAGGTGAAGAATGAAGCTGCACAACACTGGGATAGTGTGCGCAGCTTGCAAACTGATAGAAAACACTACCTACCAATCTCCTACCTTTTCCAAACATATGAATATTGGGTTGGAAGGTGTTTCCAACAACTTTATTTTCTTCGTTGCAAACACTCAGCAGACCTCTCTGCAACATGTAAAACACCATGAGAGATGTTTTCTGTGCTGGCACAGTTTCTCCATGCCAGACATAGTGGAAAGGATTTTTGCAATGATGTAGACCACAAAAGACGCTAAAGACGAAATATGGAGTTCCCGGAGCTAAGCGCCGGTCCCAGGCACATTTCGGAAGAAGTCGCCGCACTGGAGTGCACTGTGACCGGCACAATCGCCTTTGCGCGAAGAAGCCGCTTCCTTGGCTCCGCGAGCCGGACAGAGCGGGTGCTTCGGAAAGGTGAAGAATGAAGCTACACAACACGGGGATAGTGTGCGCAGCTTGCAAACTGATAGAAAACAGTATCTTACAACTTTCCTACCTTTTCCAAACACATGAATATTCGGTTAGAAGGTGTTTTCAACAACTTTATTCTCTTCGTGCAAAACACTCAGCAGAGCTCTCTGCAACATGTAAAACACGATGGGAGATGTTTTCTGTGCTGGCACAGTTTCTCCTTGCCTAACATAGTGGAAAACCTTTCTGTATGATGTAGACCACAAAAGTCCCGACAGAGGAAGGTACGGATGTCCCAGGAGCTATGCGCCGGTCCCGGGCACATTTCGGAAGAAGCCGCCGCACTGGAGTGCACTGTGACCGGCACAATCGCCTTTGCGCGGAGAAGCCGATTCTTCGCCTCCGCGAACCGGAGAGAGCGGCTGCTTCGGAAGGTGAAGAATGAAGCTGCACAACACGGGGATAATGTGCGCTGCTTGCAAACTGATAGAAAACACTACCTTACCACTTTCCTACCTTTTCCAAACACATGAACATTCGATTGGAAGGTGTTTTGGAAAACTTTCTTATTCTTCGTGCAAAACACTCAGCAGAGCTCTCTGCAACATGTAAAACACCATGAGAGATGTTTTCTGTGCAGGCACAGTTTCTCATTACCAGACATAGTGGAAAAGCGTTTTGCAGTGATGTAGACCACAAAAGACGCTAAAGACGAAATATGGAGCTCCCCGGAGCTAAGCGCCGGTCCCGGGCACATTTCGGAAGAAGCCGCCGCACTGGAGTGCACTGTGACCGGCACAATCGCCTTTGCGCGAAGAAGCCGCCTCTTCGTCTCCCGGAGCCAGAGAGAGCGACTGCTTTCAAAAGGTGAAGAATGAAGCTGCACAACACTGGGATAGTGTGCGCAGCTTGCAAACTGATAGAAAACACTACCTTACCACTTTCCTACCTTTTCCAAACATATGAATATTCGGTTAGAAGGTGTTTTCAACAACTTTATTTTCTTCGTGCAAAACACTCAGCAGAGCTCTCTGCAACATGTAAAACATAATGGGAGATGTTTTCTGTGCAGGCACAGTTTCTACTTGCCAGACATAGTGGAAATGCTTTTAGTAGTGATGTAGAACACAAGAGACGCTAAAGTCGAAATACAGAGTTCCCCGGAGGTAAGCGCCGGTCCAGGGCACATTTCGGCAGATGCCGCCGCACTGGAGTGCACTGTGACCGGCACAATCGCCTTGGCTCGAAGAAGCCAATTCTTCGCCTCCGGGAGGCGGAGAGACCTGTAGCTTCGGAAAGGTGGAAATGAAGCTGCACAATACGGGGATAGTGTGCGCAGCTTGCAAACTGATAGAAAACAGTACCTTACCACTCTCCTACCTTTTCCAAACATATGACAATACGTTTGGAAGGTGTTTTCAACAACTTTATTTTCTTCGTGCAAAACACTCAGCAGAGCTCTGTGCAACATGTAAAACACGATGGGAGATGTTTTCTGTGCTGGCACAGTTTCTCCTTGCCAGACATAGCGGAAAAGCTTTTTAGCAGTGATGTAGACCACAAAAGTCCCGAAAGAAGCAGGTACGCAGCTCCCCGGAGCTAAATGCCGGTCCCGGGCACATTTCGGAAGAAGCCGCCGCACTGGAGTGCACTGTGACCGGCACAATCGCCTTTGCGCGAAGAAGCCGATTCTTCGCCTCCGGGACCCGGAGAGAGCGGCTGCTTTCAAAAGGTGAGGAATGAAGCTGCACAATACGGGGATAGTGTGCGCAGCTTGCAAACTGATAGAAAACAGTACCTTACAACTTTCCTACCTTTTCCAAACACATGAAAATTCGGTTAGAAGGTGTTTTCAACAACTTTATTTTCTTCGTGCAAAACACTCAGCAGAGCTCTCTGCAACATGTAAAACACCACGGGAGATGTTTTCAGTGAGGCACAGTCTCTCATTACCAGACATAATGGAAAAGCGTTTTGCAGTGATGTAGACCACAAAAGTCCCGAAAGAAGCAGGTACGGATGTCCCCGGAGCTAAGCGCCGCTCCCGGGCACATTTCGGAAGAAGCCGCCGCACTGGAGTGCACTGTGACCGGCACAATCGCCTTTGCGCGAAGAAGCCGATTCTTCGCCTCCCGGAGCCGGAGAGAGCGGCTGCTTTCAAAAGGTGAAGAATGAAGCTGCACAAGACTGGGATAGTGTGCGCATCATGCAGACTGATAGAAAACACTACCTTACCACTCTCCTACCTTTTCCAAACACATGAACATTCGATTGGAAGGTGTTTTGGAAAACTTTCTTTTTCATCTTACATAAACTTCTGCAAAGCTCTCTGCAACATGTAAAACACCACGGGAGATGTTTTCTGTGCTGGCACAGTTTCTCCTTGCCTAACATAGTGGAAAACCTTTCTGTATGATGTAGACCACAAAAGTCCCGAAAGAAGAAGGTACGGATGTCCCCGGAGCTAAGCGCCGGTCCCGGGCACATTTCGGAAGAAGCCGCCGCACTGGAGTGCACTGTGACCGGCACAATCGCCTTTGCGCGAAGAAGCCGATTCTTCGCCTCCGGGAGCCGGAGAGAGCGGCTGCTTTCAAAAGGTGAAGAATGAAGCTGCACAAGACTGGGATAGTGTGCGCAGCTTGCAAACTGATAGAAAACACTACCTTACCAATCTCCTACCTTTTCCAAACATATGAATATTGGGTTGGAAGGTGTTTCCAACAACTTTATTTTCTTCGTGCCAAACACTCAGCATACCTCTCTGCAACATGTAAAACACCATGAGAGATGTTTTCTGTGCTGGCACAGTTTCTCCATGCCAGACATAGTGGAAAGGATTTTTGCAATGATGTAGACCACAAAAGACGCTAAAGACGAAATATGGAGTTCCCGGAGCTATGCGCCGGTCCCAGGCACATTTCGGAAGAAGTCGCCGCACTGGAGTGCACTGTGACCGGCACAATCGCCTTTGCGCGAAGAAGCCGCTTCCTTGGCTCCGCGAGCCGGACAGAGCGGGTGCTTCGGAAAGGTGAAGAATGAAGCTACACAACACGGGGATAGTGTGCGCAGCTTGCAAACTGATAGAAAACAGTATCTTACAACTTTCCTACCTTTTCCAAACACATGAATATTCGGTTAGAAGGTGTTTTCAACAACTTTATTCTCTTCGTGCAAAACACTCAGCAGAGCTCTCTGCAACATGTAAAACACGATGGGAGATGTTTTCTGTGCTGGCACAGTTTCTCCTTGCCTAACATAGTGGAAAACCTTTCTGTATGATGTAGACCACAAAAGTCCCGACAGAGGAAGGTACGGATGTCCCAGGAGCTAAATGCCGGTTTCGGGCACATTTCGGCAGATGCCGCCGCACTGGAGTGCACTGTGACCGGCACAATCGCCTTTGCGCGGAGAAGCCGATTCTTCGCCTCCGCGAGCCGGAGAGAGCGGCTGCTTCGGAAAGGTGGAAATGAAGCTGCACAACACGGGGATAATGTGCGCTGCTTGCAAACTGATAGAAAACACTACCTTACCACTTTCCTACCTTTTCCAAACACATGAACATTCGATTGGAAGGTGTTTTGGAAAACTTTCTTATTCTTCGTGCAAAACACTCAGCAGAGCTCTCTGCAACATGTAAAACATCATGAGAGATGTTTTCTGTGCAGGCACAGTTTCTCATTACCAGACATAGTGGAAAAGCGTTTTGCAGTGATGTAGACCACAAAAGACGCTAAAGACGAAATATGGAGCTCCCCGGAGCTAAGCGCCGGTCCCGGGCACATTTCGGAAGAAGCCGCCGCACTGGAGTGCACTGTGACCGGCACAATCGCCTTTGCGCGAAGAAGCCGATTCTTCGCCTCCGGGAGCCGGAGAGAGCGGCTGCTTTCAAAAGGTGAGGAATGAAGCTGCACAACACGGGGATAATGTGCGCTGCTTGCAAACTGATAGAAAACACTACCTTACCACCTTCCTACCTTTTCCAAACACATGAACATTCGATTGGAATGTGTTTTGGAAAACTTTCTTTTTCTTCGTGCAAAAAACTCAGCAGAGCTCTCTGCAACATGTTAAACACCATGAGAGATGTTTTCTGTGCAGGCACAGTTTCTCATTACCAGACATAGTGGAAAAGCGTTTTGCTGTGATGTAGACCACAAAAGACGCTAAAGACGAAATATGGAGCTCCCCGGAGCTAAGCGCCGGTCCCGGGCACATTTCGGAAGAAGCCGCCGCACTGGAGTGCACTGTGACCGGCACAATCGCCTTTGCGCGAAGAAGCCGCTTCCTTGCCTCCGAAAACCAGACAGAGCGGCTGCTTCGGAATGGTGGAAATGAAGCTGCACAACACGGGGATAGTGTGCGCAGCTTGCAAACTGATAGAAAACAGTACCTTACAACTTTCCTACCTTTTCCAAACACATGAAAATTCGGTTAGAAGGTGTTTTCAACAACTTTATTTTCTTCGTGCAAAACACTCAGCAGAGCTCTCTGCAACATGTAAAACACCACGGGAGATGTTTTCAGTGAGGCACAGTCTCTCATTACCAGACATAATGGAAAAGCGTTTTGCAGTGATGTAGACCACAAAAGTCCCGAAAGACGCAGGTACGGATGTCCCCGCAGCTAAGCGCCGCTCCCGGGCACATTTCGGAAGAAGCCGCCGCACTGGAGTGCACTGTGACTGGCACAATCGCCTTTGCGCGAAGAAGCCGATTCTTCGCCTCCCGGAGCCGGAGAGAGCGGCTGCTTTCAAAAGGTGAAGAATGAAGCTGCACAAGACTGGGATAGTGTGCGCATCATGCAGACTGATAGAAAACACTACCTTACCACTCTCCTACCTTTTCCAAACACATGAACATTCGATTGGAAGGTGTTTTGGAAAACTTTCTTTTTCATCTTACATAAACTTCTGCAAAGCTCTCTGCAACATGTAAAACACCACGGGAGATGTTTTCTGTGCAGGCACAGTTTCTCATTACCAGACATAGTGGAAAAGCGTTTTGCTGTGATGTAGACCACAAAAGACGCTAAAGACGAAATATGGAGCTCCCCGGAGCTAAGCGCCGGTCCCAGGCACATTTCGGAAGAAGTCGCCGCACTGGAGTGCACTGTGACCGGCACAATCGCCTTTGCGCGAAGAAGCCGCTTCCTTGGCTCCGCGAGCCGGACAGAGCGGGTGCTTCAGAAGGTGAAGAATGAAGCTACACAACACGGGGATAGTGTGCGCAGCTTGCAAACTGATAGAAAACACTACCTTACAACTTTCCTACCTTTTCCAAACACATGAATATTCGGTTAGAAGGTGTTTTCAACAACTTTATTTTCTTCGTGCAAAACACTCAGCAGAGCTCTGTGCAACATGTAAAACACGATGGGAGATGTTTTCTGTGCTGGCACAGTTTCTCCTTGCCTAACATAGTGGAAAACCTTTCTGTATGATGTAGACCACAAAAGTCCCGACAGAGGAATGTACGGATGTCCCCGGAGCTAAGCGCCGGTCCCAGGCACATTTCGGAAGAAGACGCCGCACTGGAGTGCACTATGACCGGCACAATCGCCTTTGCGCGAAGAAGCCGATTCTTCGCCTCCGGGAGCCGGAGAGAGCGGCTGCTTTCAGAAGGTGAAGAATGAAGCTGCACAACACTGGGATAGTGTGCGCAGCTTGCAAACTGATAGAAAACACTACCTACCAATCTCCTACCTTTTCCAAACATATGAATATTGGGTTGGAAGGTGTTTCCAACAACTTTATTTTCTTCGTGCCAAACACTCAGCAGACCTCTCTGCAACATGTAAAACACCATGAGAGATGTTTTCTGTGCTGGCACAGTTTCTCCATGCCAGACATAGTGGAAAGGATTTTTGCAATGATGTAGACCACAAAAGACGCTAAAGACGAAATATGGAGTTCCCGGAGCTAAGCGCCGGTCCCAGGCACATTTCGGAAGAAGCCGCCGCACTGGAGTGCACTGTGACCGGCACAATCGCCTTTGCGCGGAGAAGCCGATTCTTCGCCTCCGCGAGCCGGAGAGAGCGGCTGCTTCGGAAGGTGAAGAATGAAGCTGCACAACACGGGGATAATGTGCGCTGCTTGCAAACTGATGGAAAACACTACCTTACCACTTTCCTACCTTTTCCAAACACATGAACATTCGATTGGAATGTGTTTTGGAAAACTTTCTTATTCTTCGTGCAAAACACTCAGCAGAGCTCTCTGCAACATGTAAAACACCATGAGAGATGTTTTCTGAGCAGGCACAGTTTCTACTTGCCAGACATAGTGGAAATGCTTTTAGTAGTGATGTAGAACACAAGAGACGCTAAAGTCGAAATACAGAGTTCCCCGGAGCTAAGCGCCGGTCCCGGGCACATTTCGGAAGAAGCCGCCGCACTGGAGTGCACTGTGACCGGCACAATCGCCTTTGCGCGAAGAAGCCGCTTCCTTGGCTCCGCGAGCCGGACAGAGCGGGTGCTTCGGAAAGGTGAAGAATGAAGCTACACAACACGGGGATAGTGTGCGCAGCTTGCAAACTGATAGAAAACAGTATCTTACAACTTTCCTACCTTTTCCAAACACATGAATATTCGGTTAGAAGGTGTTTTCAACAACTTTATTCTCTTCGTGCAAAACACTCAGCAGAGCTCTCTGCAACATGTAAAACACGATGGGAGATGTTTTCTGTGCTGGCACAGTTTCTCCTTGCCTAACATAGTGGAAAACCTTTCTGTATGATGTAGACCACAAAAGTCCCGACAGAGGAAGGTACGGATGTCCCAGGAGCTATGCGCCGGTCCCGGGCACATTTCGGAAGAAGCCGCCGCACTGGAGTGCACTGTGACCGGCACAATCGCCTTTGCGCGGAGAAGCCGATTCTTCGCCTCCGCGAACCGGAGAGAGCGGCTGCTTCGGAAGGTGAAGAATGAAGCTGCACAACACGGGGATAATGTGCGCTGCTTGCAAACTGATAGAAAACACTACCTTACCACTTTCCTACCTTTTCCAAACACATGAACATTCGATTGGAAGGTGTTTTGGAAAACTTTCTTATTCTTCGTGCAAAACACTCAGCAGAGCTCTCTGCAACATGTAAAACACCATGAGAGATGTTTTCTGTGCAGGCACAGTTTCTCATTACCAGACATAGTGGAAAAGCGTTTTGCAGTGATGTAGACCACAAAAGACGCTAAAGACGAAATATGGAGCTCCCCGGAGCTAAGCGCCGGTCCCGGGCACATTTCGGAAGAAGCCGCCGCACTGGAGTGCACTGTGACCGGCACAATCGCCTTTGCGCGAAGAAGCCGCCTCTTCGTCTCCCGGAGCCAGAGAGAGCGACTGCTTTCAAAAGGTGAAGAATGAAGCTGCACAACACTGGGATAGTGTGCGCAGCTTGCAAACTGATAGAAAACACTACCTTACCACTTTCCTACCTTTTCCAAACATATGAATATTCGGTTAGAAGGTGTTTTCAACAACTTTATTTTCTTCGTGCAAAACACTCAGCAGAGCTCTCTGCAACATGTAAAACATAATGGGAGATGTTTTCTGTGCAGGCACAGTTTCTACTTGCCAGACATAGTGGAAATGCTTTTAGTAGTGATGTAGAACACAAGAGACGCTAAAGTCGAAATACAGAGTTCCCCGGAGGTAAGCGCCGGTCCAGGGCACATTTCGGCAGATGCCGCCGCACTGGAGTGCACTGTGACCGGCACAATCGCCTTGGCTCGAAGAAGCCAATTCTTCGCCTCCGGGAGGCGGAGAGACCTGTAGCTTCGGAAAGGTGGAAATGAAGCTGCACAATACGGGGATAGTGTGCGCAGCTTGCAAACTGATAGAAAACAGTACCTTACCACTCTCCTACCTTTTCCAAACATATGACAATACGTTTGGAAGGTGTTTTCAACAACTTTATTTTCTTCGTGCAAAACACTCAGCAGAGCTCTGTGCAACATGTAAAACACGATGGGAGATGTTTTCTGTGCTGGCACAGTTTCTCCTTGCCAGACATAGCGGAAAAGCTTTTTAGCAGTGATGTAGACCACAAAAGTCCCGAAAGAAGCAGGTACGCAGCTCCCCGGAGCTAAATGCCGGTCCCGGGCACATTTCGGAAGAAGCCGCCGCACTGGAGTGCACTGTGACCGGCACAATCGCCTTTGCGCGAAGAAGCCGATTCTTCGCCTCCGGGACCCGGAGAGAGCGGCTGCTTTCAAAAGGTGAGGAATGAAGCTGCACAATACGGGGATAGTGTGCGCAGCTTGCAAACTGATAGAAAACAGTACCTTACAACTTTCCTACCTTTTCCAAACACATGAAAATTCGGTTAGAAGGTGTTTTCAACAACTTTATTTTCTTCGTGCAAAACACTCAGCAGAGCTCTCTGCAACATGTAAAACACCACGGGAGATGTTTTCAGTGAGGCACAGTCTCTCATTACCAGACATAATGGAAAAGCGTTTTGCAGTGATGTAGACCACAAAAGTCCCGAAAGAAGCAGGTACGGATGTCCCCGGAGCTAAGCGCCGCTCCCGGGCACATTTCGGAAGAAGCCGCCGCACTGGAGTGCACTGTGACCGGCACAATCGCCTTTGCGCGAAGAAGCCGATTCTTCGCCTCCCGGAGCCGGAGAGAGCGGCTGCTTTCAAAAGGTGAAGAATGAAGCTGCACAAGACTGGGATAGTGTGCGCATCATGCAGACTGATAGAAAACACTACCTTACCACTCTCCTACCTTTTCCAAACACATGAACATTCGATTGGAAGGTGTTTTGGAAAACTTTCTTTTTCATCTTACATAAACTTCTGCAAAGCTCTCTGCAACATGTAAAACACCACGGGAGATGTTTTCTGTGCTGGCACAGTTTCTCCTTGCCTAACATAGTGGAAAACCTTTCTGTATGATGTAGACCACAAAAGTCCCGAAAGAAGAAGGTACGGATGTCCCCGGAGCTAAGCGCCGGTCCCGGGCACATTTCGGAAGAAGCCGCCGCACTGGAGTGCACTGTGACCGGCACAATCGCCTTTGCGCGAAGAAGCCGATTCTTCGCCTCCGGGAGCCGGAGAGAGCGGCTGCTTTCAAAAGGTGAAGAATGAAGCTGCACAAGACTGGGATAGTGTGCGCAGCTTGCAAACTGATAGAAAACACTACCTTACCAATCTCCTACCTTTTCCAAACATATGAATATTGGGTTGGAAGGTGTTTCCAACAACTTTATTTTCTTCGTGCCAAACACTCAGCATACCTCTCTGCAACATGTAAAACACCATGAGAGATGTTTTCTGTGCTGGCACAGTTTCTCCATGCCAGACATAGTGGAAAGGATTTTTGCAATGATGTAGACCACAAAAGACGCTAAAGACGAAATATGGAGTTCCCGGAGCTATGCGCCGGTCCCAGGCACATTTCGGAAGAAGTCGCCGCACTGGAGTGCACTGTGACCGGCACAATCGCCTTTGCGCGAAGAAGCCGCTTCCTTGGCTCCGCGAGCCGGACAGAGCGGGTGCTTCGGAAAGGTGAAGAATGAAGCTACACAACACGGGGATAGTGTGCGCAGCTTGCAAACTGATAGAAAACAGTATCTTACAACTTTCCTACCTTTTCCAAACACATGAATATTCGGTTAGAAGGTGTTTTCAACAACTTTATTCTCTTCGTGCAAAACACTCAGCAGAGCTCTCTGCAACATGTAAAACACGATGGGAGATGTTTTCTGTGCTGGCACAGTTTCTCCTTGCCTAACATAGTGGAAAACCTTTCTGTATGATGTAGACCACAAAAGTCCCGACAGAGGAAGGTACGGATGTCCCAGGAGCTAAATGCCGGTTTCGGGCACATTTCGGCAGATGCCGCCGCACTGGAGTGCACTGTGACCGGCACAATCGCCTTTGCGCGGAGAAGCCGATTCTTCGCCTCCGCGAGCCGGAGAGAGCGGCTGCTTCGGAAAGGTGGAAATGAAGCTGCACAACACGGGGATAATGTGCGCTGCTTGCAAACTGATAGAAAACACTACCTTACCACTTTCCTACCTTTTCCAAACACATGAACATTCGATTGGAAGGTGTTTTGGAAAACTTTCTTATTCTTCGTGCAAAACACTCAGCAGAGCTCTCTGCAACATGTAAAACATCATGAGAGATGTTTTCTGTGCAGGCACAGTTTCTCATTACCAGACATAGTGGAAAAGCGTTTTGCAGTGATGTAGACCACAAAAGACGCTAAAGACGAAATATGGAGCTCCCCGGAGCTAAGCGCCGGTCCCGGGCACATTTCGGAAGAAGCCGCCGCACTGGAGTGCACTGTGACCGGCACAATCGCCTTTGCGCGAAGAAGCCGATTCTTCGCCTCCGGGAGCCGGAGAGAGCGGCTGCTTTCAAAAGGTGAGGAATGAAGCTGCACAATACGGGGATAGTGTGCGCTGCTTGCAAACTGATAGAAAACACTACCTTACCACCTTCCTACCTTTTCCAAACACATGAACATTCGATTGGAATGTGTTTTGGAAAACTTTCTTTTTCTTCGTGCAAAAAACTCAGCAGAGCTCTCTGCAACATGTTAAACACCATGAGAGATGTTTTCTGTGCAGGCACAGTTTCTCATTACCAGACATAGTGGAAAAGCGTTTTGCTGTGATGTAGACCACAAAAGACGCTAAAGACGAAATATGGAGCTCCCCGGAGCTAAGCGCCGGTCCCGGGCACATTTCGGAAGAAGCCGCCGCACTGGAGTGCACTGTGACCGGCACAATCGCCTTTGCGCGAAGAAGCCGCTTCCTTGCCTCCGAAAACCAGACAGAGCGGCTGCTTCGGAATGGTGGAAATGAAGCTGCACAACACGGGGATAGTGTGCGCAGCTTGCAAACTGATAGAAAACAGTACCTTACAACTTTCCTACCTTTTCCAAACACATGAAAATTCGGTTAGAAGGTGTTTTCAACAACTTTATTTTCTTCGTGCAAAACACTCAGCAGAGCTCTCTGCAACATGTAAAACACCACGGGAGATGTTTTCAGTGAGGCACAGTCTCTCATTACCAGACATAATGGAAAAGCGTTTTGCAGTGATGTAGACCACAAAAGTCCCGAAAGACGCAGGTACGGATGTCCCCGCAGCTAAGCGCCGCTCCCGGGCACATTTCGGAAGAAGCCGCCGCACTGGAGTGCACTGTGACTGGCACAATCGCCTTTGCGCGAAGAAGCCGATTCTTCGCCTCCCGGAGCCGGAGAGAGCGGCTGCTTTCAAAAGGTGAAGAATGAAGCTGCACAAGACTGGGATAGTGTGCGCATCATGCAGACTGATAGAAAACACTACCTTACCACTCTCCTACCTTTTCCAAACACATGAACATTCGATTGGAAGGTGTTTTGGAAAACTTTCTTTTTCATCTTACATAAACTTCTGCAAAGCTCTCTGCAACATGTAAAACACCACGGGAGATGTTTTCTGTGCTGGCACAGTTTCTCCTTGCCTAACATAGTGGAAAACCTTTCTGTATGATGTAGACCACAAAAGTCCCGAAAGAAGAAGGTACGGATGTCCCCGGAGCTAAGCGCCGGTCCCGGGCACATTTCGGAAGAAGCCGCCGCACTGGAGTGCACTGTGACCGGCACAATCGCCTTTGCGCGAAGAAGCCGATTCTTCGCCTCCGGGAGCCGGAGAGAGCGGCTGCTTTCAAAAGGTGAAGAATGAAGCTGCACAAGACTGGGATAGTGTGCGCAGCTTGCAAACTGATAGAAAACACTACCTTACCAATCTCCTACCTTTTCCAAACATATGAATAATGGGTTGGAAGGTGTTTCCAACAACTGTATTTTCTTCGTGCAAAACACTCAGCAGACCTCTCTGCAACATGTAAAACACCATGAGAGATGTTTTCTGTGCTGGCACAGTTTCTCCATGCCAGACATAGTGGAAAGGATTTTTGCAATGATGTAGACCACAAAAGACGCTAAAGACGAAATATGGAGTTCCCGGAGCTAAGCGCCGGTCCCAGGCACATTTCGGAAGAAGTCGCCGCACTGGAGTGCACTGTGACCGGCACAATCGCCTTTGCGCGAAGAAGCCGCTTCCTTGGCTCCGCGAGCCGGACAGAGCGGGTGCTTCAGAAGGTGAAGAATGAAGCTACACAACACGGGGATAGTGTGCGCAGCTTGCAAACTGATAGAAAACAGTACCTTACAACTTTCCTACCTTTTCCAAACACATGAATATTCGGTTAGAAGGTGTTTTCAACAACTTTATTTTCTTCGTGCAAAACACTCAGCAGAGCTCTGTGCAACATGTAAAACACGATGGGAGATGTTTTCTGTGCTGGCACAGTTTCTCCTTGCCTAACATAGTGGAAAACCTTTCTGTATGATGTAGACCACAAAAGTCCCGACAGAGGAATGTACGGATGTCCCCGGAGCTAAGCGCCGGTCCCAGGCACATTTCGGAAGAAGACGCCGCACTGGAGTGCACTATGACCGGCACAATCGCCTTTGCGCGAAGAAGCCGATTCTTCGCCTCCGGGAGCCGGAGAGAGCGGCTGCTTTCAGAAGGTGAAGAATGAAGCTGCACAACACTGGGATAGTGTGCGCAGCTTGCAAACTGATAGAAAACACTACCTACCAATCTCCTACCTTTTCCAAACATATGAATATTGGGTTGGAAGGTGTTTCCAACAACTTTATTTTCTTCGTGCCAAACACTCAGCAGACCTCTCTGCAACATGTAAAACACCATGAGAGATGTTTTCTGTGCTGGCACAGTTTCTCCATGCCAGACATAGTGGAAAGGATTTTTGCAATGATGTAGACCACAAAAGACGCTAAAGACGAAATATGGAGTTCCCGGAGCTAAGCGCCGGTCCCAGGCACATTTCGGAAGAAGTCGCCGCACTGGAGTGCACTGTGACCGGCACAATCGCCTTTGCGCGAAGAAGCCGCTTCCTTGGCTCCGCGAGCCGGACAGAGCGGGTGCTTCGGAAAGGTGAAGAATGAAGCTACACAACACGGGGATAGTGTGCGCAGCTTGCAAACTGATAGAAAACAGTATCTTACAACTTTCCTACCTTTTCCAAACACATGAATATTCGGTTAGAAGGTGTTTTCAACAACTTTATTCTCTTCGTGCAAAACACTCAGCAGAGCTCTCTGCAACATGTAAAACACGATGGGAGATGTTTTCTGTGCTGGCACAGTTTCTCCTTGCCTAACATAGTGGAAAACCTTTCTGTATGATGTAGACCACAAAAGTCCCGACAGAGGAAGGTACGGATGTCCCAGGAGCTATGCGCCGGTCCCGGGCACATTTCGGAAGAAGCCGCCGCACTGGAGTGCACTGTGACCGGCACAATCGCCTTTGCGCGGAGAAGCCGATTCTTCGCCTCCGCGAACCGGAGAGAGCGGCTGCTTCGGAAGGTGAAGAATGAAGCTGCACAACACGGGGATAATGTGCGCTGCTTGCAAACTGATAGAAAACACTACCTTACCACTTTCCTACCTTTTCCAAACACATGAACATTCGATTGGAAGGTGTTTTGGAAAACTTTCTTATTCTTCGTGCAAAACACTCAGCAGAGCTCTCTGCAACATGTAAAACACCATGAGAGATGTTTTCTGTGCAGGCACAGTTTCTCATTACCAGACATAGTGGAAAAGCGTTTTGCAGTGATGTAGACCACAAAAGACGCTAAAGACGAAATATGGAGCTCCCCGGAGCTAAGCGCCGGTCCCGGGCACATTTCGGAAGAAGCCGCCGCACTGGAGTGCACTGTGACCGGCACAATCGCCTTTGCGCGAAGAAGCCGCCTCTTCGTCTCCCGGAGCCAGAGAGAGCGACTGCTTTCAAAAGGTGAAGAATGAAGCTGCACAACACTGGGATAGTGTGCGCAGCTTGCAAACTGATAGAAAACACTACCTTACCACTTTCCTACCTTTTCCAAACATATGAATATTCGGTTAGAAGGTGTTTTCAACAACTTTATTTTCTTCGTGCAAAACACTCAGCAGAGCTCTCTGCAACATGTAAAACATAATGGGAGATGTTTTCTGTGCAGGCACAGTTTCTACTTGCCAGACATAGTGGAAATGCTTTTAGTAGTGATGTAGAACACAAGAGACGCTAAAGTCGAAATACAGAGTTCCCCGGAGGTAAGCGCCGGTCCAGGGCACATTTCGGCAGATGCCGCCGCACTGGAGTGCACTGTGACCGGCACAATCGCCTTGGCTCGAAGAAGCCAATTCTTCGCCTCCGGGAGGCGGAGAGACCTGTAGCTTCGGAAAGGTGGAAATGAAGCTGCACAATACGGGGATAGTGTGCGCAGCTTGCAAACTGATAGAAAACAGTACCTTACCACTCTCCTACCTTTTCCAAACATATGACAATACGTTTGGAAGGTGTTTTCAACAACTTTATTTTCTTCGTGCAAAACACTCAGCAGAGCTCTGTGCAACATGTAAAACACGATGGGAGATGTTTTCTGTGCTGGCACAGTTTCTCCTTGCCAGACATAGCGGAAAAGCTTTTTAGCAGTGATGTAGACCACAAAAGTCCCGAAAGAAGCAGGTACGCAGCTCCCCGGAGCTAAATGCCGGTCCCGGGCACATTTCGGAAGAAGCCGCCGCACTGGAGTGCACTGTGACCGGCACAATCGCCTTTGCGCGAAGAAGCCGATTCTTCGCCTCCGGGACCCGGAGAGAGCGGCTGCTTTCAAAAGGTGAGGAATGAAGCTGCACAATACGGGGATAGTGTGCGCAGCTTGCAAACTGATAGAAAACAGTACCTTACAACTTTCCTACCTTTTCCAAACACATGAAAATTCGGTTAGAAGGTGTTTTCAACAACTTTATTTTCTTCGTGCAAAACACTCAGCAGAGCTCTCTGCAACATGTAAAACACCACGGGAGATGTTTTCAGTGAGGCACAGTCTCTCATTACCAGACATAATGGAAAAGCGTTTTGCAGTGATGTAGACCACAAAAGTCCCGAAAGAAGCAGGTACGGATGTCCCCGGAGCTAAGCGCCGCTCCCGGGCACATTTCGGAAGAAGCCGCCGCACTGGAGTGCACTGTGACCGGCACAATCGCCTTTGCGCGAAGAAGCCGATTCTTCGCCTCCCGGAGCCGGAGAGAGCGGCTGCTTTCAAAAGGTGAAGAATGAAGCTGCACAAGACTGGGATAGTGTGCGCATCATGCAGACTGATAGAAAACACTACCTTACCACTCTCCTACCTTTTCCAAACACATGAACATTCGATTGGAAGGTGTTTTGGAAAACTTTCTTTTTCATCTTACATAAACTTCTGCAAAGCTCTCTGCAACATGTAAAACACCACGGGAGATGTTTTCTGTGCTGGCACAGTTTCTCCTTGCCTAACATAGTGGAAAACCTTTCTGTATGATGTAGACCACAAAAGTCCCGAAAGAAGAAGGTACGGATGTCCCCGGAGCTAAGCGCCGGTCCCGGGCACATTTCGGAAGAAGCCGCCGCACTGGAGTGCACTGTGACCGGCACAATCGCCTTTGCGCGAAGAAGCCGATTCTTCGCCTCCGGGAGCCGGAGAGAGCGGCTGCTTTCAAAAGGTGAAGAATGAAGCTGCACAAGACTGGGATAGTGTGCGCAGCTTGCAAACTGATAGAAAACACTACCTTACCAATCTCCTACCTTTTCCAAACATATGAATATTGGGTTGGAAGGTGTTTCCAACAACTTTATTTTCTTCGTGCCAAACACTCAGCATACCTCTCTGCAACATGTAAAACACCATGAGAGATGTTTTCTGTGCTGGCACAGTTTCTCCATGCCAGACATAGTGGAAAGGATTTTTGCAATGATGTAGACCACAAAAGACGCTAAAGACGAAATATGGAGTTCCCGGAGCTATGCGCCGGTCCCAGGCACATTTCGGAAGAAGTCGCCGCACTGGAGTGCACTGTGACCGGCACAATCGCCTTTGCGCGAAGAAGCCGCTTCCTTGGCTCCGCGAGCCGGACAGAGCGGGTGCTTCGGAAAGGTGAAGAATGAAGCTACACAACACGGGGATAGTGTGCGCAGCTTGCAAACTGATAGAAAACAGTATCTTACAACTTTCCTACCTTTTCCAAACACATGAATATTCGGTTAGAAGGTGTTTTCAACAACTTTATTCTCTTCGTGCAAAACACTCAGCAGAGCTCTCTGCAACATGTAAAACACGATGGGAGATGTTTTCTGTGCTGGCACAGTTTCTCCTTGCCTAACATAGTGGAAAACCTTTCTGTATGATGTAGACCACAAAAGTCCCGACAGAGGAAGGTACGGATGTCCCAGGAGCTAAATGCCGGTTTCGGGCACATTTCGGCAGATGCCGCCGCACTGGAGTGCACTGTGACCGGCACAATCGCCTTTGCGCGGAGAAGCCGATTCTTCGCCTCCGCGAGCCGGAGAGAGCGGCTGCTTCGGAAAGGTGGAAATGAAGCTGCACAACACGGGGATAATGTGCGCTGCTTGCAAACTGATAGAAAACACTACCTTACCACTTTCCTACCTTTTCCAAACACATGAACATTCGATTGGAAGGTGTTTTGGAAAACTTTCTTATTCTTCGTGCAAAACACTCAGCAGAGCTCTCTGCAACATGTAAAACATCATGAGAGATGTTTTCTGTGCAGGCACAGTTTCTCATTACCAGACATAGTGGAAAAGCGTTTTGCAGTGATGTAGACCACAAAAGACGCTAAAGACGAAATATGGAGCTCCCCGGAGCTAAGCGCCGGTCCCGGGCACATTTCGGAAGAAGCCGCCGCACTGGAGTGCACTGTGACCGGCACAATCGCCTTTGCGCGAAGAAGCCGATTCTTCGCCTCCGGGAGCCGGAGAGAGCGGCTGCTTTCAAAAGGTGAGGAATGAAGCTGCACAATACGGGGATAGTGTGCGCTGCTTGCAAACTGATAGAAAACACTACCTTACCACCTTCCTACCTTTTCCAAACACATGAACATTCGATTGGAATGTGTTTTGGAAAACTTTCTTTTTCTTCGTGCAAAAAACTCAGCAGAGCTCTCTGCAACATGTTAAACACCATGAGAGATGTTTTCTGTGCAGGCACAGTTTCTCATTACCAGACATAGTGGAAAAGCGTTTTGCTGTGATGTAGACCACAAAAGACGCTAAAGACGAAATATGGAGCTCCCCGGAGCTAAGCGCCGGTCCCGGGCACATTTCGGAAGAAGCCGCCGCACTGGAGTGCACTGTGACCGGCACAATCGCCTTTGCGCGAAGAAGCCGCTTCCTTGCCTCCGAAAACCAGACAGAGCGGCTGCTTCGGAATGGTGGAAATGAAGCTGCACAACACGGGGATAGTGTGCGCAGCTTGCAAACTGATAGAAAACAGTACCTTACAACTTTCCTACCTTTTCCAAACACATGAAAATTCGGTTAGAAGGTGTTTTCAACAACTTTATTTTCTTCGTGCAAAACACTCAGCAGAGCTCTCTGCAACATGTAAAACACCACGGGAGATGTTTTCAGTGAGGCACAGTCTCTCATTACCAGACATAATGGAAAAGCGTTTTGCAGTGATGTAGACCACAAAAGTCCCGAAAGACGCAGGTACGGATGTCCCCGCAGCTAAGCGCCGCTCCCGGGCACATTTCGGAAGAAGCCGCCGCACTGGAGTGCACTGTGACTGGCACAATCGCCTTTGCGCGAAGAAGCCGATTCTTCGCCTCCCGGAGCCGGAGAGAGCGGCTGCTTTCAAAAGGTGAAGAATGAAGCTGCACAAGACTGGGATAGTGTGCGCATCATGCAGACTGATAGAAAACACTACCTTACCACTCTCCTACCTTTTCCAAACACATGAACATTCGATTGGAAGGTGTTTTGGAAAACTTTCTTTTTCATCTTACATAAACTTCTGCAAAGCTCTCTGCAACATGTAAAACACCACGGGAGATGTTTTCTGTGCTGGCACAGTTTCTCCTTGCCTAACATAGTGGAAAACCTTTCTGTATGATGTAGACCACAAAAGTCCCGAAAGAAGAAGGTACGGATGTCCCCGGAGCTAAGCGCCGGTCCCGGGCACATTTCGGAAGAAGCCGCCGCACTGGAGTGCACTGTGACCGGCACAATCGCCTTTGCGCGAAGAAGCCGATTCTTCGCCTCCGGGAGCCGGAGAGAGCGGCTGCTTTCAAAAGGTGAAGAATGAAGCTGCACAAGACTGGGATAGTGTGCGCAGCTTGCAAACTGATAGAAAACACTACCTTACCAATCTCCTACCTTTTCCAAACATATGAATATTGGGTTGGAAGGTGTTTCCAACAACTGTATTTTCTTCGTGCAAAACACTCAGCAGACCTCTCTGCAACATGTAAAACACCATGAGAGATGTTTTCTGTGCTGGCACAGTTTCTCCATGCCAGACATAGTGGAAAGGATTTTTGCAATGATGTAGACCACAAAAGACGCTAAAGACGAAATATGGAGTTCCCGGAGCTAAGCGCCGGTCCCAGGCACATTTCGGAAGAAGTCGCCGCACTGGAGTGCACTGTGACCGGCACAATCGCCTTTGCGCGAAGAAGCCGCTTCCTTGGCTCCGCGAGCCGGACAGAGCGGGTGCTTCAGAAGGTGAAGAATGAAGCTACACAACACGGGGATAGTGTGCGCAGCTTGCAAACTGATAGAAAACAGTACCTTACAACTTTCCTACCTTTTCCAAACACATGAATATTCGGTTAGAAGGTGTTTTCAACAACTTTCTTATTCTTCGTGCAAAACACTCAGCAGAGCTCTCTGCAACATGTAAAACATCATGAGAGATGTTTTCTGTGCAGGCACAGTTTCTCATTACCAGACATAGTGGAAAAGCGTTTTGCAGTGATGTAGACCACAAAAGACGCTAAAGACGAAATATGGAGCTCCCCGGAGCTAAGCGCCGGTCCCAGGCACATTTCGGAAGAAGACGCCGCACTGGAGTGCACTATGACCGGCACAATCGCCTTTGCGCGAAGAAGCCGATTCTTCGCCTCCGGGAGCCGGAGAGAGCGGCTGCTTTCAGAAGGTGAAGAATGAAGCTGCACAACACTGGGATAGTGTGCGCAGCTTGCAAACTGATAGAAAACACTACCTACCAATCTCCTACCTTTTCCAAACATATGAATATTGGGTTGGAAGGTGTTTCCAACAACTTTATTTTCTTCGTGCCAAACACTCAGCAGACCTCTCTGCAACATGTAAAACACCATGAGAGATGTTTTCTGTGCTGGCACAGTTTCTCCATGCCAGACATAGTGGAAAGGATTTTTGCAATGATGTAGACCACAAAAGACGCTAAAGACGAAATATGGAGTTCCCGGAGCTAAGCGCCGGTCCCAGGCACATTTCGGAAGAAGTCGCCGCACTGGAGTGCACTGTGACCGGCACAATCGCCTTTGCGCGAAGAAGCCGCTTCCTTGGCTCCGCGAGCCGGACAGAGCGGGTGCTTCGGAAAGGTGAAGAATGAAGCTACACAACACGGGGATAGTGTGCGCAGCTTGCAAACTGATAGAAAACAGTATCTTACAACTTTCCTACCTTTTCCAAACACATGAATATTCGGTTAGAAGGTGTTTTCAACAACTTTATTCTCTTCGTGCAAAACACTCAGCAGAGCTCTGTGCAACATGTAAAACACGATGGGAGATGTTTTCTGTGCTGGCACAGTTTCTCCTTGCCTAACATAGTGGAAAACCTTTCTGTATGATGTAGACCACAAAAGTCCCGACAGAGGAAGGTACGGATGTCCCAGGAGCTAAATGCCGGTCCCGGGCACATTTCGGAAGAAGCCGCCGCACTGGAGTGCACTGTGACCGGCACAATCGCCTTTGCGCGGAGAAGCCGATTCTTCGCCTCCGCGAGCCGGAGAGAGCGGCTGCTTCGGAAGGTGAAGAATGAAGCTGCACAACACGGGGATAATGTGCGCTGCTTGCAAACTGATGGAAAACACTACCTTACCACTTTCCTACCTTTTCCAAACACATGAACATTCGATTGGAATGTGTTTTGGAAAACTTTCTTATTCTTCGTGCAAAACACTCAGCAGAGCTCTCTGCAACATGTAAAACACCATGAGAGATGTTTTCTGAGCAGGCACAGTTTCTACTTGCCAGACATAGTGGAAATGCTTTTAGTAGTGATGTAGAACACAAGAGACGCTAAAGTCGAAATACAGAGTTCCCCGGAGCTAAGCGCCGGTCCCGGGCACATTTCGGAAGAAGCCGCCGCACTGGAGTGCACTGTGACCGGCACAATCGCCTTTGCGCGAAGAAGCCAATTCTTCGCCTCCGGGAGGCGGAGAGACCTGTAGCTTCGGAAAGGTGGAAATGAAGCTGCACAATACGGGGATAGTGTGCGCAGCTTGCAAACTGATAGAAAACAGTACCTTACCACTCTCCTACCTTTTCCAAACATATGACTATACGTTTGGAAGGTGTTTTCAACAACTTTATTTTCTTCGTGCAAAACACTCAGCAGAGCTCTGTGCAACATGTAAAACACGATGGGAGATGTTTTCTGTGCAGGCACAGTTTCTCCTTGCCAGACATAGCGGAAAAGCTTTTTAGCAGTGATGTAGACCACAAAAGTCGCGAAAGAAGCAGGTACGGATGTCCCCGGAGCTAAATGCCGGTCCCGGGCACATTTCGGAAGAAGCCGCCGCACTGGAGTGCACTGTGACCGGCACAATCGCCTTTGCGCGAAGAAGCCGATTCTTCGCCTCCGGGAGCCGGAGAGAGCGGCTGCTTTCAAAAGGTGAGGAATGAAGCTGCACAATACGGGGATAGTGTGCGCAGCTTGCAAACTGATAGAAAACACTACCTTACCACCTTCCTACCTTTTCCAAACACATGAACATTCGATTGGAAGGTGTTTTGGAAAACTTTCTTATTCTTCGTGCAAAACACTCAGCAGAGCTCTCTGCAACATGTAAAACACCATGAGAGATGTTTTCTGTGCAGGCACAGTTTCTCATTACCAGACATAGTGGAAAAGCGTTTTGCTGTGATGTAGACCACAAAAGACGCTAAAGACGAAATATGGAGCTCCCCGGAGCTAAGCGCCGGTCCCAGGCACATTTCGGAAGAAGTCGCCGCACTGGAGTGCACTGTGACCGGCACAATCGCCTTTGCGCGAAGAAGCCGCTTCCTTGGCTCCGCGAGCCGGACAGAGCGGGTGCTTCAGAAGGTGAAGAATGAAGCTACACAACACGGGGATAGTGTGCGCAGCTTGCAAACTGATAGAAAACAGTACCTTACAACTTTCCTACCTTTTCCAAACACATGAATATTCGGTTAGAAGGTGTTTTCAACAACTTTATTTTCTTCGTGCAAAACACTCAGCAGAGCTCTGTGCAACATGTAAAACACGATGGGAGATGTTTTCTGTGCTGGCACAGTTTCTCCTTGCCTAACATAGTGGAAAACCTTTCTGTATGATGTAGACCACAAAAGTCCCGACAGAGGAATGTACGGATGTCCCCGGAGCTAAGCGCCGGTCCCAGGCACATTTCGGAAGAAGACGCCGCACTGGAGTGCACTATGACCGGCACAATCGCCTTTGCGCGAAGAAGCCGATTCTTCGCCTCCGGGAGCCGGAGAGAGCGGCTGCTTTCAGAAGGTGAAGAATGAAGCTGCACAACACTGGGATAGTGTGCGCAGCTTGCAAACTGATAGAAAACACTACCTACCAATCTCCTACCTTTTCCAAACATATGAATATTGGGTTGGAAGGTGTTTCCAACAACTTTATTTTCTTCGTGCCAAACACTCAGCAGACCTCTCTGCAACATGTAAAACACCATGAGAGATGTTTTCTGTGCTGGCACAGTTTCTCCATGCCAGACATAGTGGAAAGGATTTTTGCAATGATGTAGACCACAAAAGACGCTAAAGACGAAATATGGAGTTCCCGGAGCTAAGCGCCGGTCCCAGGCACATTTCGGAAGAAGCCGCCGCACTGGAGTGCACTGTGACCGGCACAATCGCCTTTGCGCGGAGAAGCCGATTCTTCGCCTCCGCGAGCCGGAGAGAGCGGCTGCTTCGGAAGGTGAAGAATGAAGCTGCACAACACGGGGATAATGTGCGCTGCTTGCAAACTGATGGAAAACACTACCTTACCACTTTCCTACCTTTTCCAAACACATGAACATTCGATTGGAATGTGTTTTGGAAAACTTTCTTATTCTTCGTGCAAAACACTCAGCAGAGCTCTCTGCAACATGTAAAACACCATGAGAGATGTTTTCTGAGCAGGCACAGTTTCTACTTGCCAGACATAGTGGAAATGCTTTTAGTAGTGATGTAGAACACAAGAGACGCTAAAGTCGAAATACAGAGTTCCCCGGAGCTAAGCGCCGGTCCCGGGCACATTTCGGAAGAAGCCGCCGCACTTGGAGTGCACTGTGACCGGCACAATCGCCTTTGCGCGAAGAAGCCAATTCTTCGCCTCCGGGAGGCGGAGAGACCTGTAGCTTCGGAAAGGTGGAAATGAAGCTGCACAATACGGGGATAGTGTGCGCAGCTTGCAAAGTGATAGAAAACAGTACCTTACCACTCTCCTACCTTTTCCAAACATATGACTATACGTTTGGAAGGTGTTTTCAACAACTTTATTTTCTTCGTGCAAAACACTCAGCAGAGCTCTGTGCAACATGTAAAACACGATGGGAGATGTTTTCTGTGCAGGCACAGTTTCTCCTTGCCAGACTTAGCGGAAAAGCTTTTTAGCAGTGATGTAGACCACAAAAGTCGCGAAAGAAGCAGGTACGGATGTCCCCGCAGCTAAATGCCGGTCCCGGGCACATTTCGGAAGAAGCCGCCGCACTGGAGTGCACTGTGACCGGCACAATCGCCTTTGCGCGAAGAAGCCGATTCTTCGCCTCCGGGAGCCGGAGAGAGCGGCTGCTTTCAAAAGGTGAGGAATGAAGCTGCACAACACTGGGATAGTGTGCGCAGCTTGCAAACTGATAGAAAACACTACCTTACCACCTTCCTACCTTTTCCAAACACATGAACATTCGATTGGAATGTGTTTTGGAAAACTTTCTTTTTCTTCGTGCAAAACACTCAGCAGAGCTCTCTGCAACATGTAAAACACCATGAGAGATGTTTTCTGTGCAGGCACAGTTTCTCATTACCAGACATAGTGGAAAAGCGTTTTGCAGTGATGTAGACCACAAAAGACGCTAAAGACGAAATATGGAGCTCCCCGGGGCTAAGCGCCGGTCCCGGGCACATTTCGGAATAAGCCGCCGCACTGGAGTGCACTGTGACCGGCACAATCGCCTTTGCGCGAAGAAGCCGCTTCCTTGCCTCCGAAAACCAGACAGAGCGGCTGCTTCGGAATGGTGGAAATGAAGCTGCACAACACGGGGATAGTGTGCGCAGCTTGCAAACTGATAGAAAACAGTACCTTACAACTTTCCTACCTTTTCCAAACACATGAAAATTCGGTTAGAAGGTGTTTTCAACAACTTTATTTTCTTCGTGCAAAACACTCAGCAGAGCTCTCTGCAACATGTAAAACACCACGGGAGATGTTTTCAGTGAGGCACAGTCTCTCATTACCAGACATAATGGAAAAGCGTTTTGCAGTGATGTAGACCACAAAAGTCCCGAAAGAAGCAGGTACGGATGTCCCCGGAGCTAAGCGCCGCTCCCGGGCACATTTCGGAAGAAGCCGCCGCACTGGAGTGCACTGTGACCGGCACAATCGCCTTTGCGCGAAGAAGCCGATTCTTCGCCTCCCGGAGCCGGAGAGAGCGGCTGCTTTCAAAAGGTGAAGAATGAAGCTGCACAATACGGGGATAGTGTGCGCAGCTTGCAAACTGATAGAAAACACTACCTTACCACCTTCCTACCTTTTCCAAACATATGAATATTGGGTTGGAAGGTGTTTCCAACAACTTTATTTTCTTCGTGCAAAACACTCAGCAGACCTCTCTGCAACATGTAAAACACCATGAGAGATGTTTTCTGTGCTGGCACAGTTTCTCCATGCCAGACATAGTGGAAAGGATTTTTGCAATGATGTAGACCACAAAAGACGCTAAAGACGAAATATGGAGTTCCCGGAGCTAAGCGCCGGTCCCAGGCACATTTCGGAAGAAGCCGCCGCACTGGAGTGCACTGTGACCGGCACAATCGCCTTTGCGCGAAGAAGCCGCTTCCTTGGCTCCGCGAGCCGGACAGAGCGGGTGCTTCGGAAGGTGAAGAATGAAGCTACACAACACGGGGATAGTGTGCGCAGCTTGCAAACTGATAGAAAACAGTACCTTACAACTTTCCTACCTTTTCCAAACACATGAATATTCGGTTAGAAGGTGTTTTCAACAACTTTATTTTCTTCGTGCAAAACACTCAGCAGAGCTCTGTGCAACATGTAAAACACGATGGGAGATGTTTTCTGTGCTGGCACAGTTTCTCCTTGCCTAACATAGTGGAAAACCTTTCTGTATGATGTAGACCACAAAAGTCCCGACAGAGGAAGGTACGGATGTCCCCGGAGCTAAGCGCCGGTCCCGGGCTCATTTCGGAAGAAGCCGCCGCACTGGAGTGCACTGTGACCGGCACAATCGCCTTTGCGCGAAGAAGCCGATTCTTCGCCTCCGGCAGCCGGACAGAGCGGCTGCTTCGGAAAGGTGGAAATGAAGCTGCACAACACCGGGATAGTGTGAGCAGTTTGCAAACTGATAAAAAACACTACCTTACCACTTTCCTACCTTTTCCAAACACATGAATATTTGATGGGAAGGTGTTTAGGACAACTTTATTTTTCTTATGCAAAACATTCTGAAGAGGTCTCTAAACAAGTAAAACACGATAGGAGATGTTTTCTGTGCTGGCACAGTTTCTCCATGCCAGACATAGTGGAAAGGGTCTTTGCAATGATATAGACCACAAAAGACGCTAAAGACGAAATATGGAGCTCCCCGGAGGTAAGCGCCGGTCCCGGGCACATTTCGGAAGAAGCTGCCGCACTGGAGTGCACTGTGACCGGCACAATCGCCTTTGAGCGAAGAAGCCGCCTCTTCGTCTCCGGGAGCCAGAGAGAGCGGCTGCTTTCAAAAGGTGAAGAATGAAGCTGCACAACACTGGGATAGTGTGCGCAGCTTGCAAACTGATAGAAAACACTACCTTACCACTTTCCTACCTTTTCCAAACATATGAATATTCGGTTAGAAGGTGTTTTCAACAACTTTATTTTCTTCGTGCAAAACACTCAGCAGAGCTCTCTGCAACATGTAAAACATAATGGGAGATGTTTTCTGTGCAGGCACAGTTTCTACTTGCCAGACATAGTGGAAATGCTTTTAGTAGTGATGTAGAACACAAGAGACGCTAAAGTCGAAATACAGAGTTCCCCGGAGGTAAGCGCCGGTCCCGGGCACATTTCGGCAGATGCCGCCGCACTGGAGTGCACTGTGACCGGCACAATCGCCTTTGCGCGAAGAAGCCGATTCTTCGCCTCCGGGAGCCGGAGAGACCTGTAGCTTCGGAAAGGTGGAAATGAAGCTGCACAATACGGGGATAGTGTGCGCAGCTTGCAAACTGATAGAAAACAGTACCTTACCACTCTCCTACCTTTACCAAACATATGAATATTCGGTTAGAAGGTGTTTTCAACAACTTTATTTTCTTCGTGCAAAACACTCAGCAGAGCTCTGTGCAACATGTAAAACACGATGGGAGATGTTTTCTGTGCAGGCACAGTTTCTCCTTGGCAGACATAGTGGAAAAGCTTTTTGCAGTGATGTAGACCACAAAAGTCCCGAAAGAAGCAGGTACGGATGTCCCCGGAGCTAAGCGCCGGTCCCAGGCACATTTCGGAAGAAGCCGCCGCACTGGAGTGCACTGTGACCGGCACAATCGCCTTTGCGCGAAGAAGCCGATTCTTCGCCTCCGGGAGCCGGAGAGAGCGGCTGCTTTCAAAAGGTGAGGAATGAAGCTGCACAATACGGGGATAGTGTGCGCAGCTTGCAAACTGATAGAAAACACTACCTTACCACCTTCCTACCTTTTCCAAACACATGAACATTCGATTGGAATGTGTTTTGGAAAACTTTCTTATTCTTCGTGCAAAACACTCAGCAGAGCTCTCTGCAACATGTAAAACACCATGAGAGATGTTTTCTGTGCAGGCACAGTTTCTCATTACCAGACATAGTGGAAAAGCGTTTTGCAGTGATGTAGACCACAAAAGACGCTAAAGACGAAATATGGAGCTCCCCGGGGCTAAGCGCCGGTCCCGGGCACATTTCGGAATAAGCCGCCGCACTGGAGTGCACTGTGACCGGCACAATCGCCTTTGCGCGAAGAAGCCGCTTCCTTGCCTCCGAAAACCAGACAGAGCGGCTGCTTCGGAATGGTGGAAATGAAGCTGCACAACACGGGGATAGTGTGCGCAGCTTGCAAACTGATAGAAAACAGTACCTTACAACTTTCCTACCTTTTCCAAACACATGAAAATTCGGTTAGAAGGTGTTTTCAACAACTTTATTTTCTTCGTGCAAAACACTCAGCAGAGCTCTCTGCAACATGTAAAACACCACGGGAGATGTTTTCAGTGAGGCACAGTTTCTTATTACCAGACATAGTGGAAAAGCGTTTTGCAGTGATGTAGACCACAAAAGTCCCGAAAGACGCAGGTACGGATGTCCCCGCAGCTAAGCGCCGGTCCCGGGCACATTTCGGAAGAAGCCGCCGCACTGGAGTGCACTGTGACCGGCACAATCGCCTTTGCGCGAAGAAGCCGCTTCCTTGGCTCCGCGAGCCGGACAGAGCGGGTGCTTCGGAAGGTGAAGAATGAAGCTACACAACACGGGGATAGTGTGCGCAGCTTGCAAACTGATAGAAAACAGTACCTTACAACTTTCCTACCTTTTCCAAACACATGAATATTCGGTTAGAAGGTGTTTTCAACAACTTTCTTATTCTTCGTGCAAAACACTCAGCAGAGCTCTCTGCAACATGTAAAACATCATGAGAGATGTTTTCTGTGCAGGCACAGTTTCTCATTACCAGACATAGTGGAAAAGCGTTTTGCAGTGATGTAGACCACAAAAGACGCTAAAGACGAAATATGGAGCTCCCCGGAGCTAAGCGCCGGTCCCAGGCACATTTCGGAAGAAGACGCCGCACTGGAGTGCACTATGACCGGCACAATCGCCTTTGCGCGAAGAAGCCGATTCTTCGCCTCCGGGAGCCGGAGAGAGCGGCTGCTTTCAGAAGGTGAAGAATGAAGCTGCACAACACTGGGATAGTGTGCGCAGCTTGCAAACTGATAGAAAACACTACCTACCAATCTCCTACCTTTTCCAAACATATGAATATTGGGTTGGAAGGTGTTTCCAACAACTTTATTTTCTTCGTGCCAAACACTCAGCAGACCTCTCTGCAACATGTAAAACACCATGAGAGATGTTTTCTGTGCTGGCACAGTTTCTCCATGCCAGACATAGTGGAAAGGATTTTTGCAATGATGTAGACCACAAAAGACGCTAAAGACGAAATATGGAGTTCCCGGAGCTAAGCGCCGGTCCCAGGCACATTTCGGAAGAAGTCGCCGCACTGGAGTGCACTGTGACCGGCACAATCGCCTTTGCGCGAAGAAGCCGCTTCCTTGGCTCCGCGAGCCGGACAGAGCGGGTGCTTCGGAAAGGTGAAGAATGAAGCTACACAACACGGGGATAGTGTGCGCAGCTTGCAAACTGATAGAAAACAGTATCTTACAACTTTCCTACCTTTTCCAAACACATGAATATTCGGTTAGAAGGTGTTTTCAACAACTTTATTCTCTTCGTGCAAAACACTCAGCAGAGCTCTGTGCAACATGTAAAACACGATGGGAGATGTTTTCTGTGCTGGCACAGTTTCTCCTTGCCTAACATAGTGGAAAACCTTTCTGTATGATGTAGACCACAAAAGTCCCGACAGAGGAAGGTACGGATGTCCCAGGAGCTAAATGCCGGTCCCGGGCACATTTCGGAAGAAGCCGCCGCACTGGAGTGCACTGTGACCGGCACAATCGCCTTTGCGCGGAGAAGCCGATTCTTCGCCTCCGCGAGCCGGAGAGAGCGGCTGCTTCGGAAGGTGAAGAATGAAGCTGCACAACACGGGGATAATGTGCGCTGCTTGCAAACTGATGGAAAACACTACCTTACCACTTTCCTACCTTTTCCAAACACATGAACATTCGATTGGAATGTGTTTTGGAAAACTTTCTTATTCTTCGTGCAAAACACTCAGCAGAGCTCTCTGCAACATGTAAAACACCATGAGAGATGTTTTCTGAGCAGGCACAGTTTCTACTTGCCAGACATAGTGGAAATGCTTTTAGTAGTGATGTAGAACACAAGAGACGCTAAAGTCGAAATACAGAGTTCCCCGGAGCTAAGCGCCGGTCCCGGGCACATTTCGGAAGAAGCCGCCGCACTGGAGTGCACTGTGACCGGCACAATCGCCTTTGCGCGAAGAAGCCAATTCTTCGCCTCCGGGAGGCGGAGAGACCTGTAGCTTCGGAAAGGTGGAAATGAAGCTGCACAATACGGGGATAGTGTGCGCAGCTTGCAAACTGATAGAAAACAGTACCTTACCACTCTCCTACCTTTTCCAAACATATGACTATACGTTTGGAAGGTGTTTTCAACAACTTTATTTTCTTCGTGCAAAACACTCAGCAGAGCTCTGTGCAACATGTAAAACACGATGGGAGATGTTTTCTGTGCAGGCACAGTTTCTCCTTGCCAGACATAGCGGAAAAGCTTTTTAGCAGTGATGTAGACCACAAAAGTCGCGAAAGAAGCAGGTACGGATGTCCCCGGAGCTAAATGCCGGTCCCGGGCACATTTCGGAAGAAGCCGCCGCACTGGAGTGCACTGTGACCGGCACAATCGCCTTTGCGCGAAGAAGCCGATTCTTCGCCTCCGGGAGCCGGAGAGAGCGGCTGCTTTCAAAAGGTGAGGAATGAAGCTGCACAATACGGGGATAGTGTGCGCAGCTTGCAAACTGATAGAAAACACTACCTTACCACCTTCCTACCTTTTCCAAACACATGAACATTCGATTGGAAGGTGTTTTGGAAAACTTTCTTATTCTTCGTGCAAAACACTCAGCAGAGCTCTCTGCAACATGTAAAACACCATGAGAGATGTTTTCTGTGCAGGCACAGTTTCTCATTACCAGACATAGTGGAAAAGCGTTTTGCTGTGATGTAGACCACAAAAGACGCTAAAGACGAAATATGGAGCTCCCCGGAGCTAAGCGCCGGTCCCAGGCACATTTCGGAAGAAGTCGCCGCACTGGAGTGCACTGTGACCGGCACAATCGCCTTTGCGCGAAGAAGCCGCTTCCTTGGCTCCGCGAGCCGGACAGAGCGGGTGCTTCAGAAGGTGAAGAATGAAGCTACACAACACGGGGATAGTGTGCGCAGCTTGCAAACTGATAGAAAACAGTACCTTACAACTTTCCTACCTTTTCCAAACACATGAATATTCGGTTAGAAGGTGTTTTCAACAACTTTATTTTCTTCGTGCAAAACACTCAGCAGAGCTCTGTGCAACATGTAAAACACGATGGGAGATGTTTTCTGTGCTGGCACAGTTTCTCCTTGCCTAACATAGTGGAAAACCTTTCTGTATGATGTAGACCACAAAAGTCCCGACAGAGGAATGTACGGATGTCCCCGGAGCTAAGCGCCGGTCCCAGGCACATTTCGGAAGAAGACGCCGCACTGGAGTGCACTATGACCGGCACAATCGCCTTTGCGCGAAGAAGCCGATTCTTCGCCTCCGGGAGCCGGAGAGAGCGGCTGCTTTCAGAAGGTGAAGAATGAAGCTGCACAACACTGGGATAGTGTGCGCAGCTTGCAAACTGATAGAAAACACTACCTACCAATCTCCTACCTTTTCCAAACATATGAATATTGGGTTGGAAGGTGTTTCCAACAACTTTATTTTCTTCGTGCCAAACACTCAGCAGACCTCTCTGCAACATGTAAAACACCATGAGAGATGTTTTCTGTGCTGGCACAGTTTCTCCATGCCAGACATAGTGGAAAGGATTTTTGCAATGATGTAGACCACAAAAGACGCTAAAGACGAAATATGGAGTTCCCGGAGCTAAGCGCCGGTCCCAGGCACATTTCGGAAGAAGCCGCCGCACTGGAGTGCACTGTGACCGGCACAATCGCCTTTGCGCGGAGAAGCCGATTCTTCGCCTCCGCGAGCCGGAGAGAGCGGCTGCTTCGGAAGGTGAAGAATGAAGCTGCACAACACGGGGATAATGTGCGCTGCTTGCAAACTGATGGAAAACACTACCTTACCACTTTCCTACCTTTTCCAAACACATGAACATTCGATTGGAATGTGTTTTGGAAAACTTTCTTATTCTTCGTGCAAAACACTCAGCAGAGCTCTCTGCAACATGTAAAACACCATGAGAGATGTTTTCTGAGCAGGCACAGTTTCTACTTGCCAGACATAGTGGAAATGCTTTTAGTAGTGATGTAGAACACAAGAGACGCTAAAGTCGAAATACAGAGTTCCCCGGAGCTAAGCGCCGGTCCCGGGCACATTTCGGAAGAAGCCGCCGCACTTGGAGTGCACTGTGACCGGCACAATCGCCTTTGCGCGAAGAAGCCAATTCTTCGCCTCCGGGAGGCGGAGAGACCTGTAGCTTCGGAAAGGTGGAAATGAAGCTGCACAATACGGGGATAGTGTGCGCAGCTTGCAAAGTGATAGAAAACAGTACCTTACCACTCTCCTACCTTTTCCAAACATATGACTATACGTTTGGAAGGTGTTTTCAACAACTTTATTTTCTTCGTGCAAAACACTCAGCAGAGCTCTGTGCAACATGTAAAACACGATGGGAGATGTTTTCTGTGCAGGCACAGTTTCTCCTTGCCAGACTTAGCGGAAAAGCTTTTTAGCAGTGATGTAGACCACAAAAGTCGCGAAAGAAGCAGGTACGGATGTCCCCGCAGCTAAATGCCGGTCCCGGGCACATTTCGGAAGAAGCCGCCGCACTGGAGTGCACTGTGACCGGCACAATCGCCTTTGCGCGAAGAAGCCGATTCTTCGCCTCCGGGAGCCGGAGAGAGCGGCTGCTTTCAAAAGGTGAGGAATGAAGCTGCACAACACTGGGATAGTGTGCGCAGCTTGCAAACTGATAGAAAACACTACCTTACCACCTTCCTACCTTTTCCAAACACATGAACATTCGATTGGAATGTGTTTTGGAAAACTTTCTTTTTCTTCGTGCAAAACACTCAGCAGAGCTCTCTGCAACATGTAAAACACCATGAGAGATGTTTTCTGTGCAGGCACAGTTTCTCATTACCAGACATAGTGGAAAAGCGTTTTGCAGTGATGTAGACCACAAAAGACGCTAAAGACGAAATATGGAGCTCCCCGGGGCTAAGCGCCGGTCCCGGGCACATTTCGGAATAAGCCGCCGCACTGGAGTGCACTGTGACCGGCACAATCGCCTTTGCGCGAAGAAGCCGCTTCCTTGCCTCCGAAAACCAGACAGAGCGGCTGCTTCGGAATGGTGGAAATGAAGCTGCACAACACGGGGATAGTGTGCGCAGCTTGCAAACTGATAGAAAACAGTACCTTACAACTTTCCTACCTTTTCCAAACACATGAAAATTCGGTTAGAAGGTGTTTTCAACAACTTTATTTTCTTCGTGCAAAACACTCAGCAGAGCTCTCTGCAACATGTAAAACACCACGGGAGATGTTTTCAGTGAGGCACAGTCTCTCATTACCAGACATAATGGAAAAGCGTTTTGCAGTGATGTAGACCACAAAAGTCCCGAAAGAAGCAGGTACGGATGTCCCCGGAGCTAAGCGCCGCTCCCGGGCACATTTCGGAAGAAGCCGCCGCACTGGAGTGCACTGTGACCGGCACAATCGCCTTTGCGCGAAGAAGCCGATTCTTCGCCTCCCGGAGCCGGAGAGAGCGGCTGCTTTCAAAAGGTGAAGAATGAAGCTGCACAATACGGGGATAGTGTGCGCAGCTTGCAAACTGATAGAAAACACTACCTTACCACCTTCCTACCTTTTCCAAACATATGAATATTGGGTTGGAAGGTGTTTCCAACAACTTTATTTTCTTCGTGCAAAACACTCAGCAGACCTCTCTGCAACATGTAAAACACCATGAGAGATGTTTTCTGTGCTGGCACAGTTTCTCCATGCCAGACATAGTGGAAAGGATTTTTGCAATGATGTAGACCACAAAAGACGCTAAAGACGAAATATGGAGTTCCCGGAGCTAAGCGCCGGTCCCAGGCACATTTCGGAAGAAGCCGCCGCACTGGAGTGCACTGTGACCGGCACAATCGCCTTTGCGCGAAGAAGCCGCTTCCTTGGCTCCGCGAGCCGGACAGAGCGGGTGCTTCGGAAGGTGAAGAATGAAGCTACACAACACGGGGATAGTGTGCGCAGCTTGCAAACTGATAGAAAACAGTACCTTACAACTTTCCTACCTTTTCCAAACACATGAATATTCGGTTAGAAGGTGTTTTCAACAACTTTATTTTCTTCGTGCAAAACACTCAGCAGAGCTCTGTGCAACATGTAAAACACGATGGGAGATGTTTTCTGTGCTGGCACAGTTTCTCCTTGCCTAACATAGTGGAAAACCTTTCTGTATGATGTAGACCACAAAAGTCCCGACAGAGGAAGGTACGGATGTCCCCGGAGCTAAGCGCCGGTCCCGGGCTCATTTCGGAAGAAGCCGCCGCACTGGAGTGCACTGTGACCGGCACAATCGCCTTTGCGCGAAGAAGCCGATTCTTCGCCTCCGGCAGCCGGACAGAGCGGCTGCTTCGGAAAGGTGGAAATGAAGCTGCACAACACCGGGATAGTGTGAGCAGTTTGCAAACTGATAAAAAACACTACCTTACCACTTTCCTACCTTTTCCAAACACATGAATATTTGATGGGAAGGTGTTTAGGACAACTTTATTTTTCTTATGCAAAACATTCTGAAGAGGTCTCTAAACAAGTAAAACACGATAGGAGATGTTTTCTGTGCTGGCACAGTTTCTCCATGCCAGACATAGTGGAAAGGGTCTTTGCAATGATATAGACCACAAAAGACGCTAAAGACGAAATATGGAGCTCCCCGGAGGTAAGCGCCGGTCCCGGGCACATTTCGGAAGAAGCTGCCGCACTGGAGTGCACTGTGACCGGCACAATCGCCTTTGAGCGAAGAAGCCGCCTCTTCGTCTCCGGGAGCCAGAGAGAGCGGCTGCTTTCAAAAGGTGAAGAATGAAGCTGCACAACACTGGGATAGTGTGCGCAGCTTGCAAACTGATAGAAAACACTACCTTACCACTTTCCTACCTTTTCCAAACATATGAATATTCGGTTAGAAGGTGTTTTCAACAACTTTATTTTCTTCGTGCAAAACACTCAGCAGAGCTCTCTGCAACATGTAAAACATAATGGGAGATGTTTTCTGTGCAGGCACAGTTTCTACTTGCCAGACATAGTGGAAATGCTTTTAGTAGTGATGTAGAACACAAGAGACGCTAAAGTCGAAATACAGAGTTCCCCGGAGGTAAGCGCCGGTCCCGGGCACATTTCGGCAGATGCCGCCGCACTGGAGTGCACTGTGACCGGCACAATCGCCTTTGCGCGAAGAAGCCGATTCTTCGCCTCCGGGAGCCGGAGAGACCTGTAGCTTCGGAAAGGTGGAAATGAAGCTGCACAATACGGGGATAGTGTGCGCAGCTTGCAAACTGATAGAAAACAGTACCTTACCACTCTCCTACCTTTACCAAACATATGAATATTCGGTTAGAAGGTGTTTTCAACAACTTTATTTTCTTCGTGCAAAACACTCAGCAGAGCTCTGTGCAACATGTAAAACACGATGGGAGATGTTTTCTGTGCAGGCACAGTTTCTCCTTGGCAGACATAGTGGAAAAGCTTTTTGCAGTGATGTAGACCACAAAAGTCCCGAAAGAAGCAGGTACGGATGTCCCCGGAGCTAAGCGCCGGTCCCAGGCACATTTCGGAAGAAGCCGCCGCACTGGAGTGCACTGTGACCGGCACAATCGCCTTTGCGCGAAGAAGCCGATTCTTCGCCTCCGGGAGCCGGAGAGAGCGGCTGCTTTCAAAAGGTGAGGAATGAAGCTGCACAATACGGGGATAGTGTGCGCAGCTTGCAAACTGATAGAAAACACTACCTTACCACCTTCCTACCTTTTCCAAACACATGAACATTCGATTGGAATGTGTTTTGGAAAACTTTCTTATTCTTCGTGCAAAACACTCAGCAGAGCTCTCTGCAACATGTAAAACACCATGAGAGATGTTTTCTGTGCAGGCACAGTTTCTCATTACCAGACATAGTGGAAAAGCGTTTTGCAGTGATGTAGACCACAAAAGACGCTAAAGACGAAATATGGAGCTCCCCGGGGCTAAGCGCCGGTCCCGGGCACATTTCGGAATAAGCCGCCGCACTGGAGTGCACTGTGACCGGCACAATCGCCTTTGCGCGAAGAAGCCGCTTCCTTGCCTCCGAAAACCAGACAGAGCGGCTGCTTCGGAATGGTGGAAATGAAGCTGCACAACACGGGGATAGTGTGCGCAGCTTGCAAACTGATAGAAAACAGTACCTTACAACTTTCCTACCTTTTCCAAACACATGAAAATTCGGTTAGAAGGTGTTTTCAACAACTTTATTTTCTTCGTGCAAAACACTCAGCAGAGCTCTCTGCAACATGTAAAACACCACGGGAGATGTTTTCAGTGAGGCACAGTTTCTTATTACCAGACATAGTGGAAAAGCGTTTTGCAGTGATGTAGACCACAAAAGTCCCGAAAGACGCAGGTACGGATGTCCCCGCAGCTAAGCGCCGGTCCCGGGCACATTTCGGAAGAAGCCGCCGCACTGGAGTGCACTGTGACTGGCACAATCGCCTTTGCGCGAAGAAGCCGATTCTTCGCCTCCGGGAGCCGGAGAGAGCGGCTGCTTTCAAAAGGTGAAGAATGAAGCTGCACAACACTGGGATAGTGTGCTCAGCTTGCAAACTGATAGAAAACACTACCTTACCACCTTCCTACCTTTTCCAAACACATGAACATTCGATTGGAAGGTGTTTTGAAAAACTTTCTTTTTCTTCCTGCATAAACTTCTGCAGAGCTCTCTGCAACGTGTAAATCACGATGGGAGATGTTTTCTGTGCTGGCACAGTTTCTCCTTGCCTAACATAGTGGAAAACCTTTCTGTATGATGTAGACCACAAAAGTCCAGACAGAGGAATGTACGGATGTCCCCGGAGCTAAGCGCCGGTCCCAGGCACATTTCGGAAGAAGACGCCGCACTGGAGTGCACTGTGACCGGCACAATCGCCTTTGCGCGAAGAAGCCGATTCTTCGCCTCCGGGAGCCGGAGAGAGCGGCTGCTTTCAAAAGGTGAAGAATGAAGCTGCACAACACTGGGATAGTGTGCGCAGCTTGCAAACTGATAGAAAACACTACCTTACCAATCTCCTACCTTTTCCAAACATATGAATATTGGGTTGGAAGGTGTTTCCAACAACTTTATTTTCTTCGTGCCAAACACTCAGCAGACCTCTCTGCAACATGTAAAACACCATGAGAGATGTTTTCTGTGCTGGCACAGTTTCTCCATGCCAGACATAGTGGAAAGGATTTTTGCAATGATGTAGACCACAAAAGACGCTAAAGACGAAATATGGAGTTCCCGGAGCTAAGCGCCGGTCCCAGGCACATTTCGGAAGAAGTCGCCGCACTGGAGTGCACTGTGACCGGCACAATCGCCTTTGCGCGAAGAAGCCGCTTCCTTGGCTCCGCGAGCCGGACAGAGCGGGTGCTTCGGAAAGGTGAAGAATGAAGCTACACAACACGGGGATAGTGTGCGCAGCTTGCAAACTGATAGAAAACAGTATCTTACAACTTTCCTACCTTTTCCAAACACATGAATATTCGGTTAGAAGGTGTTTTCAACAACTTTATTCTCTTCGTGCAAAACACTCAGCAGAGCTCTCTGCAACATGTAAAACACGATGGGAGATGTTTTCTGTGCTGGCACAGTTTCTCCTTGCCTAACATAGTGGAAAACCTTTCTGTATGATGTAGACCACAAAAGTCCCGACAGAGGAAGGTACGGATGTCCCAGGAGCTATGCGCCGGTCCCGGGCACATTTCGGAAGAAGCCGCCGCACTGGAGTGCACTGTGACCGGCACAATCGCCTTTGCGCGGAGAAGCCGAATCTTCGCCTCCGCGAACCGGAGAGAGCGGCTGCTTCGGAAGGTGAAGAATGAAGCTGCACAACACGGGGATAATGTGCGCTGCTTGCAAACTGATAGAAAACACTACCTTACCACTTTCCTACCTTTTCCAAACACATGAACATTCGATTGGAAGGTGTTTTGGAAAACTTTCTTATTCTTCGTGCAAAACACTCAGCAGAGCTCTCTGCAACATGTAAAACACCATGAGAGATGTTTTCTGTGCAGGCACAGTTTCTCATTACCAGACATAGTGGAAAAGCGTTTTGCAGTGATGTAGACCACAAAAGACGCTAAAGACGAAATATGGAGCTCCCCGGAGCTAAGCGCCGGTCCCGGGCACATTTCGGAAGAAGCCGCCGCACTGGAGTGCACTGTGACCGGCACAATCGCCTTTGCGCGAAGAAGCCGCCTCTTCGTCTCCCGGAGCCAGAGAGAGCGACTGCTTTCAAAAGGTGAAGAATGAAGCTGCACAACACTGGTATAGTGTGCGCAGCTTGCAAACTGATAGAAAACACTACCTTACCACTTTCCTACCTTTTCCAAACATATGAATATTCGGTTAGAAGGTGTTTTCAACAACTTTAATTTCTTCGTGCAAAACACTCAGCAGAGCTCTCTGCAACATGTAAAACATAATGGGAGATGTTTTCTGTGCAGGCACAGTTTCTACTTGCCAGACATAGTGGAAATGCTTTTAGTAGTGATGTAGAACACAAGAGACGCTAAAGTCGAAATACAGAGTTCCCCGGAGGTAAGCGCCGGTCCAGGGCACATTTCGGCAGATGCCGCCGCACTGGAGTGCACTGTGACCGGCACAATCGCCTTGGCTCGAAGAAGCCAATTCTTCGCCTCCGGGAGGCGGAGAGACCTGTAGCTTCGGAAAGGTGGAAATGAAGCTGCACAAGACTGGGATAGTGTGCGCAGCTTGCAAACTGATAGAAAACAGTACCTTACCACTCTCCTACCTTTTCCAAACATATGACAATACGTTTGGAAGGTGTTTTCAACAACTTTATTTTCTTCGTGCAAAACACTCAGCAGAGCTCTGTGCAACATGTAAAACACGATGGGAGATGTTTTCTGTGCTGGCACAGTTTCTCCTTGCCAGACATAGCGGAAAAGCTTTTTAGCAGTGATGTAGACCACAAAAGTCCCGAAAGAAGCAGGTACGCAGCTCCCCGGAGCTAAATGCCGGTCCCGGGCACATTTCGGAAGAAGCCGCCGCACTGGAGTGCACTGTGACCGGCACAATCGCCTTTGCGCGAAGAAGCCGATTCTTCGCCTCCGGGACCCGGAGAGAGCGGCTGCTTTCAAAAGGTGAGGAATGAAGCTGCACAATACGGGGATAGTGTGCGCAGCTTGCAAACTGATAGAAAACAGTACCTTACAACTTTCCTACCTTTTCCAAACACATGAAAATTCGGTTAGAAGGTGTTTTCAACAACTTTATTTTCTTCGTGCAAAACACTCAGCAGAGCTCTCTGCAACATGTAAAACACCACGGGAGATGTTTTCAGTGAGGCACAGTCTCTCATTACCAGACATAATGGAAAAGCGTTTTGCAGTGATGTAGACCACAAAAGTCCCGAAAGAAGCAGGTACGGATGTCCCCGGAGCTAAGCGCCGCTCCCGGGCACATTTCGGAAGAAGCCGCCGCACTGGAGTGCACTGTGACCGGCACAATCGCCTTTGCGCGAAGAAGCCGATTCTTCGCCTCCCGGAGCCGGAGAGAGCGGCTGCTTTCAAAAGGTGAAGAATGAAGCTGCACAAGACTGGGATAGTGTGCGCATCATGCAGACTGATAGAAAACACTACCTTACCACTCTCCTACCTTTTCCAAACACATGAACATTCGATTGGAAGGTGTTTTGGAAAACTTTCTTTTTCATCTTACATAAACTTCTGCAAAGCTCTCTGCAACATGTAAAACACCACGGGAGATGTTTTCTGTGCTGGCACAGTTTCTCCTTGCCTAACATAGTGGAAAACCTTTCTGTATGATGTAGACCACAAAAGTCCCGAAAGAAGAAGGTACGGATGTCCCCGGAGCTAAGCGCCGGTCCCGGGCACATTTCGGAAGAAGCCGCCGCACTGGAGTGCACTGTGACCGGCACAATCGCCTTTGCGCGAAGAAGCCGATTCTTCGCCTCCGGGAGCCGGAGAGAGCGGCTGCTTTCAAAAGGTGAAGAATGAAGCTGCACAAGACTGGGATAGTGTGCGCAGCTTGCAAACTGATAGAAAACACTACCTTACCAATCTCCTACCTTTTCCAAACATATGAATATTGGGTTGGAAGGTGTTTCCAACAACTTTATTTTCTTCGTGCAAAACACTCAGCAGACCTCTCTGCAACATGTAAAACACCATGAGAGATGTTTTCTGTGCTGGCACAGTTTCTCCATGCCAGACATAGTGGAAAGGATTTTTGCAATGATGTAGACCACAAAAGACGCTAAAGACGAAATATGGAGTTCCCGGAGCTAAGCGCCGGTCCCAGGCACATTTCGGAAGAAGCCGCCGCACTGGAGTGCACTGTGACCGGCACAATCGCCTTTGCGCGAAGAAGCCGCTTCCTTGGCTCCGCGAGCCGGACAGAGCGGGTGCTTCGGAAGGTGAAGAATGAAGCTACACAACACGGGGATAGTGTGCGCAGCTTGCAAACTGATAGAAAACAGTACCTTACAACTTTCCTACCTTTTCCAAACACATGAATATTCGGTTAGAAGGTGTTTTCAACAACTTTATTTTCTTCGTGCAAAACACTCAGCAGAGCTCTGTGCAACATGTAAAACACGATGGGAGATGTTTTCTGTGCTGGCACAGTTTCTCCTTGCCTAACATAGTGGAAAACCTTTCTGTATGATGTAGACCACAAAAGTCCCGACAGAGGAAGGTACGGATGTCCCCGGAGCTAAGCGCCGGTCCAGGGCACATTTCGGAAGAAGCCGCCGCACTGGAGTGCACTGTGACCGGCACAATCGCCTTTGCGCGGAGAAGCCGATTCTTCGCCTCCGCGAGCCGGAGAGAGCGGCTGCTTCGGAAGGTGAAGAATGAAGCTGCACAACACGGGGATAATGTGCGCAGCTTGCAAACTGATAGAAAACACTACCTTACCACCTTCCTACCTTTTCCAAACACATGAACATTCGATTGGAAGGTGTTTTGGAAAACTTTCTTATTCTTCGTGCAAAACACTCAGCAGAGCTCTCTGCAACATGTAAAACACCATGAGAGATGTTTTCTGTGCAGGCACAGTTTCTCATTACCAGACATAGTGGAAAAGCGTTTTGCAGTGATGTAGACCACAAAAGACGCTAAAGACGAAATATGGAGCTCCCCGGAGCTAAGCGCCGGTCCCGGGCTCATTTCGGAAGAAGCCGCCGCACTGGAGTGCACTGTGACCGGCACAATCGCCTTTGCGCGAAGAAGCCGATTCTTCGCCTCCGGCAGCCGGACAGAGCGGCTGCTTCGGAAAGGTGGAAATGAAGCTGCACAACACCGGGATAGTGTGAGCAGTTTGCAAACTGATAAAAAACACTACCTTACCACTTTCCTACCTTTTCCAAACACATGAATATTTGATGGGAAGGTGTTTAGGACAACTTTATTTTTCTTATGCAAAACATTCTGAAGAGGTCTCTAAACAAGTAAAACACGATGGGAGATGTTTTCTGTGCTGGCACAGTTTCTCCATGCCAGACATAGTGGAAAGGGTCTTTGCAATGATATAGACCACAAAAGACGCTAAAGACGAAATATGGAGCTCCCCGGAGGTAAGCGCCGGTCCCGGGCACATTTCGGAAGAAGCTGCCGCACTGGAGTGCACTGTGACCGGCACAATCGCCTTTGAGCGAAGAAGCCGCCTCTTCGTCTCCGGGAGCCAGAGAGAGCGGCTGCTTTCAAAAGGTGAAGAATGAAGCTGCACAACACTGGGATAGTGTGCGCAGCTTGCAAACTGATAGAAAACACTACCTTACCACTTTCCTACCTTTTCCAAACATATGAATATTCGGTTAGAAGGTGTTTTCAACAACTTTATTTTCTTCGTGCAAAACACTCAGCAGAGCTCTCTGCAACATGTAAAACATAATGGGAGATGTTTTCTGTGCAGGCACAGTTTCTACTTGCCAGACATAGTGGAAATGCTTTTAGTAGTGATGTAGAACACAAGAGACGCTAAAGTCGAAATACAGAGTTCCCCGGAGGTAAGCGCCGGTCCCGGGCACATTTCGGCAGATGCCGCCGCACTGGAGTGCACTGTGACCGGCACAATCGCCTTTGCGCGAAGAAGCCGATTCTTCGCCTCCGGGAGCCGGAGAGACCTGTAGCTTCGGAAAGGTGGAAATGAAGCTGCACAATACGGGGATAGTGTGCGCAGCTTGCAAACTGATAGAAAACAGTACCTTACCACTCTCCTACCTTTACCAAACATATGAATATTCGGTTAGAAGGTGTTTTCAACAACTTTATTTTCTTCGTGCAAAACACTCAGCAGAGCTCTGTGCAACATGTAAAACACGATGGGAGATGTTTTCTGTGCAGGCACAGTTTCTCCTTGCCAGACATAGTGGAAAAGCTTTTTGCAGTGATGTAGACCACAAAAGTCCCGAAAGAAGCAGGTACGGATGTCCCCGGAGCTAAGCGCCGGTCCCAGGCACATTTCGGAAGAAGCCGCCGCACTGGAGTGCACTGTGACCGGCACAATCGCCTTTGCGCGAAGAAGCCGCTTCCTTGGCTCCGCGAGCCGGACAGAGCGGGTGCTTCGGAAAGGTGAAGAATGAAGCTACACAACACGGGGATAGTGTGCGCAGCTTGCAAACTGATAGAAAACAGTACCTTACAACTTTCCTACCTTTTCCAAACACATGAATATTCGGTTAGAAGGTGTTTTCAAAAACTTTATTTTCTTCGTGCAAAACACTCAGCAGAGCTCTCTGCAACATGTAAAACACCACGGGAGATGTTTTCAGTGAGGCACAGTTTCTTATTACCAGACATAGTGGAAAAGCGTTTTGCAGTGATGTAGACCACAAAAGTCCCGAAAGACGCAGGTACGGATGTCCCCGCAGCTAAGCGCCGGTCCCGGGCACATTTCGGAAGAAGCCGCCGCACTGGAGTGCACTGTGACTGGCACAATCGCCTTTGCGCGAAGAAGCCGATTCTTCGCCTCCCGGAGCCGGAGAGAGCGGCTGCTTTCAAAAGGTGAAGAATGAAGCTGCACAACACTGGGATAGTGTGCGCAGCTTGCAAACTGATAGAAAACACTACCTTACCACCTTCCTACCTTTTCCAAACACATGAACATTCGATTGGAAGGTGTTTTGAAAAACTTTCTCTTTCTTCCTGCATAAACTTCTGCAGAGCTCTCTGCAACATGTAAATCACGATGGGAGATGTTTTCTGTGCTGGCACAGTTTCTCCTTGCCTAACATAGTGGAAAACCTTTCTGTATGATGTAGACCACAAAAGTCCCGACAGAGGAATGTACGGATGTCCCCGGAGCTAAGCGCCGGTCCCAGGCACATTTCGGAAGAAGACGCCGCACTGGAGTGCACTGTGACCGGCACAATCGCCTTTGCGCGAAGAAGCCGATTCTTCGTCTCCGGGAGCCGGAGAGAGCGGCTGCTTTCAAAAGGTGAAGAATGAAGCTGCACAACACTGGGATAGTGTGCGCAGCTTGCAAACTGATAGAAAACACTACCTTACCAATCTCCTACCTTTTCCAAACATATGAATATTGGGTTGGAAGGTGTTTCCAACAACTTTATTTTCTTCGTGCCAAACACTCAGCAGACCTCTCTGCAACATGTAAAACACCATGAGAGATGTTTTCTGTGCTGGCACAGTTTCTCCATGCCAGACATAGTGGAAAGGATTTTTGCAATGATGTAGACCACAAAAGACGCTAAAGACGAAATATGGAGTTCCCGGAGCTAAGCGCCGGTCCCAGGCACATTTCGGAAGAAGTCGCCGCACTGGAGTGCACTGTGACCGGCACAATCGCCTTTGCGCGAAGAAGCCGCTTCCTTGGCTCCGCGAGCCGGACAGAGCGGGTGCTTCAGAAGGTGAAGAATGAAGCTACACAACACTGGGATAGTGTGCGCAGCTTGCAAACTGAAAGAAAACAGTATCTTACAACTTTCCTACCTTTTCCAAACACATGAATATTCGGTTAGAAGGTGTTTTCAACAACTTTATTCTCTTCGTGCAAAACACTCAGCAGAGCTCTCTGCAACATGTAAAACACGATGGGAGATGTTTTCTGTGCTGGCACAGTTTCTCCTTGCCTAACATAGTGGAAAACCTTTCTGTATGATGTAGACCACAAAAGTCCCGACAGAGGAAGGTACGTATGTCCCAGGAGCTAAATGCCGGTTTCGGGCACATTTCGGCAGATGCCGCCGCACTGGAGTGCACTGTGACCGGCACAATCGCCTTTGCGCGGAGAAGCCGATTCTTCGCCTCCGCGAGCCGGAGAGAGCGGCTGCTTCGGAAAGGTGGAAATGAAGCTGCACAACACGGGGATAATGTGCGCTGCTTGCAAACTGATAGAAAACACTACCTTACCACCTTCCTACCTTTTCCAAACACATGAACATTCGATTGGAAGGTGTTTTGGAAAACTTTCTTATTCTTCGTGCAAAACACTCAGCAGAGCTCTCTGCAACATGTAAAACATCATGAGAGATGTTTTCTGTGCAGGCACAGTTTCTCATTACCAGACATAGTGGAAAAGCGTTTTGCAGTGATGTAGACCACAAAAGACGCTAAAGACGAAATATGGAGCTCCCCGGAGCTAAATGCCGGTCCCGGGCACATTTCGGAAGAAGCCGCCGCACTGGAGTGCACTGTGACCGGCACAATCGCCTTTGCGCGAAGAAGCCGATTCTTCGCCTCCGGGAGCCGGAGAGAGCGGCTGCTTTCAAAAGGTGAGGAATGAAGCTGCACAATACGGAGATAGTGTGCGCAGCTTGCAAACTGATAGAAAACACTACCTTACCACCTTCCTACCTTTTCCAAACACATGAACATTCGATTGGAATGTGTTTTGGAAAACTTTCTTATTCTTCGTGCAAAACACTCAGCAGAGCTCTCTGCAACATGTAAAACACCATGAGAGATGTTTTCTGTGCAGGCACAGTTTCTCATTACCAGACATAGTGGAAAAGCGTTTTGCAGTGATGTAGACCACAAAAGACGCTAAAGACGAAATATGGAGCTCCCCGGAGCTAAGCGCCGGTCCCGGGCAAATTTCGGAAGAAGCCGCCGCACTGGAGTGCACTGTGACCGGCACAATCGCCTTTGCGCGAAGAAGCCGCTTCCTTGCCTCCGAAAACCAGACAGAGCGGCTGCTTCGGAATGGTGGAAATGAAGCTGCACAACACGGGGATAGTGTGCGCAGCTTGCAAACTGATAGAAAACAGTACCTTACAACTTTCCTACCTTTTCCAAACACATGAAAATTCGGTTAGAAGGTGTTTTCAACAACTTTATTTTCTTCGTGCAAAACACTCAGCAGAGCTCTCTGCAACATGTAAAACACCACGGGAGATGTTTTCAGTGAGGCACAGTTTCTTATTACCAGACATAGTGGAAAAGCGTTTTGCAGTGATGTAGACCACAAAAGTCCCGAAAGACGCAGGTACGGATGTCCCCGCAGCTAAGCGCCGGTCCCGGGCACATTTCGGAAGAAGCCGCCGCACTGGAGTGCACTGTGACTGGCACAATCGCCTTTGCGCGAAGAAGCCGATTCTTCGCCTCCGGGAGCCGGAGAGAGCGGCTGCTTTCAAAAGGTGAAGAATGAAGCTGCACAACACTGGGATAGTGTGCTCAGCTTGCAAACTGATAGAAAACACTACCTTACCACCTTCCTACCTTTTCCAAACACATGAACATTCGATTGGAAGGTGTTTTGAAAAACTTTCTTTTTCTTCCTGCATAAACTTCTGCAGACCTCTCTGCAACGTGTAAATCACGATGGGAGATGTTTTCTGTGCTGGCACAGTTTCTCCTTGCCTAACATAGTGGAAAACCTTTCTGTATGATGTAGACCACAAAAGTCCCGACAGAGGAATGTACGGATGTCCCCGGAGCTAAGCGCCGGTCCCAGGCACATTTCGGAAGAAGACGCCGCACTGGAGTGCACTGTGACCGGCACAATCGCCTTTGCGCGAAGAAGCCGATTCTTCGCCTCCGGGAGCCGGAGAGAGCGGCTGCTTTCAAAAGGTGAAGAATGAAGCTGCACAACACTGGGATAGTGTGCGCAGCTTGCAAACTGATAGAAAACACTACCTTACCAATCTCCTACCTTTTCCAAACATATGAATATTGGGTTGGAAGGTGTTTCCAACAACTTTATTTTCTTCGTGCCAAACACTCAGCAGACCTCTCTGCAACATGTAAAACACCATGAGAGATGTTTTCTGTGCTGGCACAGTTTCTCCATGCCAGACATAGTGGAAAGGATTTTTGCAATGATGTAGACCACAAAAGACGCTAAAGACGAAATATGGAGTTCCCGGAGCTAAGCGCCGGTCCCAGGCACATTTCGGAAGAAGTCGCCGCACTGGAGTGCACTGTGACCGGCACAATCGCCTTTGCGCGAAGAAGCCGCTTCCTTGGCTCCGCGAGCCGGACAGAGCGGGTGCTTCGGAAAGGTGAAGAATGAAGCTACACAACACGGGGATAGTGTGCGCAGCTTGCAAACTGATAGAAAACAGTATCTTACAACTTTCCTACCTTTTCCAAACACATGAATATTCGGTTAGAAGGTGTTTTCAACAACTTTATTCTCTTCGTGCAAAACACTCAGCAGAGCTCTCTGCAACATGTAAAACACGATGGGAGATGTTTTCTGTGCTGGCACAGTTTCTCCTTGCCTAACATAGTGGAAAACCTTTCTGTATGATGTAGACCACAAAAGTCCCGAAAGAAAGAGGTACGGATGTCCCAGGAGCTATGCGCCGGTCCCGGGCACATTTCGGAAGAAGCCGCCGCACTGGAGTGCACTGTGACCGGCACAATCGCCTTTGCGCGGAGAAGCCGATTCTTCGCCTCCGCGAGCCGGAGAGAGCGGCTGCTTCGGAAGGTGAAGAATGAAGCTGCACAACACGGGGATAATGTGCGCTGCTTGCAAACTGATAGAAAACACTACCTTACCACTTTCCTACCTTTTCCAAACACATGAACATTCGATTGGAAGGTGTTTTGGAAAACTTTCTTATTCTTCGTGCAAAACACTCAGCAGAGCTCTCTGCAACATGTAAAACACCATGAGAGATGTTTTCTGTGCAGGCACAGTTTCTCATTACCAGACATAGTGGAAAAGCGTTTTGCAGTGATGTAGACCACAAAAGACGCTAAAGACGAAATATGGAGCTCCCCGGAGCTAAGCGCCGGTCCCGGGCACATTTCGGAAGAAGCCGCCGCACTGGAGTGCACTGTGACCGGCACAATCGCCTTTGCGCGAAGAAGCCGCCTCTTCGTCTCCCGGAGCCAGAGAGAGCGACTGCTTTCAAAAGGTGAAGAATGAAGCTGCACAACACTGGTATAGTGTGCGCAGCTTGCAAACTGATAGAAAACACTACCTTACCACTTTCCTACCTTTTCCAAACATATGAATATTCGGTTAGAAGGTGTTTTCAACAACTTTATTTTCTTCGTGCAAAACACTCAGCAGAGCTCTCTGCAACATGTAAAACATAATGGGAGATGTTTTCTGTGCAGGCACAGTTTCTACTTGCCAGACATAGTGGAAATGCTTTTAGTAGTGATGTAGAACACAAGAGACGCTAAAGTCGAAATACAGAGTTCCCCGGAGCTAAGCGCCGGTCCAGGGCACATTTCGGCAGATGCCGCCGCACTGGAGTGCACTGTGACCGGCACAATCGCCTTGGCTCGAAGAAGCCAATTCTTCGCCTCCGGGAGGCGGAGAGACCTGTAGCTTCGGAAAGGTGGAAATGAAGCTGCACAATACGGGGATAGTGTGCGCAGCTTGCAAACTGATAGAAAACAGTACCTTACCACTCTCCTACCTTTTCCAAACATATGACAATACGTTTGGAAGGTGTTTTCAACAACTTTATTTTCTTCGTGCAAAACACTCAGCAGAGCTCTGTGCAACATGTAAAACACGATGGGAGATGTTTTCTGTGCAGGCACAGTTTCTCCTTGCCAGACATAGCGGAAAAGCTTTTTAGCAGTGATGTAGACCACAAAAGTCCCGAAAGAAGCAGGTACGCAGCTCCCCGGAGCTAAATGCCGGTCCCGGGCACATTTCGGAAGAAGCCGCCGCACTGGAGTGCACTGTGACCGGCACAATCGCCTTTGCGCGAAGAAGCCGATTCTTCGCCTCCGGGACCCGGAGAGAGCGGCTGCTTTCAAAAGGTGAGGAATGAAGCTGCACAATACGGGGATAGTGTGCGCAGCTTGCAAACTGATAGAAAACACTACCTTACCACCTTCCTACCTTTTCCAAACACATGAACATTCGATTGGAATGTGTTTTGGAAAACTTTCTTATTCTTCGTGCAAAACACTCAGCAGAGCTCTCTGCAACATGTAAAACACCATGAGAGATGTTTTCTGTGCAGGCACAGTTTCTCATTACCAGACATAGTGGAAAAGCGTTTTGCAGTGATGTAGACCACAAAAGACGCTAAAGACGAAATATGGAGCTCCCCGGAGCTAAGCGCCGGTCCCGGGCACATTTCGGAAGAAGCCGCCGCACTGGAGTGCACTGTGACCGGCACAATCGCCTTTGCGCGAAGAAGCCGCTTCCTTGCCTCCGAAAACCAGACAGAGCGGCTGCTTCGGAATGGTGGAAATGAAGCTGCACAACACGGGGATAGTGTGCGCAGCTTGCAAACTGATAGAAAACAGTACCTTACAACTTTCCTACCTTTTCCAAACACATGAAAATTCGGTTAGAAGGTGTTTTCAACAACTTTATTTTCTTCGTGCAAAACACTCAGCAGAGCTCTCTGCAACATGTAAAACACCACGGGAGATGTTTTCAGTGAGGCACAGTCTCTCATTACCAGACATAATGGAAAAGCGTTTTGCAGTGATGTAGACCACAAAAGTCCCGAAAGAAGCAGGTACGGATGTCCCCGGAGCTAAGCGCCGCTCCCGGGCACATTTCGGAAGAAGCCGCCGCACTGGAGTGCACTGTGACTGGCACAATCGCCTTTGCGCGAAGAAGCCGATTCTTCGCCTCCCGGAGCCGGAGAGAGCGGCTGCTTTCAAAAGGTGAAGAATGAAGCTGCACAAGACTGGGATAGTGTGCGCATCATGCAGACTGATAGAAAACACTACCTTACCACTCTCCTACCTTTTCCAAACACATGAACATTCGATTGGAAGGTGTTTTGGAAAACTTTCTTTTTCATCTTACATAAACTTCTGCAAAGCTCTCTGCAACATGTAAAACACCACGGGAGATGTTTTCTGTGCTGGCACAGTTTCTCCTTGCCTAACATAGTGGAAAACCTTTCTGTATGATGTAGACCACAAAAGTCCCGAAAGAAGAAGGTACGGATGTCCCCGGAGCTAAGCGCCGGTCCCGGGCACATTTCGGAAGAAGCCGCCGCACTGGAGTGCACTGTGACCGGCACAATCGCCTTTGCGCGAAGAAGCCGATTCTTCGCCTCCGGGAGCCGGAGAGAGCGGCTGCTTTCAAAAGGTGAAGAATGAAGCTGCACAAGACTGGGATAGTGTGCGCAGCTTGCAAACTGATAGAAAACACTACCTTACCAATCTCCTACCTTTTCCAAACATATGAATATTGGGTTGGAAGGTGTTTCCAACAACTTTATTTTCTTCGTGCCAAACACTCAGCAGACCTCTCTGCAACATGTAAAACACCATGAGAGATGTTTTCTGTGCTGGCACAGTTTCTCCATGCCAGACATAGTGGAAAGGATTTTTGCAATGATGTAGACCACAAAAGACGCTAAAGACGAAATATGGAGTTCCCGGAGCTAAGCGCCGGTCCCAGGCACATTTCGGAAGAAGTCGCCGCACTGGAGTGCACTGTGACCGGCACAATCGCCTTTGCGCGAAGAAGCCGCTTCCTTGGCGCCGCGAGCCGGACAGAGCGGGTGCTTCGGAAGGTGAAGAATGAAGCTACACAACACGGGGATAGTGTGCGCAGCTTGCAAACTGATAGAAAACAGTACCTTACAACTTTCCTACCTTTTCCAAACACATGAATATTCGGTTAGAAGGTGTTTTCAACAACTTTATTTTCTTCGTGCAAAACACTCAGCAGAGCTCTGTGCAACATGTAAAACACGATGGGAGATGTTTTCTGTGCTGGCACAGTTTCTCCTTGCCTAACATAGTGGAAAACCTTTCTGTATGATGTAGACCACAAAAGTCCCGACAGAGGAAGGTACGGATGTCCCAGGAGCTAAGCGCCGGTCCCGGGCACATTTCGGAAGAAGCCGCCGCACTGGAGTGCACTGTGACCGGCACAATCGCCTTTGAGCGAAGAAGCCGATTCTTCGCCTCCGGGAGCCGGAGAGAGCGGCTGCTTTCAAAAGGTGAAGAATGAAGCTGCACCTTACTGGGATACTGTGCGCAGCTTGCAAACTGATAGAAAACACTACCTTACCACCTTCCTACCTTTTCCAAACACATGAACATTCGATTGGAAGGTGTTTTGGAAAACTTTCTTATTCTTCGTGCAAAACACTCAGCAGAGCTCTCTGCAACATGTAAAACACCATGAGAGATGTTTTCTGTGCAGGCACAGTTTCTCATTACCAGACATAGTGGAAAAGCGTTTTGCAGTGATGTAGACCACAAAAGACGCTAAAGACGTAATATGGAGCTCCCCGGAGCTAAGCGCCGGTCCCGGGCACATTTCGGAAGAAGCCGCCGCACTGGAGTGCACTGTGACTGGCACAATCGCCTTTGCGCGAAGAAGCCGATTCTTCGCCTCCCGGAGCCGGAGAGAGCGGCTGCTTTCAAAAGGTGAAGAATGAAGCTGCACAACACTGGGATAGTGTGCGCAGCTTGCAAACTGATAGAAAACACTACCTTATAACTTTCCTACCTTTTCCAAACACATGAACATTCGATTGGAAGGTGTTTTGAAAAACTTTCTTTTTCTTCCTGCATAAACTTCTGCAGACCTCTCTGCAACATGTAAATCACGATGGGAGATGTTTTCTGTGCTGGCACAGTTTCTCCTTGCCTAACATAGTGGAAAACCTTTCTGTATGATGTAGACCACAAAAGTCCCGACAGAGGAAGGTACGGATGTCCCCGGAGCTAAGCGCCGGTCCCAGGCACATTTCGGAAGAAGACGCCGCACTGGAGTGCACTGTGACCGGCACAATCGCCTTTGCGCGAAGAAGCCGATTCTTCGCCTCCGGGAGCCGGAGAGAGCGGCTGCTTTCAAAAGGTGAAGAATGAAGCTGCACAACACTGGGATAGTGTGCGCAGCATGCAAACTGATAGAAAACAGTACCTTTCAACTCTCCTACCTTTTCCAAACACATGAACATTCGATTGGAAGGTGTTTTGGAAAACTTTCTTTTTCTTCTTTCATAAACTTCTGCAGAGCTCTCTGCAACATGTAAAACACCACGGGAGATGTTTTCTGTGCTGGCACAGTTTCTCCTTGCCTAACATAGTGGAAAACCTTTCTGTATGATGTAGACCACAAAAGTCCCGAAAGACCTAGGTACGCAGCTCCCCGGAGCTATGGCCCGATCCCGGGCACATTTCGGCAGATGCCGCCGCACTGGAGTGCACTATGACCGGCACAATCGCCTTGGCTCGAAGAAGCCGATTCTTCGCCTCCGGGAGCCGGAGAGACCAGTAGCTTCGGAAAGGTGAGAATGAAGCTGCACAACACTGGGATAGTGTGCGCAGCTTGCAAACTGATAGAAAACAGTACCTTACAACTTTCCTACCTTTTCCAAACACATGAATATCCTGTTGGAAGGTGTTTTGGACAACTTTCTTATTCTTGGTGCAAAACACTCAGCAGAGCTCTCTGCAACATGTAAAACACCATGAGAGATGTTTTTTGTGCAGGCACAGTTTCTCCATGCCATACATAGTGGAAAAGCTTTTTGCAGTGACGTAGACTACAAAAGTCCCGAAAGAAGAAGGTACGGATGTCCCCGCAGCTAAGCGCCGGTCCCGGGCACATTTCGGAAGAAGCCGCCGCACTTTAGAGCATTGGCGCCAGTACAATCCCATTTGCTCGACGAAACCTCGTCTTCGCCTCCGGAAGCCGTAGGGAGCAGTAGCTTCGGAAAGGTGAGAATGAAGCTGCGCAACACTAGGATAGTGTGCGCAGGTTGCCAACTGATAGAAAACAGTACCTTACAACTCTCCTAGCTTTTCCAAACACATGAACATTCGGTTGGAAGGTGTTTTGGACATCTTTCTTTTTCTTCCTGCAAAACACTCTGCAGACTTCTCTGCAACATGTACAACACCATGGGAGATGTTTTCAGCCCTGACCCAGATTCTCCTTGCCAGACATAGTGGAAAAACTTTTTGCGAAGTTGGAGAGGACAAGAAACGCTAAAGACGAAAGTATGGAGTTTTCCGTAGCTAAGAATGCATGAAAGCAAAAGACTGCCCTGTTCAAAAATGGCAATTAGGAGGACTCGGAAAAGTACAAATCAGCCAGCCTCTTTTTTATCCCCATGAAGTTGATGGGGCAGCTATTCCTGAAAGCCTTGCCTGGCATATGAAGGAGGACAAAGCAATGTACTCGGCGTGGATTTTCCTGGGGAATTTCATGCTGAACAACTTTTTCAACACCTCTGATGAATCAACTTGACTGGTAGATGAAGGAAATATTGTCTGCGTGGCCTTCAGGGAGGTTTTTCCATTTCTCTACATGGCTGCACACATACATACGGGAAGCAATAATGCAAAAGGGAGGGAACCAGTGTCTTTTAAGTGATGCTGAGTGAAAAGACAAGAGGCAGTGGGCACACACTGAAATACAGGAGATTGCCTATGAACATCACCAAATGATGTTTTACTGTGAGGGTGACTGAACCGCGGCACAGACTGCCCAGAAAGCTTCTGAAGCCTGGATCTTAGAAGACATTAAAAGTACACCCAGATAGAATCCCGGGCAAGAGGCTCTAGGTATCCTGCTTTAACAGGGGGGTTGGGCCTGGTGAGCCCCACTGAGCCCTACCACTCTCATTCATTCTGTGTAGTGAATTCTCTTCGAGATGCATTTCAAGCACTGGCATGACAAAGTTCTGTGCAGACAGAGATCCAAATGGACATGGGATCCATGTTCCTTAAGCAGTGTTCAAGAAGAATGTAAAACTCTGGGACAAGTGTCTCTTCCCTAACTGAATCCCTTTCATGGGAAAATTCCCAGCTATAGAAAGATCTTCTGATACGCATGCTTAGGACTGACACTGGCTGAGGAAATTTCCCCCTATGTGTATCTAAGACCAGTTAGGATCATCACCCAAGAGTTGTCAACATAGTCACAGAATGTCTATTGTAAAGAAGTGACAACTTCCATCAGAATGGCAAATATTGGTCCACAAAATGGATTAATGAATGGGAATTATTTCCTTGGGTTAAAAAGAAAAATAAAGAGTTGGTCTTTATTTATCAATTTAGTTGCAATATTGATAAGGGAAGAAAAAGACCTCAGTCCTGGACTTTCTCAACTCTAAGAAAGATTTTAAAAATTTCTTCTAGAAATCTATTATTATGACGAGATTATTCAAACAATTTTAGTCGGTAAAAAAGTCCCAGATTTGTCTAGTTTTGTTTCCAGGGAAAACGGCTATGGTTTGTGTTTCCGGGCCTGGGGCTGGGAGTGGCCGGCTGGCTCCTGAAAATCCTCGATACGCAGGGTGGTTCCCAGATAAAAGGTGGCACCAGTGCCAAGTCGTGATGGTTTGATAATACAGAGTAGCTCCTGCAATCTGCCAGCAAGAAGCGGGGCGGCTGAATTTTGTTTCCAGGGAATGGGGTGGTGGTTTCTGTTTGGGGACCTGTGGCAGGCAGTGGCAGGCTGGCTCCTTAAAATCCACGATACGCAAGATGCTTCCAAAACAAAGGTGGCACAAGTGCCGAGTCGGGCTGGTTTGATAGAGCCAAGTGTCTCCTGCAATCTGCCAGCCAGAAGAGGGGTGGGTGAGTTTTGTTTGCCAGGGAAAAGGGCCATGGTTTGTTTTTGGGGGCCTGTGGCCAAGAATGGCAGGCTGGCTCCTTAAAATCCACGCCGCGCCGGAGGGTTCCCAGACCCAAGGGAGCACCAGTGCCGAGTCAGGCTGGTTTGATAGAGCCAAGTGGCTCCTGCAATCTGCCAGCCAGAAGATGGGCAGGTCAGTTTTACTTCCAGGGAAAAGGGCCGTAGTCTGTGTTTGGGGGCCTGTGGCTGGGAGTGGCCGGCTGCCTCCTGAAAATCCACGATACGCAGGATGGTTCCCCGATGAAAGGTGGCACCAGTGCCGAGTCGGCCTGTTTTCATAGAGCCAAGTGGTTCCTGCAATCTGCCAGCCAGAAGATGGGCAGGTCAGTTTTACTTCCAGGGAAAAGGCCGTGGATTGTGCTGGGTGCCTGTGGATGGGAGTGGCCGGCTGGCTCCTGAAAATCCACGGTACGCAGGATGGTTCCCAGATGAAAGGTGGCACCAGTGCCGAGTCGGGCTGGTTTGATAGAGCCAAGTGGCTCCTGCAATCTGCCAGCCAGAAGATGGGCAGGTCAGTTTTACTTCCAGGGAAAAGGGCCGTAGTTTGTGTTTGGGGGCCTGTGGCTGGGAGTGGCCGGCTGGGTCCTGAAAATCCACGATATGCAGGATGGTTCCCAGATGAAAGGTGGCAGCAGTGCCGAGTCGGGCTGGTTTTGATAGAGCCAAGTGGCTCCTGCAATCTGCCAGCCAGAAGATGGGCAGGTCAGTTTTACTTCCAGGGAAAAGGGCCGTGGTTACTTTTAGGGGGCGTGTGGCTGGGAACGGCCGCCTGGCTTCTTAAAGTATACGCCGCGCAGGATGGTTCCCAGACCCAAGTTGGAACCACTGCCAAGTCGGGCTGGTTTGATAGAGTCATGTGGCTCCTGCAATCTGCCAGCCAGAAGATGGGCAGGTCAGTTTTACTTCCAGGAAAAAGGGCCGTAGTTTGTTTGGGGGGCCTGTGGCTGGGAGTGGCCGGCTGGCTCCTGAAAATCGACGTTACGGAGGATGGCTCCCAAATGAAAAATTGCACCAGTGCCAAGTTGGGCTGCTTTGATAGTGACAAGTGGCTCCTGCAGTCCGCCAGCCAGAAGATGGACAAGTCAGTTTTACTTAGAGGGAAAGGGCTATAGTCTTTGTTTGGGGGCCTGTGGCTGGCAGTGGCCGGCTGGCTCCTGAAAATCCACGATACGCAGGATGGTTCCCCGATGAATGGTGGCACCAGTGCCGAGTTCGGCTGGTTTGATAGAGCCAAGTGGCTCTTGCAATCTGCCAGCCAGAAGCGGGATGGGTGAGTTTTGTTTGCCAGGGAAAAAGGCCGTGGTTTTTTTCCAGGGCCTGTGGCCTGGAATCGCGGGCTGGTTCCTTAAAATCCATGCAGCGCAGGATGGTTCCCAGATGAAAGGTGGCACCAGTGCCGAGTCGGGCTCTTTTGATATAGCCAAGTGGCTCCTGCAATCTGCCAGCCAGAAGATGGGCAGGTCAGTTTTACTTCCAGGGAAAAGGGCCGTAGGTTGTGTTTGGGGACCTGTGGCTGGCAGTGGCTGGCTGGCTCCTGAAAATCCACGATACGCAGGATGGTTCCCAGATGAAAGGTGGCACCAGTGCCGAGTCGGGCTGGTTTGATACAGCTAAGTGTCTCCTGCAATCTGCCAGCCAGAAGATGGACAGGTCATTTTTGCTTCCGGGGGAGAGGGCCGGTAGTGTGTGTTTGGGGGCCTGAGGCTGGGAGTGGCCGGCTGGCTCCTGAAAATCCACGATACGCAGGATGATTCCCAGACCAAAGGGGCACCAGAGCCGAGTCGGGCTGGTTTGATAGAGGCAAGTGGCTCCTGCAATCTGCCAGCCAGAATATGGGCAGGTCAGTTTTACTTCCAGGGAAAAAGCCGTAGTCTGTGCTTGGGGGCCAGTGGCTGGGAGTGGCCGGCAGGCGGCTTAAAATCAACGCCGCGCAGGCTGGTTCCCAGATGAAAGGTGGCACCAGTGCCGAGTCGGGCTGGTTTGATAGAGCCAAGTGGCTCCTGCAATCTGCCAGCCAGAAGATGGGCAGGTCAGTTTTACTTCCAGGGAAAAGGGCCGTAGATTGTGTTTGGGCGCCTGTGGCTGGGAGTGGCCGGCTGGCTCCTGAAAATCGACGTTACGCAGGATGGCTCCCAAATGAAAAATTGCACCAGTGCCAAGTTTGGCTGCTTTGATAGTGGCAAGTGGCTCCTGCAATCTGCCATCCAGAAGATGGGCAGGTCAGTTTTACTTCCAGGGAAAAGGGCCGTAGTTTTTGTTTGGGGGCCTGTGGCTGGGAGTGGCCGGCCGGCTCCTGAAAATCCACGATACGCAGGATGGTTCCAAGATTAAAGGTGGCACCAGTGCCAAGTCGGCCTGGTTTGATAGTACCAAGTGGCTCCTGCAACCTGCCAGCCAGAAGGCGGGCCGCTGAGATTTTCTTCCAGGGAAAAGTGCCGTGGTATGTGTTTGGGTCCCTCTGGCTGGGAGTGGCCGGCTGGCTCCTGAAAATCCACGATACGCACGATGGTTCCCAGATGAAAGGTGGCACCAGTGCCGAGTCGGGCTGGTTTGATAGAGCTAAGTGTCTCCTGCAATCTGCCAGCCAGAAGATGGGCAGGTCATTTTTGCTTCCGGGGAAAAGGGCCGGTAGTGTGTGTTTGGGGGCCTGAGGCTGGGAGGGGCTGGCTGCCTCCTGAAAATCCACGATACGCAGGATGATTCCCAGACCAATGGGGCACCAGAGCCGAGTCGGGCTGGTTTGATAGAGCCAAGTGGCTCCTGCAATCTGCCAGCCAGAAGCGGGGCAGGTCAGTTTTGTTTGCCAGGGAAAAGGGCCGTGGTTTGTTTTCCGGAGCCTGTGGCCTGGAATGGCCGGCTGGCTCCTTAAAATCCACGATACACAGGATGGCTCCCAAATGAAAAATGGCACCAGTGACAAGTCGGGCTGTATTGGTAGTACCAAGTGGCTCCTGTAGTCTGCCAGCCAGAAGATGGGCAGGTCAGTTTTACTTCCAGGGAAAAGGGCCGTAGTTTGTGTTTGGGGGCCTGTGGCTGGCAGTGGCCGGCTGGCTCCTGAAAATCCCCGATACGCAGGATGGTTCCCAGATGAAAGGTGGAACCAGTGCCGAGTCAGGCTGGTTTGATAGAGCCAAGTGGCTCCTGCAATCTGCCAGCCAGAAGATGGGCAGGTCGGTTTTACTTCCAGGGAAAAAGCCGTAGTCTGTGCTTGGGGGCCTGTGGCTGGAAGTGGCCGGCTGGCGGTTTAAATACAACACCGCGCTGGATGGTTCCCAGATGAAAGGTGGCACCACGTCCGAGTCGGGCTGGTTTGATAGAGCCAAGTTGCTCCTGCAATCTGCCAGCCAGAAGATGGGCAGGTCAGTTTTACTTCCAGGGAAAAAGGCCGTGGATTGATTTCCGGGGACTGTGGCCTGGAATGGCCGGCCGGCTCCTTAAAATCCATGATTCGCAGGATGGTTCCCAGACCCAAGGGGACACCAGTGCCGAGTCGGGCTGGTTTGATAGTACCGAGTGGCTCCTGCAATCTGCCAGCCAGAAGGCGGGCCGCTGAGATTTTCTTCCAGGGAAAAGTGCCGTGGTATATGTTTGGGTCCCTCTGGCTGGGAGTGGCCGGCTGGCTCCTGAAAATCCACGATACGCAGGATGATTCCCAGACCAATGGGGCACCAGTGCCGAGTCGGGCTGGTTTGATAGAGCCAAATGGCTCCTGCAATCTGCCAGCCAGAAGCGGGGCGGGTCAGTTTTGTTTGCCAGGGAAAAGGGCCGTGGTTTGTTTTCCGGGGCCTGTGGCCTGGAATGGCCGGCTGGCTCCTTAAAATCCACGCCACGCAGGATGGTTCCCAGACCCAAGGGGGCACCAGTGCCGAGTCAGGCTGGTTTGATAGAGCCAAGTGGCTCCTGCAATCTGCCAGCCAGAAGATGGGCAGGTCAGTTTTACTTCCAGGGAAAAAGCCGTAGTCTGTGCTTGGGGGCCTGTGGCTGGGAGTGGCCGGCTGGCTCCTGAAAATCCACGATACGCAGGATGGTTCCCCGATGAAAGGTGGCACCAGTGCCGAGTCGGCCTGTTTTCATAGAGCCATGTGGCTCCTGCAATCTGCCAGCCAGAAGATGGGCAGGTCAGTTTTACTTCCAGGGAAAAGGCCGTGGATTTTTTTCCGGGGACTGTGGCCTGGAATGGCCGGCCGGCTCCTTAAAATCCACGATACGCAGAATGGTTCCTAGACCCAAGGGGGCAGCAGTGCCGAGTCGGGCTGGTTTGATAGAGCCAAGTGGCTCCTGCAATCTGCCAGCCAGAAGATGGGCAGGTCAGTTTTACTTCCAGGGAAACGGGCCGTAGTTTGTGTTTGGGGGCCTGAGGTTGGGAGTGGCCGGATGGCTCCTGAAAATCCACGATACGCAGGATGGTTCCCAGACCCAATTGGGCACCAGTGCCGAGTCGGGATGGTCTGATAGAGCCAAGTGGCTCCTGCAATCTGCCAGCCAGAAGCGGGTTGGGTGAGTTTTGTTTGCCAGGGAAAAGGGCCGTGGTTTTTTTTCGGGGGCCTGTGGCTGGGAATGGCCAGCTACCTCCTTAAAATCCACGCCGCGCAGGATGTTTCCCAGACCCAAGGGGACACCAGTGCCGAGACGGTCTGGTTTGATAGTACCAAGAGGCTCCTGCAATCTGCCAGCCAGAAGATGGGCAGGTCAGTTTTACTTCCAGGAAAAAGGGCCATGGTTTTTGTTTGGGGCCTGTGGCTGGGAGTGGCCGGCTGGATCCTGAAAATCCACGATACTCAGGATGGTTCCCAGATGAAAGGTGGCACCAGTGCCGAGTCAGGCTGGTTTGATAGAGCCAAGTGGCTCCTGCAATATGCCAGCCAGAAGATGGGCAGGTCAGTTTTACTTCCAGGGAAAAGGGCCGTAGTTTGTGTTTGGGGACCGGTGGCCGGGAGTGGCCGGCTGGCTCCTGAAAATCCACCATACACAGGATGGTTCCCAGATGAAGGGTGGCACCAGTGCCGTGTCAGGCTGGTTTGATAGAGCCAAGTGGCTCCTGCAATATGCCAGCCAGAAGAGGGGCGGGTGAGTTTTGTTTGCCAGGGAAAAGGGCCATGGTTTGTGTTGGGGGCCTGTGGCTGGGAGTGGCCGGCTGGCTCCTGAAAATCCACGATACGCAGGATGGTTCCCAGATGAAAGGTAGCACCAGTGCCAAGTCGGGCTGGTTTCATAGAGCCAAGTGGCTCCTGCAATCTGGCAGCCAGAAGATGGGCAGGTCAGTTTTACTTCCAGGGAAAAGGGCCGTAGTTTGTGTTTGGGGACCGGTGGCTGGGAGTGGCCGGCTGGCTCCTGAAAATCCACCATACACAGGATGGTTCCCAGATGAAAGGTGGCACCAGTGCCGTGTCAGGCTGGGTTGATGGAGCCAAGTGGCTCCTGCAATCTGCGAGCCAGAAGAGGGGCGGGTGAGTTTTGTTTGCCAGGGAAAAGGGCCATGGTTTGTGTTGGGGCCTGTGGATGGGAGTGGCCGGCTGGCTCCTGAAAATCCACGATACGCAGGATGGTTCCCAGATGAAAGGTGGAACCAGGGCCGAGTCGGGCTGGTTTGATAGAGCCAAGTGGCTCCTGCAATCTGCCAGCCAGAAGATGGGCAGGTCAGATTTACTTCCAGGGTAAAGGGCCGTAGTTTGTGTTTGGGGGCTTGTGGCTGGGAGTGGCCGGCTGGCTCCTGAAAATCCACGCCGTGCAGGATGGTTCTCAGATGAAAGGTGGCACCAGTGCCGAGTCGGGCTGGTTTGATAGAGCCAAGTGTATCCTGCAATCTGCCAGCCAGTAGAAGGGCAGGTCAGTTTTACTTCCAGGGAAAAGGGCCGTAGTTTGTGTTTGGGGGCCTGTGGCTGGGAGTGGCTGGCTGGCTCCTGAAAATCCACGATACGCAGGATGATTCCCAGACCCAAGTTGGCACCACTACCAAGTCGGGCTGGTTTGATAGAGCCAAGTGGCTCCTGCAATCTGCCAGCCAGAAGATGGGCAGGTCAGTTTTACTTCCAGGGAAACGGGCCGTAGTTTATGTTTGGGGGCCTGTGGCTGGGAGTGGCCGGCTGGCTCCTGAAAATCCACGATACGCAGGATGGTTCCCAGACCCAATTGGGTACCAGTGCCGAGTCGGTCTGGTTTGATAGCACCAAGTGGCTCCTGCAATCTGCCAGCCAGAAGATGGACAGGTCAGTTTTACTTCCAGGGAAAAGGGCCGAAGTTTTTGTTTGGGGCCTGTGGCTGGGAGTGGCCGGCTGGCTCCTGAAAATCCACGATACGCAGGATGGTTCCCAGATGAAAGGTGGCACCAGTGCCGAGTCGGGCTGCTTCGATAGAGCCATGTGGCTCCTGCAATCTGCCAGCCAGAAGATGGGCAGGTCAGTTTTACTTCCAGGGAAAAGGGCCGTGGATTATTTTCCGGGGCCTGTGACCTGGAATGGCCTGCTGGCTCCTTAAAATCCACGCCGCGCAGGATGGTTCCCAGACCCAAGGGGGCACCAGTGCCGAGTCAGGCTGGTTTGATAGAGCCAAGTGGCTCCTGCAATCTGCCAGCCAGAAGATGGGCAGGTCAGTTTTACTTCCAGGGAAAAGGGCCGTAGTTTGTGTTTGGGGGCCTGAGGTTGGGAGTGGCCGGCTGGCTCCTGAAAATCCACCATACACAGGATGGTTCCAAGATGAAGGGTGGCACCAGTGCCGTGTCAGGCTGGGTTGATAGAGCCAAATGGCTCCTGCAATCTGCCAGCCAGAAGTGGGGTGGGTGAGTTTTGTTTTCCAGGGAAAACGGCCATGGTTTGTGTTGGGGGCCTGTGGCTGAGAGTGGCCAGTTGGCTCCTGAAAATCCACGATACGCAGGATGGTTCCAAGATGAAAGGTGGCACCAGTTCCAAGTCAGGCTGGTTTGATAGAGCCATGTGGCTCTTGCAATCTGCCAGCCAGAAGATGGACAAGTCAGTTTTACTTCCAGGGAAAAGGGCCATAGATTTTATTTGGGGGCCTGTGGCTGGGAGTTGCTGGCTGGCTCCTAAAAATCCACGATACGCAGGATGGTTCTCAGATGAAAGATGGCACCACTGCCGAGTCGGGCTGGTTGGATAGAGCCAAGTGGCTCCTGCAATCTGCCAGCCAGAATCAAGGCGGGTGAATTTTGTTTGCCAGGGAAAAGGGCCGTGGTTTGCTTTCGGTGGCCTGTAGCCTGGAATGGCCGGCTGGCTCCTTAAAATCCACGATACGCAGGATGGTTCCCAGACCCAAGTGGACACCACTGCCGAGTCGGGCTGGTTTGATAGAGCCATGTGGCTCCTGCAATCTGCCAGCCAGAAGCGAGGCGGGTGAATTTTGTTTGCCAAGTTAAAGGGCCGTGGTTTGTGTTCGGGGGCCTGTGACTGGGTGTGGCCGGCTGGCCCCTGAAAATGCATGATACGCATAATGGTTCCCAAATGAAAACTGGCACCAGTGCCAAGTCGGGCTGGTTTGATTGTAGCAAGTGGCTCCTGCAATCTGCCAGCCAGAAGATGGGCAGGTCAGTTTTACTTCCAGGGAAAAGGGCCGTAGTTTGTGTTTGGGGCCTGTGGCTGGGAGTGGCTGGCTGGCTCCTGAAAATCCACGATACGCAGGATGATTCCCAGACCCAAGTTGGCACCACTACCAAGTCGGGCTGGTTTGATAGAGCCAAGTAGCTCCTGCAATCTGCCAGCCAGAAGATGGGCAGGTCAGTTTTACTTCCAGGGAAAAGGGCCGTAGTTTGTGTTTGGGGGCCTGAGGTTGGGAGTGGCCGGCTGGCTCCTGAAAATCCACGATACGCAGGATGGTTCCCAGACCCAAGTTGGAACCACTGCAAAGTCGGGCTGGTTTGATAGAGCCATGTGGCTCCTGCAATCTGCCAGCCAGAAGATGGGCAGGTCAGTTTTACTTCCAGGGAAAAGGGCCGTAGTTTGTGTTTGGGGGCCTGTGACTGGGAGTGGCCAACTGGCTCCTGAAAATCCACAATACGCAAGATGGTTCCCAGATGAAAGTAGGCACCAGTGCCGAGTCGGGTTGGTTTGATAGAGCCAAGTGTCTCCTGCAATCTGCCAGCCAGAAGCGGGGTGGTTGAGGTTTTTTTGCCAGGGAAAAGGGCCGTGCTTTGTTTTTGCGGGCCTGTGGCCTGTAATGTCCGACTGGCTCCTTAAAATCCACGCCGCGCTGGATGGTTCCCAGACCCAAGGGGGCACCAGTGCCGAGTCAGGCTGGTGTGATAGAGCCAAGTGGCTCCTGCAATCTGCCAGCCAGAAGATGGGCAGGTCAGTTTTACTTCCAGGGAAAAGGGCCGTAGTTTGTGTTTGGGGGCCTTGGGCTGGGAGAGGCCGGCTGGCTCCTGAAAATCCACGATACGCAGGATGGTTTCCAGATGATAGGTGGCACCAGTGCCAAGTCGGGCTGGTTTGATAGTACCGAGTGGCTCCTGCAATCTGCCAGCCAGAAGGCGGGCCGCTGAGATTTTCTTCCAGGGAAAAGGGGCGTGGTATGTGTTTGGGGCCCTGTGGCTGAGAGTGGCCGGCTGGCTCCTGAAAATCCACGACACGCATGATGGTTCCCAGATGAAAGGTGGCACCTGTGCCGAGTCAGGCTGGTTTGATAGAGCCAAGTGGGTCCTGCAATCTGCCAGCCAGAAGATGGGCAGGTCAGTTTTACTTCCAGGGAAAAGGGCCAGTAGTTTGTGTTTGGGGGCCTGAGGCTGGGAGTGGCCGGCTGGCTCCTGAAAATCCACGATACGCAGGATGGTTCCCAGACCCAAGTTGGCACCACTGCCAAGTCAGGCTGGTTTGATTGAGCCCAGTGGCTCCTGCAATCTGCCAGCCAGAAGATGGGCAGGTCAGTTTTACTTCCAGGGAAAAGGGCCGTAGTTTGTGTTTGAGGGCCTGTGGCTGGGAATGGCCGGCTGGCTCCTTAAAAACCACGCCGCGCAGGATGGTTCCCAGACCAAAGGTGGCACCTGTGCCGAGTCGGGCTGGTTTGATAGAGCCAAGTGGCTCCTGCAATCTGCCAGCCAGAAGATGGGCAGGTCTGTTTTACTTCCAGGGAAAAGGGCCGTAGTTTGTGTTTGGGGACCTGTGGCTGGGAATGGTCGGCTGGCTCCTGAAAATCCACGATACGCAGGAAGATTCCCAGATCAAAGAGGCACCAGTGCCGAGGCGGGCTTGTTTGATAGAGTCAAGTGGTTTGGGCCATCTGCCAGCTAGAAGCGGGGCGGGTCAGTTTTGTCGGCCAGGGTAAAGGGCCGTGGTTTGTGTTGGGGGCCTGTGGCTGGGAGTGGCCGGCTGGCTCCTGAAAATCCACGCCGCGCATGATGGTTCCCAGACCCAAGGTGGCACCTGTGCCGAGTCGGGCTGGTTTGATAGAGACATGTGGCTCCTGCAATCTGCCAGCCAGAAGCGGGGTGGGTGAGTTTTGTTTGCCAGGGAAACAGGCCGTGGTTCTTTTTCCGGGGCCTGTGGCCTGGAATGGCCGGCTGGTTCCTTAAAATCCAAGCCGCGCAGGATGGTTCCCAGATGAAAGGTGGCACCAGTGCCGAATCGGGCTGTTTTGATAGAGCCAAGTGGCTCCTGCAATCTGCCAGCCAGAAGATGGGCAGGTCAGTTTTACTTCCAGGGAAAAGGGCCGTAGTTTGTGTTTGGGGACCTGTGGCCGGCAGTGGCCGGCTGGCTCCTGAAAATCCACGATACGCAAGATGGTTCCCAGATGAAAGGTGGCACCAGTGCCAAGTCAGGCTGGTTTGATAGAGCCAAGTGGGTCCTGCAGTCTGCCGGCCAGAAGATGGGCAGGTCACTTTTACTTCCAGGGAATAGGGCAGGTAGTTTGTGTTTGGAGGCCTGTGGCTGGGTGTGGCCGGCTGGCTCCTGAAAATCCACGCCGTGCAGAATGGTTCTCAGATGAAAGGTGGCACCAGTGCCGAGTCGGGCTGGTTTGATAGAGCCAAGTGGCTCCTGCAATCTGCCAGCCATAAGATTGGCAGGTCAGTTTTGTTTGCCAGGGTAAAGGGCCGTGGTTTTTGTTTGGGTGCCTTTGGCTGGGAGTGGCCGGCTGGCTCCAGAAAATCCACAACACGCAGGATGGTTCCCAGACCCAAGGGAGCACCAGTGCCAATTCGTGCTGGTTTGATAGAGACAAGTGGCTCCTGCAATCTGCCAGCCAGAAGCGGGGTGGGTGAGTTTTGTTTGCCAGGGAAAAGGGCCGTGGTTTATTTTCGGGAGCCTGTGGCTCGGAATGTTCTGCTGGCTCCTGAAAATCTACTATACGCAGGATGGTTCCCAGATGAAAGGTGGCACCAGTGCTGAGTCGGGCTGGTTTGATAGAGCCAAGTGGCTCCTGCAATCTGCCAGCCAGAAGCGGGGTTTGTGAATTTTGTTTGCCAGGGAAAAGGCCCACAGTTTGTGTTTGGGGGCCTGTGCCTGGGAGTGGCCAGCTGGCTCCTGAAAATACACAATACGCAGGATGATTCCCAGACCAAAGAGGCACCAGTGCCGAGTCGGGGTGGTTTGATAGAGCCAAGTGGCTCCTGCAATCTGCCAGCCAGAAGATGGGCAGGTCAGTTTTACTTCCAGGGAAAAGGGCCGTAGTTTGTGTTTGGGGGCCTGTTGCTGGCAGTGGCCGGCTGGCTCCTGAAAATCCCCGATACACAGGATGGTTCCCAGATGAAAGGTGGCACCAGTGCCGAGTTGGGCTGGTTTGATAGAGCCAAGTGGCTCCTGCAATCTGCCAGCCAGAAGCGGGGCGGGTGAGTTTTTTTTTCCTGAGAAAAGGGCCCTGGTATATGTTTGGGGGCCTGTGGATGAGAGTGGCCGGCTGGCTCCTGAAAATCCACGATACGCAGGATGGTTCCCAGATTAAAGGTGGCACCACTGCCAAGTCAGGCTGGTTTGATAGAGCCAAGTGGCTCCTGCAACCTGCCAGCCAGAAGATGGGCAGGTCAGTTTTACTTCCAGGGAAAAGGGCTGTAGTGTGTGTTTGGGGGCCTGATGCTGGGAGTGGCCGGCTGGCCCCTGAAAATCCACCATACGCAGGATGATTCCCAGACCGAATTTGGCACCACTGTTAAGTCGGGCTGGTTTGATATAGCCATGAGGCTCCTGCAATCTGCCAGCCAGAAGCGGGGTGGGTGAGTTTTGTTTGCCTGGGAAAAGGGCCGTAGTTTGAGTTTGGGGGCCGCAGGCTGGGGATGGCCGGCTGGCTCCTGAAAATCCACGCCGCGCAGGATGGGTTCCAGATGAATGGTGGCACCAATACGAAGTTGTGTATTACCATGTGACTCCTGCAATCTGCCATCCAGAAGCAGGGCAACTGAGTTTTTTTTCAGGGAAAAGGGCCGTCGTTTGTGTTTGGGGTCCTGTAGCTGGTAGGGGCAGCTGGCTCCTGAAAATCCATGATACGCAGGATGGTTTCCAGACCCGTGCTGGCTCCAGTGCAATGTCGGCCTGATTTGACTTTGTCAAATGTCCCCTGCGTTGCTCAGTTCAAAGAAATCTTGTGTCCTAATGTTCTCACAGAAGACTGTTAAAATTTGTCTATTTTTCTGGATTTGTTTTGTTCTTTTTTCTCTACCTTCTACTTCTCTCCACTGTCTGAGAACTTTGACCATTATGTAAGTTGACCTAATGTAAAATTCTCGTAGTAAAGTAAGAGAAGCCAGTAAAGAAAGGCAAATTTGTTAATTGCAGGTGGAAAGAGGGAGGCCAACGAAAGAAAACAAAAGATCAATAATAATGAAATTCTCCCCTGTCTTCTGTGAAAAGTAGAGGCGCAGACAAGAAAGAGCAAGTGCAAAATTCTCACTAGAGAAACGCACTTTATCTGACTAAAGTAATTTCCGGTGCATTTCTTGCGTTTTTCTCATGCCAAACATATTAATCATTGAAGGCGTCCCTTTCCTCTTTCTGGAATACAGCTAGGAAGATGGCTGTGTCATTGCTGACAAGCTGCTATTCTCAGAGGTGTCCAGCTGAAAGTCCTAGATCAATGGATTTCCTCTGTCACTTTGATATGGCATGACTTCCAGTTTCAGCAACTGAACTTGCCAGCCTTACAATTCTTTGCCCCTTGAATGGTCAGATAGGCTCCTTGGCAACTGGCATTTGTAAGGACACGAAACTATGCAGAATTTGTACCATGAGATGATGCCAAATGAGTCACGCCGGTAGATTAACTAGGACATGCAAGGCATGAGAGCACAAGAAGAGAGTACACAAGAAGACAGTACAATCTCCTTTTTTCTGAAACACTGTAGAGATCAAATTGAACACAAATCCTCCTGGGCTAGTTCTTGCAAAAGCCTAGGAGTTCTTTTTGTGTTCACACGCCTGGAATATTTAGCTTTGGATCACAGCAGAATGCAGATGACAAAACGAGGCCTTTAAGTCACATCCAGCATGAAGCAGCATGAAAGAAGAAAGCAGCTGAGAGTGCCAACCCTGCTAGGTAATCTCAGTATTGCTCTTGACATGAGCAGAAATTTGAAATGAGTCTCTGAAAATGACAAAGGAGGCTGAAGAAAAGGGAGCGATGACTCCTCTTGCATAGTGTTTCCTAACAGGGATCTTCAAAATGGAAAGATTGTATCATCCTTTCAACTGAAGGAAGGTATGAAAACAACGGGAAGGAAACGGCATCACATGCTAGAAAGACTAGGAAAGAAGTACACTGGGCAGTGTACTTCTAGACAGAAAGGCCACTGATGGAAAACCAACTAAACTGGCACCAATGCAGCAGCATTGGACTAAAGCCAGAAATGTCCAGCGCTTCACTCTCTGCCGTTCCATTCAGATGCACACAGCAGCTCTGCAACAGTCCTACTGATCATCTCCTTGGCGAACTTGGAGTTGAGGGTCCGTGGTGAAGCAGAGTCCCCAGCAAGATGCAAAGGAGAGCTGCTTTCTTGCAACTTTGCCTTTATCAGTTCCATAGCTTTAAGCCATAACAAACACCATTCAACCAACCACCATACACCAGGCTTTGAACACACGACCGTTCTAGAACTTGTTGATCTACCTCTAATTCAGCTGCCTCACCTTCCCACAGTCCTTTTCTACTTAGCCAATGGAATGGGCCTCGGCCCAAGGCCTTCCTTTTGTAAGCTTCTAGCTAGATGCAGCAGCAAGCCACTACTTTCTTCTGTGCCAAGACTTCAGGTAGACGATTTGCATCTGCCCTTCCAGTGAAACCTAACGGGGAGAGAAAAGCCTCTCACAGATGTTCAGTCATTCCATTAGCTACACAGGCCAAATCAAAAGAAAAGCCAGCTATGGGTTTGTGTACTTGCTCCTACACAACACCTGCTGCCCTCTGACAATCAACTAGCAGAGAACCAGCAAAACTGAGACTTGAGGCAAACAACCCTTTGAAGGGAATAATGATGTCAGCAATTAAGACAACACATTTCCAGGCCACCGAGATGCTTGAAATGTCAGCAAAGGCTGGAGACCAAAGGCTGAACTAATAGGGAAAGGGTAAAAGAATCCCAAGAAAAACATGACCGAAGGTTAAAACAATTCCAAGAAAAACATAGGCAACTGACCTGTTGAAGCCTTCAGGAAATCAGTGGCCGCTGATTGACATAGGCCATTCAAGTTAGTTGACCCGTGCACCTTCCACCCCTTTTTCACCTTTCGGCACCATAGGGTGAATTGTGAGCATGAAATCACAATTCCTTGGATTCTCTTCTTAACTTGACGAGAAAAATTCAGCAACTGAAGTACCTGTTACTGATGTGATACCCAGGAACACCGAGTTGACACATTTCATTTTGTTCAAACACAGCTAGCAAATCTAAGGGCACAAGGCTGGCTTCTTTTCATGACAATTTTTCTGTTTTACAACTGGCTCTGATCCTGGTGAAACTTTTTCATTAGCTTCTCTCTAAAAGCAAAAAGTCCAGTTCACTGTCCCATCCTACTGCTGCAAGTAAACCATTTGTATTGCCAAGACCAAAAACGGAATTGGAAGGTACAGAGACGCCCGGAGCTATGAGCAGATACGGGGCACATTTCGGTAGAAGCCGCCGTCTGCAGTGCACTGTGACCAGCACAATCGCCTTTGGGCGATGAAGCCGCTTCTTCGCCTCTGGAAGCCGGAGAGAACGGCTACCTCTGAAAGCTGAAGAATGAAGCAGCACAACACTGGGATTGTGTGCACAGATGCACACTGATCCAAAAAAGTACCTTACCACTCTCAAACTTTTCCAAACACATGAACATTCTGTTGGAAAGTGTTTTGGACAACTTTCTTCCTGCAAAACACACTGCAGACTTCTCTGCAAAATGTAAAATCCGATGGGAGATGTTTTTTATGCTGGCACAGTTTTTCCTTGCCAGACATGGTGGAAAAGATTTTTGCAATGATGTAGACCACAAAAGACGCTAAAGACGAAGGTACGCAGCTCCCCGGAGCTATGCCCCGGTCCCGGGCACATTTCGGCAGATGCCGCCGCACTGGAGTGCGCTGTGACCGGTACAATCGCCTTTGCGCGAAGAAGTCGATTCTTCGCCTCCGGGGGCCGGAGTGAGCGGCTGCTTTCAAAAGGTGAAGAATGAAGCTGCACAAGACTGGGATAGTGTGCGCATCATGCAAACGGATAGAAAACACTACCTTACCACTCTCCTACCTTTTCCAAACACATGAACATTCGATTGGAAGGTGTTTTGGAAAACTTTCTTTTTCTTCTTGCATAAACTTCTGCAAAGCTCTCTGCAAAATGTAAAACACCATGAGAGATGTTTTCTGTGCAGGCACAGTTTCTCATTACCAGACATAGTGGAAAAGCGTTTTGCAGTGATGTAGACCACAAAAGACGCTAAAGACGAAATATGGAGCTCCCCGGAGCTAAGCGCCGGTCCCGGGCACATTTCGGAAGAAGCCACCGCACTGGAGTGCACTGTGACCGGCACAATCGCCTTTGCGCGAAGAAGCCGCTTCCTTGCCTCCGAAAACCAGACAGAGCGGCTGCTTCGGAATGGTGGAAATGAAGCTGCACAACACGGGGATAGTGTGCGCAGCTTGCAAACTGATAGAAAACAGTACCTTACAACTTTCCTACCTTTTCCAAACACATGAATATTCGGTTAGAAGGTGTTTTCAACAACTTTATTTTCTTCGTGCAAAACACTCAGCAGAGCTCTGTGCAACATGTAAAACACGATGGGAGATGTTTTCTGTGCTGGCACAGTTTCTCCTTGCCTAACATAGTGGAAAACCTTTCTGTATGATGTAGACCACAAAAGTCCCGACAGAGGAAGGTACGGATGTCCCAGGAGCTAAGCGCCGGTCCCGGGCACATTTCGGAAGAAGCCGCCGCACTGGAGTGCACTGTGACCGGCACAATCGCCTTTGCGCGGAGAAGCCGATTCTTCGCCTCCGCGAGCCGGAGAGAGCGGCTGCTTCGGAAGGTGAAGAATGAAGTTGCACAACACGGGGATAATGTGCGCTGCTTGCAAAATGATAGAAAACACTACCTTACCACTTTCCTACCTTTTCCAAACACATGAACATTCGATTGGAAGGTGTTTTGGAAAACTTTCTTATTCTTCGTGCAAAACACTCAGCAGAGCTCTCTGCAACATGTAAAACACCATGAGAGATGTTTTCTGTGCAGGCACAGTTTCTCATTACCAGACATAGTGGAAAAGCGTTTTGCAGTGATGTAGACCACAAAAGACGCTAAAGACGAAATATGGAGCTCCCCGGAGCTAAGCGCCGGTCCCGGGCACATTTCGGAAGAAGCCGCCGCACTGGAGTGCACTGTGACCGGCACAATCGCCTTTGCGCGAAGAAGCCGCCTCTTCGTCTCCCGGAGCCAGAGAGAGCGACTGCTTTCAAAAGGTGAAGAATGAAGCTGCACAACACTGGGATAGTGTGCGCAGCTTGCAAACTGATAGAAAACACTACCTTACCACTTTCCTACCTTTTCCAAACATATGAATATTCGGTTAGAAGGTGTTTTCAACAACTTTATTTTCTTCGTGCAAAACACTCAGCAGAGCTCTCTGCAACATGTAAAACATAATGGGAGATGTTTTCTGTGCAGGCACAGTTTCTACTTGCCAGACATAGTGGAAATGCTTTTAGTAGTGATGTAGAACACAAGAGACGCTAAAGTCGAAATACAGAGTTCCCCGGAGGTAAGCGCCGGTCCAGGGCACATTTCGGCAGATGCCGCCGCACTGGAGTGCACTGTGACCGGCACAATCGCCTTGGCTCGAAGAAGCCCATTCTTCGCCTCCGGGAGCCGGAGAGACCTGTAGCTTCGGAAAGGTGGAAATGAAGCTGCACAATACGGGGATAGTGTGCGCAGCTTGCAAACTGATAGAAAACAGTACCTTACAACTTTCCTAACTTTTCCAAACATATGACTATACGTTTGGAAGGTGTTTTCAACAACTTTATTTTCTTCGTGCAAAACACTCAGCAGAGCTCTGTGCAACATGTAAAACCCGATGGGAGATGTTTTCTGTGCAGGCACAGTTTCTCCTTGCCAGACATAGTGGAAAAGCTTTTTTGCAGTGATGTAGACCACAAAAGTCCCGAAAGAAGCAGGTACGGATGTCCCCGCAGCTAAATGCCGGTCCCGGGCACATTTCGGAAGAAGCCCCCGCACTGGAGTGCACTGTGACCGGCACAATCGCCTTTGCGCGAAGAAGCCGATTCTTCGCCTCCGGGAGCCGGAGAGAGCGGCTGCTTTCAAAAGGTGAAGAATGAAGCTGCACAACACCGGGATAGTGTGAGCAGTTTGCAAACTGATAAAAAACACTACCTTACCACTTACCTACCTTTTCCAAACACATGAATATCTGATGGGAAGGTGTTTTGGACAACTTTATTTTTCTTATGCAAAACATTCTGAAGAGGTCTCTAAACAAGTAAAACACGATGGGAGATGTTTTCTGTGCTGGCACAGTTTCTCCATGCCAGACATAGTGGAAAGAATTTTTGCAATGATATAGACCACAAAAGACGCTAAAGACGAAATATGGAGTTCCCGGAGCTAAGCGCCGGTCCCAGGCACATTTCGGAAGAAGTCGCCGCACTGGAGTGCACTGTGACCGGCACAATCGCCTTTGCGCGAAGAAGCCGCTTCCTTGGCTCCGCGAGCCGGACAGAGCGGGTGCTTCGGAAGGTGAAGAATGAAGCTACACAACACGGGGATAGTGTGCGCAGCTTGCAAACTGATAGAAAACAGTACCTTACAACTTTCCTACCTTTTCCAAACACATGAATATTCGGTTAGAAGGTGTTTTCAACAACTTTATTTTCTTCGTGCAAAACACTCAGCAGAGCTCTGTGCAACATGTAAAACACGATGGGAGATGTTTTCTGTGCTGGCACAGTTTCTCCTTGCCTAACATAGTGGAAAACCTTTCTGTATGATGTAGACCACAAAAGTCCCGACAGAGGAAGGTACGGATGTCCCCGGAGCTAAGCGCCGGTCCCGGGCACATTTCGGAAGAAGCCGCCGCACTGGAGTGCACTGTGACCGGCACAATCGCCTTTGCGCGGAGAAGCCGATTCTTCGCCTCCGCGAGCCGGAGAGAGCGGCTGCTTCGGAAGGTGAAGAATGAAGCTGCACAACACGGGGATAATGTGCGCTGCTTGCAAACTGATAGAAAACACTACCTTACCACTTTCCTACCTTTTCCAAACACATGAACATTCGATTGGAAGGTGTTTTGGAAAACTTTCTTATTCTTCGTGCAAAACACTCAGCAGAGCTCTCTGCAACATGTAAAACACCATGAGAGATGTTTTCTGTGCAGGCACAGTTTCTCATTACCAGACATAGTGGAAAAGCGTTTTGCAGTGATGTAGACCACAAGAGACGCTAAAGACGAAATATGGAGCTCCCCGGAGCTAAGCGCCGGTCCCGGGCACATTTCGGAAGAAGCCGCCGCACTGGAGTGCACTGTGACCGGCACAATCGCCTTTGCGCGAAGAAGCCGCCTCTTCGTCTCCCGGAGCCAGAGAGAGCGACTGCTTTCAAAAGGTGAAGAATGAAGCTGCACAACACTGGGATAGTGTGCGCAGCTTGCAAACTGATAGAAAACACTACCTTACCACTTTCCTACCTTTTCCAAACATATGAATATTCGGTTAGAAGGTGTTTTCAACAACTTTATTTTCTTCGTGCAAAACACTCAGCAGAGCTCTCTGCAACATGTAAAACATAATGGGAGATGTTTTCTGTGCAGGCACAGTTTCTACTTGCCAGACATAGTGGAAATGCTTTTAGTAGTGATGTAGAACACAAGAGACGCTAAAGTCGAAATACAGAGTTCCCCGGAGGTAAGCGCCGGTCCAGGGCACATTTCGGCAGATGCCGCCGCACTGGAGTGCACTGTGACCGGCACAATCGCCTTGGCTCGAAGAAGCCAATTCTTCGCCTCCGGGAGCCGGAGAGACCTGTAGCTTCGGAAAGGTGGAAATGAAGCTGCACAATACGGGGATAGTGTGCGCAGCTTGCAAACTGATAGAAAACAGTACCTTACAACTTTCCTAACTTTTCCAAACATATGACTATACGTTTGGAAGGTGTTTTCAACAACTTTATTTTCTTCGTGCAAAACACTCAGCAGAGCTCTCTGCAACATGTAAAACACGATGGGAGATGTTTTCTGTGCAGGCACAGTTTCTCCTTGCCAGACATAGCGGAAAAGCTTTTTAGCAGTGATGTAGACCACAAAAGTCGCGAAAGAAGCAGGTACGGATGTCCCGGAGCTAAATGCCGGTCCCGGGCACATTTCGGAAGAATCCGCCGCACTGGAGTGCACTGTGACCGGCACAATCGCCTTTGCGCGAAGAAGCCGATTCTTCGCCTCCGGGAGCCGGAGAGAGCGGCTGCTTTCAAAAGGTGAAGAATGAAGCTGCACAATACGGGGATAGTGTGCGCAGCTTGCAAACTGATAGAAAACAGTACCTTACCACCTTCCTACCTTTTCCAAACACATGAACATTCGATTGGAATGTGTTTTGGAAAACTTTCTTATTCTTCGTGCAAAACACTCAGCAGAGCTCTCTGCAACATGTAAAACACCATGAGAGATGTTTTCTGTGCAGGCACAGTTTCTCATTACCAGACATAGTGGAAAAGCGTTTTGCAGTGATGTAGACCACAAAAGACGCTAAAGACGAAATATGGAGCTCCCCGGAGCTAAGCGCCGGTCCCGGGCACATTTCGGAAGAAGCCGCCGCACTGGAGTGCACTGTGACCGGCACAATCGCCTTTGCGCGAAGAAGCCGCTTCCTTGCCTCCGAAAACCAGACAGAGCGGCTGCTTCGGAATGGTGGAAATGAAGCTGCACAACACGGGGATAGTGTGCGCAGCTTGCAAACTGATAGAAAACAGTACCTTACAACTTTCCTACCTTTTCCAAACACATGAAAATTCGGTTAGAAGGTGTTTTCAACAACTTTATTTTCTTCGTGCAAAACACTCAGCAGAGCTCTCTGCAACATGTAAAACACCACGGGAGATGTTTTCAGTGAGGCACAGTCTCTCATTACCAGACATAATGGAAAAGCGTTTTGCAGTGATGTAGACCACAAAAGTCCCGAAAGAAGCAGGTACGGATGTCCCCGGAGCTAAGCGCCGCTCCCGGGCACATTTCGGAAGAAGCCGCCGCACTGGAGTGCACTGTGACTGGCACAATCGCCTTTGCGCGAAGAAGCCGATTCTTCGCCTCCCGGAGCCGGAGAGAGCGGCTGCTTTCAAAAGGTGAAGAATGAAGCTGCACAACACTGGGATAGTGTGCGCATCATGCAGACTGATAGAAAACAGTACCTTACCACTCTCCTACCTTTTCCAAACACATGAACATTCGATTGGAAGGTGTTTTGGAAAACTTTCTTTTTCTTCTTACATAAACTTCTGCAAAGCTCTCTGCAAAATGTAAAACACCACGGGAGATGTTTTCTGTGCTGGCACAGTTTCTCCTTGCCTAACATAGTGGAAAACCTTTCTGTATGATGTAGACCACAAAAGTCCCGAAAGAAGAAGGTACGGATGTCCCCGGAGCTAAGCGCCGGTCCCGGGCACATTTCGGAAGAAGCCGCCGCACTGGAGTGCACTGTGACCGGCACAATCGCCTTTGTGCGAAGAAGCCGATTCTTCGCCTCCGGGAGCCGGAGAGAGCGGCTGCTTTCAAAAGGTGAGGAATGAAGCTGCACAAGACTGGGATAGTGTGCGCAGCTTGCAAACTGATAGAAAACACTACCTTACCAATCTCCTACCTTTTCCAAACATATGAATATTGGGTTGGAAGGTGTTTCCAACAACTTTATTTTCTTCGTGCCAAACACTCAGCAGAGCTCTCTGCAACATGTAAAACACCATGAGAGATGTTTTCTGTGCTGGCACAGTTTCTCCATGCCAGACATAGTGGAAAGGATTTTTGCAATGATGTAGACCACAAAAGACGCTAAAGACGAAATATGGAGTTCCCGGAGCTAAGCGCCGGTCCCGGGCACATTTCGGAAGAAGTCGCCGCACTGGAGTGCACTGTGACCGGCACAATCGCCTTTGCGCGAAGAAGCCGCTTCCTTGCCTCCGAAAACCAGACAGAGCGGCTGCTTCGGAATGGTGGAAATGAAGCTGCACAACACGGGGATAGTGTGCGCAGCTTGCAAACTGATAGAAAACAGTACCTTACAACTTTCCTACCTTTTCCAAACACATGAAAATTCGGTTAGAAGGTGTTTTCAACAACTTTATTTTCTTCGTGCAAAACACTCAGCAGAGCTCTCTGCAACATGTAAAACACCACGGGAGATGTTTTCAGTGAGGCACAGTCTCTCATTACCAGACATAATGGAAAAGCGTTTTGCAGTGATGTAGACCACAAAAGTCCCGAAAGAAGCAGGTACGGATGTCCCCGGAGCTAAGCGCCGCTCCCGGGCACATTTCGGAAGAAGCCGCCGCACTGGAGTGCACTGTGACTGGCACAATCGCCTTTGCGCGAAGAAGCCGATTCTTCGCCTCCCGGAGCCGGAGAGAGCGGCTGCTTTCAAAAGGTGAAGAATGAAGCTGCACAACACTGGGATAGTGTGCGCATCATGCAGACTGATAGAAAGCAGTACCTTACCACTCTCCTACCTTTTCCAAACACATGAACATTCGATTGGAAGGTGTTTTGAAAAACTTTCTTTTTCTTCTTACATAAACTTCTGCAAAGCTCTCTGCAAAATGTAAAACACCACGGGAGATGTTTTCTGTGCTGGCACAGTTTCTCCTTGCCTAACATAGTGGAAAACCTTTCTGTATGATGTAGACCACAAAAGTCCCGAAAGAAGAAGGTACGGATGTCCCCGGAGCTAAGCGCCGCTCCCGGGCACATTTCGGAAGAAGCCGCCGCACTGGAGTGCACTGTGACAGGCACAATCGCCTTTGCGCGAAGAAGCCGATTCTTCGCCTCCGGGAGCCGGAGAGAGCGGCTGCTTTCAAAAGGTGAGGAATGAAGCTGCACAAGACTGGGATAGTGTGCGCAGCTTGCAAACTGATAGAAAACACTACCTTACCAATCTCCTACCTTTTCCAAACATATGAATATTGGGTTGGAAGGTGTTTCCAACAACTTTATTTTCTTCGTGCCAAACACTCGGCAGACCTCTCTGCAACATGTAAAACACCATGAGAGATGTTTTCTGTGCTGGCACAGTTTCTCCATGCCAGACATAGTGGAAAGGATTTTTGCAATGATGTAGACCACAAAAGACGCTAAAGACGAAATATGGAGTTCCCGGAGCTATGCGCCGGTCCCGGGCACATTTCGGAAGAAGCCGCCGCACTGGAGTGCACTGTGACCGGCACAATCGCCTTTGCGCGAAGAAGCCGCCTCTTCGTCTCCCGGAGCCAGAGAGAGCGACTGCTTTCAAAAGGTGAAGAATGAAGCTGCACAACACTGGGATAGTGTGCGCAGCTTGCAAACTGATAGAAAACACTACCTTACCACTTTCCTACCTTTTCCAAACATATGAATATTCGGTTAGAAGGTGTTTTCAACAACTTTATTTTCTTCGTGCAAAACACTCAGCAGAGCTCTCTGCAACATGTAAAACATAATGGGAGATGTTTTCTGTGCAGGCACAGTTTCTACTTGCCAGACATAGTGGAAATGCTTTTAGTAGTGATGTAGAACACAAGAGACGCTAAAGTCGAAATACAGAGTTCCCCGGAGGTAAGCGCCGGTCCAGGGCACATTTCGGCAGATGCCGCCGCACTGGAGTGCACTGTGACCGGCACAATCGCCTTGGCTCGAAGAAGCCAATTCTTCGCCTCCGGGAGCCGGAGAGACCTGTAGCTTCGGAAAGGTGGAAATGAAGCTGCACAATACGGGGATAGTGTGCGCAGCTTGCAAACTGATAGAAAACAGTACCTTACAACTTTCCTAACTTTTCCAAACATATGACTATACGTTTGGAAGGTGTTTTCAACAACTTTATTTTCTTCGTGCAAAACACTCAGCAGAGCTCTGTGCAACATGTAAAACACGATGGGAGATGTTTTCTGTGCAGGCACAGTTTCTCCTTGCCAGACATAGCGGAAAAGCTTTTTAGCAGTGATGTAGACCACAAAAGTCGCGAAAGAAGCAGGTACGGATGTCCCCGCAGCTAAATGCCGGTCCCGGGCACATTTCGGAAGAAGCCGCCGCACTGGAGTGCACTGTGACCGGCACAATCGCCTTTGCGCGAAGAAGCCGCTTCCTTGCCTCCGAAAACCAGACAGAGCGGCTGCTTCGGAATGGTGGAAATGAAGCTGCACAACACGGGGATAGTGTGCGCAGCTTGCAAACTGATAGAAAACACTACCTTACCACCTTCCTACCTTTTCCAAACACATGAACATTCGATTGGAATGTGTTTTGGAAAACTTTCTTATTCTTCGTGCAAAACACTCAGCAGAGCTCTCTGCAACATGTAAAACACCATGAGAGATGTTTTCTGTGCAGGCACAGTTTCTCATTACCAGACATAGTGGAAAAGCGTTTTGCAGTGATGTAGACCACAAAAGACGCTAAAGACGAAATATGGAGCTCCCCGGAGCTAAGCGCCGGTCCCGGGCACATTTCGGAAGAAGCCGCCGCACTGGAGTGCACTGTGACCGGCACAATCGCCTTTGCGCGAAGAAGCCGCTTCCTTGCCTCCGAAAACCAGACAGAGCGGCTGCTTCGGAATGGTGGAAATGAAGCTGCACAACACGGGGATAGTGTGCGCAGCTTGCAAACTGATAGAAAACAGTACCTTACAACTTTCCTACCTTTTCCAAACACATGAAAATTCGGTTAGAAGGTGTTTTCAACAACTTTATTTTCTTCGTGCAAAACACTCAGCAGAGCTCTGTGCAACATGTAAAACACGATGGGAGATGTTTTCTGTGCTGGCACAGTTTCTCCTTGCCTAACATAGTGGAAAACCTTTCTGTATGATGTAGACCACAAAAGTCCCGACAGAGGAAGGTACGGATGTCCCAGGAGCTAAGCGCCGGTCCCGGGCACATTTCGGAAGAAGCCGCCGCACTGGAGTGCACTGTGACCGGCACAATCGCCTTTGCGCGGAGAAGCCGATTCTTCGCCTCCGCGAGCCGGAGAGAGCGGCTGCTTCGGAAGGTGAAGAATGAAGTTGCACAACACGGGGATAATGTGCGCTGCTTGCAAAATGATAGAAAACACTACCTTACCACTTTCCTACCTTTTCCAAACACATGAACATTCGATTGGAAGGTGTTTTGGAAAACTTTCTTATTCTTCGTGCAAAACACTCAGCAGAGCTCTCTGCAACATGTAAAACACCATGAGAGATGTTTTCTGTGCAGGCACAGTTTCTCATTACCAGACATAGTGGAAAAGCGTTTTGCAGTGATGTAGACCACAAAAGACGCTAAAGACGAAATATGGAGCTCCCCGGAGCTAAGCGCCGGTCCCGGGCACATTTCGGAAGAAGCCGCCGCACTGGAGTGCACTGTGACCGGCACAATCGCCTTTGCGCGAAGAAGCCGCCTCTTCGTCTCCCGGAGCCAGAGAGAGCGACTGCTTTCAAAAGGTGAAGAATGAAGCTGCACAACACTGGGATAGTGTGCGCAGCTTGCAAACTGATAGAAAACACTACCTTACCACTTTCCTACCTTTTCCAAACATATGAATATTCGGTTAGAAGGTGTTTTCAACAACTTTATTTTCTTCGTGCAAAACACTCAGCAGAGCTCTCTGCAACATGTAAAACATAATGGGAGATGTTTTCTGTGCAGGCACAGTTTCTACTTGCCAGACATAGTGGAAATGCTTTTAGTAGTGATGTAGAACACAAGAGACGCTAAAGTCGAAATACAGAGTTCCCCGGAGGTAAGCGCCGGTCCAGGGCACATTTCGGCAGATGCCGCCGCACTGGAGTGCACTGTGACCGGCACAATCGCCTTGGCTCGAAGAAGCCCATTCTTCGCCTCCGGGAGCCGGAGAGACCTGTAGCTTCGGAAAGGTGGAAATGAAGCTGCACAATACGGGGATAGTGTGCGCAGCTTGCAAACTGATAGAAAACAGTACCTTACAACTTTCCTAACTTTTCCAAACATATGACTATACGTTTGGAAGGTGTTTTCAACAACTTTATTTTCTTCGTGCAAAACACTCAGCAGAGCTCTGTGCAACATGTAAAACCCGATGGGAGATGTTTTCTGTGCAGGCACAGTTTCTCCTTGCCAGACATAGTGGAAAAGCTTTTTTGCAGTGATGTAGACCACAAAAGTCCCGAAAGAAGCAGGTACGGATGTCCCCGCAGCTAAATGCCGGTCCCGGGCACATTTCGGAAGAAGCCCCCGCACTGGAGTGCACTGTGACCGGCACAATCGCCTTTGCGCGAAGAAGCCGATTCTTCGCCTCCGGGAGCCGGAGAGAGCGGCTGCTTTCAAAAGGTGAAGAATGAAGCTGCACAACACCGGGATAGTGTGAGCAGTTTGCAAACTGATAAAAAACACTACCTTACCACTTACCTACCTTTTCCAAACACATGAATATCTGATGGGAAGGTGTTTTGGACAACTTTATTTTTCTTATGCAAAACATTCTGAAGAGGTCTCTAAACAAGTAAAACACGATGGGAGATGTTTTCTGTGCTGGCACAGTTTCTCCATGCCAGACATAGTGGAAAGAATTTTTGCAATGATATAGACCACAAAAGACGCTAAAGACGAAATATGGAGTTCCCGGAGCTAAGCGCCGGTCCCAGGCACATTTCGGAAGAAGTCGCCGCACTGGAGTGCACTGTGACCGGCACAATCGCCTTTGCGCGAAGAAGCCGCTTCCTTGGCTCCGCGAGCCGGACAGAGCGGGTGCTTCGGAAGGTGAAGAATGAAGCTACACAACACGGGGATAGTGTGCGCAGCTTGCAAACTGATAGAAAACAGTACCTTACAACTTTCCTACCTTTTCCAAACACATGAATATTCGGTTAGAAGGTGTTTTCAACAACTTTATTTTCTTCGTGCAAAACACTCAGCAGAGCTCTGTGCAACATGTAAAACACGATGGGAGATGTTTTCTGTGCTGGCACAGTTTCTCCTTGCCTAACATAGTGGAAAACCTTTCTGTATGATGTAGACCACAAAAGTCCCGACAGAGGAAGGTACGGATGTCCCCGGAGCTAAGCGCCGGTCCCGGGCACATTTCGGAAGAAGCCGCCGCACTGGAGTGCACTGTGACCGGCACAATCGCCTTTGCGCGGAGAAGCCGATTCTTCGCCTCCGCGAGCCGGAGAGAGCGGCTGCTTCGGAAGGTGAAGAATGAAGCTGCACAACACGGGGATAATGTGCGCTGCTTGCAAACTGATAGAAAACACTACCTTACCACTTTCCTACCTTTTCCAAACACATGAACATTCGATTGGAAGGTGTTTTGGAAAACTTTCTTATTCTTCGTGCAAAACACTCAGCAGAGCTCTCTGCAACATGTAAAACACCATGAGAGATGTTTTCTGTGCAGGCACAGTTTCTCATTACCAGACATAGTGGAAAAGCGTTTTGCAGTGATGTAGACCACAAGAGACGCTAAAGACGAAATATGGAGCTCCCCGGAGCTAAGCGCCGGTCCCGGGCACATTTCGGAAGAAGCCGCCGCACTGGAGTGCACTGTGACCGGCACAATCGCCTTTGCGCGAAGAAGCCGCCTCTTCGTCTCCCGGAGCCAGAGAGAGCGACTGCTTTCAAAAGGTGAAGAATGAAGCTGCACAACACTGGGATAGTGTGCGCAGCTTGCAAACTGATAGAAAACACTACCTTACCACTTTCCTACCTTTTCCAAACATATGAATATTCGGTTAGAAGGTGTTTTCAACAACTTTATTTTCTTCGTGCAAAACACTCAGCAGAGCTCTCTGCAACATGTAAAACATAATGGGAGATGTTTTCTGTGCAGGCACAGTTTCTACTTGCCAGACATAGTGGAAATGCTTTTAGTAGTGATGTAGAACACAAGAGACGCTAAAGTCGAAATACAGAGTTCCCCGGAGGTAAGCGCCGGTCCAGGGCACATTTCGGCAGATGCCGCCGCACTGGAGTGCACTGTGACCGGCACAATCGCCTTGGCTCGAAGAAGCCAATTCTTCGCCTCCGGGAGCCGGAGAGACCTGTAGCTTCGGAAAGGTGGAAATGAAGCTGCACAATACGGGGATAGTGTGCGCAGCTTGCAAACTGATAGAAAACAGTACCTTACAACTTTCCTAACTTTTCCAAACATATGACTATACGTTTGGAAGGTGTTTTCAACAACTTTATTTTCTTCGTGCAAAACACTCAGCAGAGCTCTCTGCAACATGTAAAACACGATGGGAGATGTTTTCTGTGCAGGCACAGTTTCTCCTTGCCAGACATAGCGGAAAAGCTTTTTAGCAGTGATGTAGACCACAAAAGTCGCGAAAGAAGCAGGTACGGATGTCCCGGAGCTAAATGCCGGTCCCGGGCACATTTCGGAAGAATCCGCCGCACTGGAGTGCACTGTGACCGGCACAATCGCCTTTGCGCGAAGAAGCCGATTCTTCGCCTCCGGGAGCCGGAGAGAGCGGCTGCTTTCAAAAGGTGAAGAATGAAGCTGCACAATACGGGGATAGTGTGCGCAGCTTGCAAACTGATAGAAAACAGTACCTTACCACCTTCCTACCTTTTCCAAACACATGAACATTCGATTGGAATGTGTTTTGGAAAACTTTCTTATTCTTCGTGCAAAACACTCAGCAGAGCTCTCTGCAACATGTAAAACACCATGAGAGATGTTTTCTGTGCAGGCACAGTTTCTCATTACCAGACATAGTGGAAAAGCGTTTTGCAGTGATGTAGACCACAAAAGACGCTAAAGACGAAATATGGAGCTCCCCGGAGCTAAGCGCCGGTCCCGGGCACATTTCGGAAGAAGCCGCCGCACTGGAGTGCACTGTGACCGGCACAATCGCCTTTGCGCGAAGAAGCCGCTTCCTTGCCTCCGAAAACCAGACAGAGCGGCTGCTTCGGAATGGTGGAAATGAAGCTGCACAACACGGGGATAGTGTGCGCAGCTTGCAAACTGATAGAAAACAGTACCTTACAACTTTCCTACCTTTTCCAAACACATGAAAATTCGGTTAGAAGGTGTTTTCAACAACTTTATTTTCTTCGTGCAAAACACTCAGCAGAGCTCTCTGCAACATGTAAAACACCACGGGAGATGTTTTCAGTGAGGCACAGTCTCTCATTACCAGACATAATGGAAAAGCGTTTTGCAGTGATGTAGACCACAAAAGTCCCGAAAGAAGCAGGTACGGATGTCCCCGGAGCTAAGCGCCGCTCCCGGGCACATTTCGGAAGAAGCCGCCGCACTGGAGTGCACTGTGACTGGCACAATCGCCTTTGCGCGAAGAAGCCGATTCTTCGCCTCCCGGAGCCGGAGAGAGCGGCTGCTTTCAAAAGGTGAAGAATGAAGCTGCACAACACTGGGATAGTGTGCGCATCATGCAGACTGATAGAAAACAGTACCTTACCACTCTCCTACCTTTTCCAAACACATGAACATTCGATTGGAAGGTGTTTTGGAAAACTTTCTTTTTCTTCTTACATAAACTTCTGCAAAGCTCTCTGCAAAATGTAAAACACCACGGGAGATGTTTTCTGTGCTGGCACAGTTTCTCCTTGCCTAACATAGTGGAAAACCTTTCTGTATGATGTAGACCACAAAAGTCCCGAAAGAAGAAGGTACGGATGTCCCCGGAGCTAAGCGCCGGTCCCGGGCACATTTCGGAAGAAGCCGCCGCACTGGAGTGCACTGTGACCGGCACAATCGCCTTTGTGCGAAGAAGCCGATTCTTCGCCTCCGGGAGCCGGAGAGAGCGGCTGCTTTCAAAAGGTGAGGAATGAAGCTGCACAAGACTGGGATAGTGTGCGCAGCTTGCAAACTGATAGAAAACACTACCTTACCAATCTCCTACCTTTTCCAAACATATGAATATTGGGTTGGAAGGTGTTTCCAACAACTTTATTTTCTTCGTGCCAAACACTCAGCAGAGCTCTCTGCAACATGTAAAACACCATGAGAGATGTTTTCTGTGCTGGCACAGTTTCTCCATGCCAGACATAGTGGAAAGGATTTTTGCAATGATGTAGACCACAAAAGACGCTAAAGACGAAATATGGAGTTCCCGGAGCTAAGCGCCGGTCCCGGGCACATTTCGGAAGAAGTCGCCGCACTGGAGTGCACTGTGACCGGCACAATCGCCTTTGCGCGAAGAAGCCGCTTCCTTGCCTCCGAAAACCAGACAGAGCGGCTGCTTCGGAATGGTGGAAATGAAGCTGCACAACACGGGGATAGTGTGCGCAGCTTGCAAACTGATAGAAAACAGTACCTTACAACTTTCCTACCTTTTCCAAACACATGAAAATTCGGTTAGAAGGTGTTTTCAACAACTTTATTTTCTTCGTGCAAAACACTCAGCAGAGCTCTCTGCAACATGTAAAACACCACGGGAGATGTTTTCAGTGAGGCACAGTCTCTCATTACCAGACATAATGGAAAAGCGTTTTGCAGTGATGTAGACCACAAAAGTCCCGAAAGAAGCAGGTACGGATGTCCCCGGAGCTAAGCGCCGCTCCCGGGCACATTTCGGAAGAAGCCGCCGCACTGGAGTGCACTGTGACTGGCACAATCGCCTTTGCGCGAAGAAGCCGATTCTTCGCCTCCCGGAGCCGGAGAGAGCGGCTGCTTTCAAAAGGTGAAGAATGAAGCTGCACAACACTGGGATAGTGTGCGCATCATGCAGACTGATAGAAAGCAGTACCTTACCACTCTCCTACCTTTTCCAAACACATGAACATTCGATTGGAAGGTGTTTTGAAAAACTTTCTTTTTCTTCTTACATAAACTTCTGCAAAGCTCTCTGCAAAATGTAAAACACCACGGGAGATGTTTTCTGTGCTGGCACAGTTTCTCCTTGCCTAACATAGTGGAAAACCTTTCTGTATGATGTAGACCACAAAAGTCCCGAAAGAAGAAGGTACGGATGTCCCCGGAGCTAAGCGCCGCTCCCGGGCACATTTCGGAAGAAGCCGCCGCACTGGAGTGCACTGTGACAGGCACAATCGCCTTTGCGCGAAGAAGCCGATTCTTCGCCTCCGGGAGCCGGAGAGAGCGGCTGCTTTCAAAAGGTGAGGAATGAAGCTGCACAAGACTGGGATAGTGTGCGCAGCTTGCAAACTGATAGAAAACACTACCTTACCAATCTCCTACCTTTTCCAAACATATGAATATTGGGTTGGAAGGTGTTTCCAACAACTTTATTTTCTTCGTGCCAAACACTCGGCAGACCTCTCTGCAACATGTAAAACACCATGAGAGATGTTTTCTGTGCTGGCACAGTTTCTCCATGCCAGACATAGTGGAAAGGATTTTTGCAATGATGTAGACCACAAAAGACGCTAAAGACGAAATATGGAGTTCCCGGAGCTATGCGCCGGTCCCGGGCACATTTCGGAAGAAGCCGCCGCACTGGAGTGCACTGTGACCGGCACAATCGCCTTTGCGCGAAGAAGCCGCCTCTTCGTCTCCCGGAGCCAGAGAGAGCGACTGCTTTCAAAAGGTGAAGAATGAAGCTGCACAACACTGGGATAGTGTGCGCAGCTTGCAAACTGATAGAAAACACTACCTTACCACTTTCCTACCTTTTCCAAACATATGAATATTCGGTTAGAAGGTGTTTTCAACAACTTTATTTTCTTCGTGCAAAACACTCAGCAGAGCTCTCTGCAACATGTAAAACATAATGGGAGATGTTTTCTGTGCAGGCACAGTTTCTACTTGCCAGACATAGTGGAAATGCTTTTAGTAGTGATGTAGAACACAAGAGACGCTAAAGTCGAAATACAGAGTTCCCCGGAGGTAAGCGCCGGTCCAGGGCACATTTCGGCAGATGCCGCCGCACTGGAGTGCACTGTGACCGGCACAATCGCCTTGGCTCGAAGAAGCCAATTCTTCGCCTCCGGGAGCCGGAGAGACCTGTAGCTTCGGAAAGGTGGAAATGAAGCTGCACAATACGGGGATAGTGTGCGCAGCTTGCAAACTGATAGAAAACAGTACCTTACAACTTTCCTAACTTTTCCAAACATATGACTATACGTTTGGAAGGTGTTTTCAACAACTTTATTTTCTTCGTGCAAAACACTCAGCAGAGCTCTGTGCAACATGTAAAACACGATGGGAGATGTTTTCTGTGCAGGCACAGTTTCTCCTTGCCAGACATAGCGGAAAAGCTTTTTAGCAGTGATGTAGACCACAAAAGTCGCGAAAGAAGCAGGTACGGATGTCCCCGCAGCTAAATGCCGGTCCCGGGCACATTTCGGAAGAAGCCGCCGCACTGGAGTGCACTGTGACCGGCACAATCGCCTTTGCGCGAAGAAGCCGCTTCCTTGCCTCCGAAAACCAGACAGAGCGGCTGCTTCGGAATGGTGGAAATGAAGCTGCACAACACGGGGATAGTGTGCGCAGCTTGCAAACTGATAGAAAACACTACCTTACCACCTTCCTACCTTTTCCAAACACATGAACATTCGATTGGAATGTGTTTTGGAAAACTTTCTTATTCTTCGTGCAAAACACTCAGCAGAGCTCTCTGCAACATGTAAAACACCATGAGAGATGTTTTCTGTGCAGGCACAGTTTCTCATTACCAGACATAGTGGAAAAGCGTTTTGCAGTGATGTAGACCACAAAAGACGCTAAAGACGAAATATGGAGCTCCCCGGAGCTAAGCGCCGGTCCCGGGCACATTTCGGAAGAAGCCGCCGCACTGGAGTGCACTGTGACCGGCACAATCGCCTTTGCGCGAAGAAGCCGCTTCCTTGCCTCCGAAAACCAGACAGAGCGGCTGCTTCGGAATGGTGGAAATGAAGCTGCACAACACGGGGATAGTGTGCGCAGCTTGCAAACTGATAGAAAACAGTACCTTACAACTTTCCTACCTTTTCCAAACACATGAAAATTCGGTTAGAAGGTGTTTTCAACAACTTTATTTTCTTCGTGCAAAACACTCAGCAGAGCTCTCTGCAACATGTAAAACACCACGGGAGATGTTTTCAGTGAGGCACAGTCTCTCATTACCAGACATAATGGAAAAGCGTTTTGCAGTGATGTAGACCACAAAAGTCCCGAAAGAAGCAGGTACGGATGTCCCCGGAGCTAAGCGCCGCTCCCGGGCACATTTCGGAAGAAGCCGCCGCACTGGAGTGCACTGTGACTGGCACAATCGCCTTTGCGCGAAGAAGCCGATTCTTCGCCTCCCGGAGCCGGAGAGAGCGGCTGCTTTCAAAAGGTGAAGAATGAAGCTGCACAACACTGGGATAGTGTGCGCATCATGCAGACTGATAGAAAGCAGTACCTTACCACTCTCCTACCTTTTCCAAACACATGAACATTCGATTGGAAGGTGTTTTGGAAAACTTTCTTTTTCTTCTTACATAAACTTCTGCAAAGCTCTCTGCAACATGTAAAACACCACGGGAGATGTTTTCTGTGCTGGCACAGTTTCTCCTTGCCTAACATAGTGGAAAACCTTTCTGTATGATGTAGACCACAAAAGTCCCGAAAGAAGAAGGTACGGATGTCCCCGGAGCTAAGCGCCGGTCCCGGGCACATTTCGGAAGAAGCCGCCGCACTGGAGTGCACTGTGACCGGCACAATCGCCTTTGCGCGAAGAAGCCGATTCTTCGCCTCCGGGAGCCGGAGAGAGCGGCTGCTTTCAAAAGGTGAAGAATGAAGCTGCACAAGACTGGGATAGTGTGCGCAGCTTGCAAACTGATAGAAAACACTACCTTACCAATCTCCTACCTTTTCCAAACATATGAATATTGGGTTGGAAGGTGTTTCCAACAACTTTATTTTCTTCGTGCCAAACACTCAGCAGAGCTCTCTGCAACATGTAAAACACCATGAGAGATGTTTTCTGTGCTGGCACAGTTTCTCCATGCCAGACATAGTGGAAAGGATTTTTGCAATGATGTAGACCACAAAAGACGCTAAAGACGAAATATGGAGTTCCCGGAGCTAAGCGCCGGTCCCAGGCACATTTCGGAAGAAGTCGCCGCACTGGAGTGCACTGTGACCGGCACAATCGCCTTTGCGCGAAGAAGCCGCTTCCTTGGCTCCGCGAGCCGGACAGAGCGGGTGCTTTCAAAAGGTGAAGAATGAAGCTACACAACACGGGGATAGTGTGCGCAGCTTGCAAACTGATAGAAAACAGTACCTTACAACTTTCCTACCTTTTCCAAACACATGAATATTCGGTTAGAAGGTGTTTTCAACAACTTTATTCTCTTCGTGCAAAACACTCAGCAGAGCTCTCTGCAACATGTAAAACACGATGGGAGATGTTTTCTGTGCTGGCACAGTTTCTCCTTGCCTAACATAGTGGAAAACCTTTCTGTATGATGTAGACCACAAAAGTCCCGACAGAGGAAGGTACGGATGTCCCAGGAGCTAAGCGCCGGTCCCGGGCACATTTCGGAAGAAGCCGCCGCACTGGAGTGCACTGTGACCGGCACAATCGCCTTTGCGCGAAGAAGCCGCCTCTTCGTCTCCCGGAGCCAGAGAGAGCGACTGCTTTCAAAAGGTGAAGAATGAAGCTGCACAACACTGGGATAGTGTGCGCAGCTTGCAAACTGATAGAAAACACTACCTTACCACTTTCCTACCTTTTCCAAACATATGAATATTCGGTTAGAAGGTGTTTTCAACAACTTTATTTTCTTCGTGCAAAACACTCAGCAGAGCTCTCTGCAACATGTAAAACATAATGGGAGATGTTTTCTGTGCTGGCACAGTTTCTACTTGCCAGACATAGTGGAAATGCTTTTAGTAGTGATGTAGAACACAAGAGACGCTAAAGTCGAAATACAGAGTTCCCCGGAGGTAAGCGCCGGTCCAGGGCACATTTCGGCAGATGCCGCCGCACTGGAGTGCACTGTGACCGGCACAATCGCCTTGGCTCGAAGAAGCCAATTCTTCGCCTCCGGGAGCCGGAGAGACCTGTAGCTTCGGAAAGGTGGAAATGAAGCTGCACAATACGGGGATAGTGTGCGCAGCTTGCAAACTGATAGAAAACAGTACCTTACAACTTTCCTAACTTTTCCAAACATATGACTATACGTTTGGAAGGTGTTTTCAACAACTTTATTTTCTTCGTGCAAAACACTCAGCAGAGCTCTGTGCAACATGTAAAACACGATGGGAGATGTTTTCTGTGCAGGCACAGTTTCTCCTTGCCAGACATAGCGGAAAAGCTTTTTAGCAGTGATGTAGACCACAAAAGTCGCGAAAGAAGCAGGTACGGATGTCCCGGAGCTAAATGCCGGTCCCAGGCACATTTCGGAAGAATCCGCCGCACTGGAGTGCACTGTGACCGGCACAATCGCCTTTGCGCGAAGAAGCCGATTCTTCGCCTCCGGGAGCCGGAGAGAGCGGCTGCTTTCAAAAGGTGAGGAATGAAGCTGCACAATACGGGGATAGTGTGCGCAGCTTGCAAACTGATAGAAAACAGTACCTTACCACCTTCCTACCTTTTCCAAACACATGAACATTCGATTGGAATGTGTTTTGGAAAACTTTCTTATTCTTCGTGCAAAACACTCAGCAGAGCTCTCTGCAACATGTAAAACACCATGAGAGATGTTTTCTGTGCAGGCACAGTTTCTCATTACCAGACATAGTGGAAAAGCGTTTTGCAGTGATGTAGACCACAAAAGACGCTAAAGACGAAATATGGAGCTCCCCGGAGCTAAGCGCCGGTCCCGGGCACATTTCGGAAGAAGCCGCCGCACTGGAGTGCACTGTGACCGGCACAATCGCCTTTGCGCGAAGAAGCCGCTTCCTTGCCTCCGAAAACCAGACAGAGCGGCTGCTTCGGAATGGTGGAAATGAAGCTGCACAACACGGGGATAGTGTGCGCAGCTTGCAAACTGATAGAAAACAGTACCTTACAACTTTCCTACCTTTTCCAAACACATGAAAATTCGGTTAGAAGGTGTTTTCAACAACTTTATTTTCTTCGTGCAAAACACTCAGCAGAGCTCTGTGCAACATGTAAAACACCACGGGAGATGTTTTCAGTGAGGCACAGTCTCTCATTACCAGACATAATGGAAAAGCGTTTTGCAGTGATGTAGACCACAAAAGTCCCGAAAGAAGCAGGTACGGATGTCCCCGGAGCTAAGCGCCGCTCCCGGGCACATTTCGGAAGAAGCCGCCGCACTGGAGTGCACTGTGACTGGCACAATCGCCTTTGCGCGAAGAAGCCGATTCTTCGCCTCCCGGAGCCGGAGAGAGCGGCTGCTTTCAAAAGGTGAAGAATGAAGCTGCACAACACTGGGATAGTGTGCGCATCATGCAGACTGATAGAAAGCAGTACCTTACCACTCTCCTACCTTTTCCAAACACATGAACATTCGATTGGAAGGTGTTTTGGAAAACTTTCTTTTTCTTCTTACATAAACTTCTGCAAAGCTCTCTGCAACATGTAAAACACCACGGGAGATGTTTTCTGTGCTGGCACAGTTTCTCCTTGCCTAACATAGTGGAAAACCTTTCTGTATGATGTAGACCACAAAAGTCCCGAAAGAAGAAGGTACGGATGTCCCCGGAGCTAAGCGCCGGTCCCGGGCACATTTCGGAAGAAGCCGCCGCACTGGAGTGCACTGTGACCGGCACAATCGCCTTTGCGCGAAGAAGCCGATTCTTCGCCTCCGGGAGCCGGAGAGAGCGGCTGCTTTCAAAAGGTGAAGAATGAAGCTGCACAAGACTGGGATAGTGTGCGCAGCTTGCAAACTGATAGAAAACACTACCTTACCAATCTCCTACCTTTTCCAAACATATGAATATTGGGTTGGAAGGTGTTTCCAACAACTTTATTTTCTTCGTGCCAAACACTCAGCAGACCTCTCTGCAACATGTAAAACACCATGAGAGATGTTTTCTGTGCAGGCACAGTTTCTCATTACCAGACATAGTGGAAAAGCGTTTTGCAGTGATGTAGACCACAAAAGACGCTAAAGACGAAATATGGAGCTCCCCGGAGCTAAGCGCCGGTCCCGGGCACATTTCGGAAGAAGTCGCCGCACTGGAGTGCACTGTGACCGGCACAATCGCCTTTGCGCGAAGAAGCCGCTTCCTTGGCTCCGCGAGCCGGACAGAGCGGGTGCTTCGGAAAGGTGAAGAATGAAGCTACACAACACGGGGATAGTGTGCGCAGCTTGCAAACTGATAGAAAACAGTACCTTACAACTTTCCTACCTTTTCCAAACACATGAATATTCGGTTAGAAGGTGTTTTCAACAACTTTATTCTCTTCGTGCAAAACACTCAGCAGAGCTCTCTGCAACATGTAAAACACGATGGGAGATGTTTTCTGTGCTGGCACAGTTTCTCCTTGCCTAACATAGTGGAAAACCTTTCTGTATGATGTAGACCACAAAAGTCCCGACAGAGGAAGGTACGGATGTCCCAGGAGCTAAGCGCCGGTCCCGGGCACATTTCGGAAGAAGCCGCCGCACTGGAGTGCACTGTGACCGGCACAATCGCCTTTGCGCGAAGAAGCCGCCTCTTCGTCTCCCGGAGCCAGAGAGAGCGACTGCTTTCAAAAGGTGAAGAATGAAGCTGCACAACACTGGGATAGTGTGCGCAGCTTGCAAACTGATAGAAAACACTACCTTACCACTTTCCTACCTTTTCCAAACATATGAATATTCGGTTAGAAGGTGTTTTCAACAACTTTATTTTCTTCGTGCAAAACACTCAGCAGAGCTCTCTGCAACATGTAAAACATAATGGGAGATGTTTTCTGTGCAGGCACAGTTTCTACTTGCCAGACATAGTGGAAATGCTTTTAGTAGTGATGTAGAACACAAGAGACGCTAAAGTCGAAATACAGAGTTCCCCGGAGGTAAGCGCCGGTCCAGGGCACATTTCGGCAGATGCCGCCGCACTGGAGTGCACTGTGACCGGCACAATCGCCTTGGCTCGAAGAAGCCAATTCTTCGCCTCCGGGAGCCGGAGAGACCTGTAGCTTCGGAAAGGTGGAAATGAAGCTGCACAATACGGGGATAGTGTGCGCAGCTTGCAAACTGATAGAAAACAGTACCTTACAACTTTCCTAACTTTTCCAAACATATGACTATACGTTTGGAAGGTGTTTTCAACAACTTTATTTTCTTCGTGCAAAACACTCAGCAGAGCTCTGTGCAACATGTAAAACACGATGGGAGATGTTTTCTGTGCAGGCACAGTTTCTCCTTGCCAGACATAGCGGAAAAGCTTTTTAGCAGTGATGTAGACCACAAAAGTCGCGAAAGAAGCAGGTACGGATGTCCCCGCAGCTAAATGCCGGTCCCGGGCACATTTCGGAAGAAGCCGCCGCACTGGAGTGCACTGTGACCGGCACAATCGCCTTTGCGCGAAGAAGCCGCTTCCTTGCCTCCGAAAACCAGACAGAGCGGCTGCTTCGGAATGGTGGAAATGAAGCTGCACAACACGGGGATAGTGTGCGCAGCTTGCAAACTGATAGAAAACACTACCTTACCACCTTCCTACCTTTTCCAAACACATGAACATTCGATTGGAAGGTGTTTTGGAAAACTTTCTTATTCTTCGTGCAAAACACTCAGCAGAGCTCTCTGCAACATGTAAAACACCATGAGAGATGTTTTCTGTGCAGGCACAGTTTCTCATTACCAGACATAGTGGAAAAGCGTTTTGCAGTGATGTAGACCACAAAAGACGCTAAAGACGAAATATGGAGCTCCCCGGAGCTAAGCGCCGGTCCCGGGCACATTTCGGAAGAAGCCGCCGCACTGGAGTGCACTGTGACCGGCACAATCGCCTTTGCGCGAAGAAGCCGCTTCCTTGCCTCCGAAAACCAGACAGAGCGGCTGCTTCGGAATGGTGGAAATGAAGCTGCACAACACGGGGATAGTGTGCGCAGCTTGCAAACTGATAGAAAACAGTACCTTACAACTTTCCTACCTTTTCCAAACACATGAAAATTCGGTTAGAAGGTGTTTTCAACAACTTTATTTTCTTCGTGCAAAACACTCAGCAGAGCTCTCTGCAACATGTAAAACACCACGGGAGATGTTTTCAGTGAGGCACAGTCTCTCATTACCAGACATAATGGAAAAGCGTTTTGCAGTGATGTAGACCACAAAAGTCCCGAAAGAAGCAGGTACGGATGTCCCCGGAGCTAAGCGCCGCTCCCGGGCACATTTCGGAAGAAGCCGCCGCACTGGAGTGCACTGTGACTGGCACAATCGCCTTTGCGCGAAGAAGCCGATTCTTCGCCTCCCGGAGCCGGAGAGAGCGGCTGCTTTCAAAAGGTGAAGAATGAAGCTGCACAACACTGGGATAGTGTGCGCATCATGCAGACTGATAGAAAGCAGTACCTTACCACTCTCCTACCTTTTCCAAACACATGAACATTCGATTGGAAGGTGTTTTGGAAAACTTTCTTTTTCTTCTTACATAAACTTCTGCAAAGCTCTCTGCAACATGTAAAACACCACGGGAGATGTTTTCTGTGCTGGCACAGTTTCTCCTTGCCTAACATAGTGGAAAACCTTTCTGTATGATGTAGACCACAAAAGTCCCGAAAGAAGAAGGTACGGATGTCCCCGGAGCTAAGCGCCGGTCCCGGGCACATTTCGGAAGAAGCCGCCGCACTGGAGTGCACTGTGACCGGCACAATCGCCTTTGCGCGAAGAAGCCGATTCTTCGCCTCCGGGAGCCGGAGAGAGCGGCTGCTTTCAAAAGGTGAGGAATGAAGCTGCACAAGACTGGGATAGTGTGCGCAGCTTGCAAACTGATAGAAAACACTACCTTACCAATCTCCTACCTTTTCCAAACATATGAATATTGGGTTGGAAGGTGTTTCCAACAACTTTATTTTCTTCGTGCCAAACACTCAGCAGACCTCTCTGCAACATGTAAAACACCATGAGAGATGTTTTCTGTGCTGGCGCAGTTTCTCCATGCCAGACATAGTGGAAAGGATTTTTGCAATGATGTAGACCACAAAAGACGCTAAAGACGAAATATGGAGTTCCCGGAGCTAAGCGCCGGTCCCAGGCACATTTCGGAAGAAGTCGCCGCACTGGAGTGCACTGTGACCGGCACAATCGCCTTTGCGCGAAGAAGCCGCTTCCTTGGCTCCGCGAGCCGGACAGAGCGGGTGCTTCGGAAAGGTGAAGAATGAAGCTACACAACACGGGGATAGTGTGCGCAGCTTGCAAACTGATAGAAAACAGTATCTTACAACTTTCCTACCTTTTCCAAACACATGAATATTCGGTTAGAAGGTGTTTTCAACAACTTTATTCTCTTCGTGCAAAACACTCAGCAGAGCTCTCTGCAACATGTAAAACACGATGGGAGATGTTTTCTGTGCTGGCACAGTTTCTCCTTGCCTAACATAGTGGAAAACCTTTCTGTATGATGTAGACCACAAAAGTCCCGACAGAGGAAGGTACGGATGTCCCAGGAGCTAAGCGCCGGTCCCGGGCACATTTCGGAAGAAGCCGCCGCACTGGAGTGCACTGTGACCGGCACAATCGCCTTTGCGCGAAGAAGCCGCCTCTTCGTCTCCCGGAGCCAGAGAGAGCGACTGCTTTCAAAAGGTGAAGAATGAAGCTGCACAACACTGGGATAGTGTGCGCAGCTTGCAAACTGATAGAAAACACTACCTTACCACTTTCCTACCTTTTCCAAACATATGAATATTCGGTTAGAAGGTGTTTTCAACAACTTTATTTTCTTCGTGCAAAACACTCAGCAGAGCTCTCTGCAACATGTAAAACATAATGGGAGATGTTTTCTGTGCAGGCACAGTTTCTACTTGCCAGACATAGTGGAAATGCTTTTAGTAGTGATGTAGAACACAAGAGACGCTAAAGTCGAAATACAGAGTTCCCCGGAGGTAAGCGCCGGTCCAGGGCACATTTCGGCAGATGCCGCCGCACTGGAGTGCACTGTGACCGGCACAATCGCCTTGGCTCGAAGAAGCCAATTCTTCGCCTCCGGGAGCCGGAGAGACCTGTAGCTTCGGAAAGGTGGAAATGAAGCTGCACAATACGGGGATAGTGTGCGCAGCTTGCAAACTGATAGAAAACAGTACCTTACAACTTTCCTAACTTTTCCAAACATATGACTATACGTTTGGAAGGTGTTTTCAACAACTTTATTTTCTTCGTGCAAAACACTCAGCAGAGCTCTGTGCAACATGTAAAATCCGATGGGAGATGTTTTCTGTGCAGGCACAGTTTCTCCTTGCCAGACATAGTGGAAAAGCTTTTTTGCAGTGATGTACACCACAAAAGTCCCGAAAGAAGCAGGTACGGATGTCCCCGCAGCTAAATGCCGGTCCCGGGCACATTTCGGAAGAAGCCGCCTCACTGGAGTGCACTGTGACCGGCACAATCGCCTTTGCGCGAAGAAGCCGATTCTTCGCCTCCGCGAGCCGGAGAGAGCGGCTGCTTCGGAAGGTGAAGAATGAAGCTACACAACACGGGGATAGTGTGCGCAGCTTGCAAACTGATAGAAAACAGTACCTTACAACTTTCCTACCTTTTCCAAACACATGAATATTCGGTTAGAAGGTGTTTTCAACAACTTTATTTTCTTCGTGCAAAACACTCAGCAGAGCTCTGTGCAACATGTAAAACACGATGGGAGATGTTTTCTGTGCTGGCACAGTTTCTCCTTGCCTAACATAGTGGAAAACCTTTCTGTATGATGTAGACCACAAAAGTCCCGACAGAGGAAGGTACGGATGTCCCCGGAGCTAAGCGCCGGTCCCGGGCACATTTCGGAAGAAGCCGCGGCACTGGAGTGCACTGTGACCGGCACAATCGCCTTTGCGCGGAGAAGCCGATTCTTCGCCTCCGCGAGCCGGAGAGAGCGGCTGCTTCGGAAGGTGAAGAATGAAGCTGCACAACACGGGGATAATGTGCGCTGCTTGCAAACTGATAGAAAACACTACCTTACCACTTTCCTACCTTTTCCAAACACATGAACATTCGATTGGAAGGTGTTTTGGAAAACTTTCTTATTCTTCGTGCAAAACACTCAGCAGAGCTCTCTGCAACATGTAAAACACCATGAGAGATGTTTTCTGTGCAGGCACAGTTTCTCATTACCAGACATAGTGGAAAAGCGTTTTGCAGTGATGTAGACCACAAGAGACGCTAAAGACGAAATATGGAGCTCCCCGGAGCTAAGCGCCGGTCCCGGGCACATTTCGGAAGAAGCCGCCGCACTGGAGTGCACTGTGACCGGCACAATCGCCTTTGCGCGAAGAAGCCGCTTCCTTGCCTCCGAAAACCAGACAGAGCGGCTGCTTCGGAATGGTGGAAATGAAGCTGCACAACACGGGGATAGTGTGCGCAGCTTGCAAACTGATAGAAAACAGTACCTTACAACTTTCCTACCTTTTCCAAACACATGAATATTCGGTTAGAAGGTGTTTTCAACAACTTTATTTTCTTCGTGCAAAACACTCAGCAGAGCTCTGTGCAACATGTAAAACACGATGGGAGATGTTTTCTGTGCTGGCACAGTTTCTCCTTGCCTAACATAGTGGAAAACCTTTCTGTATGATGTAGACCACAAAAGTCCCGACAGAGGAAGGTACGGATGTCCCAGGAGCTAAGCGCCGGTCCCGGGCACATTTCGGAAGAAGCCGCCGCACTGGAGTGCACTGTGACCGGCACAATCGCCTTTGCGCGGAGAAGCCGATTCTTCGCCTCCGCGAGCCGGAGAGAGCGGCTGCTTTCAAAAGGTGAGGAATGAAGCTGCACAACACTGGGATAGTGTGCGCAGCTTGCAAACTGATAGAAAACACTACCTTACCACTTTCCTACCTTTTCCAAACATATGAATATTCGGTTAGAAGGTGTTTTCAACAACTTTATTTTCTTCGTGCAAAACACTCAGCAGAGCTCTCTGCAACATGTAAAACATAATGGGAGATGTTTTCTGTGCAGGCACAGTTTCTACTTGCCAGACATAGTGGAAATGCTTTTAGTAGTGATGTAGAACACAAGAGACGCTAAAGTCGAAATACAGAGTTCCCCGGAGGTAAGCGCCGGTCCAGGGCACATTTCGGCAGATGCCGCCGCACTGGAGTGCACTGTGACCGGCACAATCGCCTTGGCTCGAAGAAGCCAATTCTTCGCCTCCGGGAGCCGGAGAGACCTGTAGCTTCGGAAAGGTGGAAATGAAGCTGCACAATACGGGGATAGTGTGCGCAGCTTGCAAACTGATAGAAAACAGTACCTTACAACTTTCCTAACTTTTCCAAACATATGACTATACGTTTGGAAGGTGTTTTCAACAACTTTATTTTCTTCGTGCAAAACACTCAGCAGAGCTCTGTGCAACATGTAAAACACGATGGGAGATGTTTTCTGTGCAGGCACAGTTTCTCCTTGCCAGACATAGCGGAAAAGCTTTTTAGCAGTGATGTAGACCACAAAAGTCGCGAAAGAAGCAGGTACGGATGTCCCGGAGCTAAATGCCGGTCCCGGGCACATTTCGGAAGAATCCGCCGCACTGGAGTGCACTGTGACCGGCACAATCGCCTTTGCGCGAAGAAGCCGATTCTTCGCCTCCGGGAGCCGGAGAGAGCGGCTGCTTTCAAAAGGTGAAGAATGAAGCTGCACAATACGGGGATAGTGTGCGCAGCTTGCAAACTGATAGAAAACAGTACCTTACCACCTTCCTACCTTTTCCAAACACATGAACATTCGATTGGAAGGTGTTTTGGAAAACTTTCTTATTCTTCGTGCAAAACACTCAGCAGAGCTCTCTGCAACATGTAAAACACCATGAGAGATGTTTTCTGTGCAGGCACAGTTTCTCATTACCAGACATAGTGGAAAAGCGTTTTGCAGTGATGTAGACCACAAAAGACGCTAAAGACGAAATATGGAGCTCCCCGGAGCTAAGCGCCGGTCCCGGGCACATTTCGGAAGAAGCCGCCGCACTGGAGTGCACTGTGACCGGCACAATCGCCTTTGCGCGAAGAAGCCACTTCCTTGCCTCCGAAAACCAGACAGAGCGGCTGCTTCGGAATGGTGGAAATGAAGCTGCACAACACGGGGATAGTGTGCGCAGCTTGCAAACTGATAGAAAACAGTACCTTACAACTTTCCTACCTTTTCCAAACACATGAAAATTCGGTTAGAAGGTGTTTTCAACAACTTTATTTTCTTCGTGCAAAACACTCAGCAGAGCTCTCTGCAACATGTAAAACACCACGGGAGATGTTTTCAGTGAGGCACAGTCTCTCATTACCAGACATAATGGAAAAGCGTTTTGCAGTGATGTAGACCACAAAAGTCCCGAAAGAAGCAGGTACGGATGTCCCCGGAGCTAAGCGCCGCTCCCGGGCACATTTCGGAAGAAGCCGCCGCACTGGAGTGCACTGTGACTGGCACAATCGCCTTTGCGCGAAGAAGCCGATTCTTCGCCTCCCGGAGCCGGAGAGAGCGGCTGCTTTCAAAAGGTGAAGAATGAAGCTGCACAACACTGGGATAGTGTGCGCATCATGCAGACTGATAGAAAGCAGTACCTTACCACTCTCCTACCTTTTCCAAACACATGAACATTCGATTGGAAGGTGTTTTGGAAAACTTTCTTTTTCTTCTTACATAAACTTCTGCAAAGCTCTCTGCAACATGTAAAACACCACGGGAGATGTTTTCTGTGCTGGCACAGTTTTTCCTTGCCTAACATAGTGGAAAACCTTTCTGTATGATGTAGACCACAAAAGTCCCGAAAGAAGAAGGTACGGATGTCCCCGGAGCTAAGCGCCGGTCCCGGGCACATTTCGGAAGAAGCCGCCGCACTGGAGTGCACTGTGACCGGCACAATCGCCTTTGCGCGAAGAAGCCGATTCTTCGCCTCCGGGAGCCGGAGAGAGCGGCTGCTTTCAAAAGGTGAGGAATGAAGCTGCACAAGACTGGGATAGTGTGCGCAGCTTGCAAACTGATAGAAAACACTACCTTACCAATCTCCTACCTTTTCCAAACATATGAATATTGGGTTGGAAGGTGTTTCCAACAACTTTATTTTCTTCGTGCCAAACACTCAGCAGACCTCTCTGCAACATGTAAAACACCATGAGAGATGTTTTCTGTGCTGGCACAGTTTCTCCATGCCAGACATAGTGGAAAGGATTTTTGCAATGATGTAGACCACAAAAGACGCTAAAGACGAAATATGGAGTTCCCGGAGCTAAGCGCCGGTCCCAGGCACATTTCGGAAGAAGTCGCCGCACTGGAGTGCACTGTGACCGGCACAATCGCCTTTGCGCGAAGAAGCCGCTTCCTTGGCTCCGCGAGCCGGACAGAGCGGGTGCTTTCAAAAGGTGAAGAATGAAGCTACACAACACGGGGATAGTGTGCGCAGCTTGCAAACTGATAGAAAACAGTATCTTACAACTTTCCTACCTTTTCCAAACACATGAATATTCGGTTAGAAGGTGTTTTCAACAACTTTATTCTCTTCGTGCAAAACACTCAGCAGAGCTCTCTGCAACATGTAAAACACGATGGGAGATGTTTTCTGTGCTGGCACAGTTTCTCCTTGCCTAACATAGTGGAAAACCTTTCTGTATGATGTAGACCACAAAAGTCCCGACAGAGGAAGGTACGGATGTCCCAGGAGCTAAGCGCCGGTCCCGGGCACATTTCGGAAGAAGCCGCCGCACTGGAGTGCACTGTGACCGGCACAATCGCCTTTGCGCGAAGAAGCCGCCTCTTCGTCTCCCGGAGCCAGAGAGAGCGACTGCTTTCAAAAGGTGAAGAATGAAGCTGCACAACACTGGGATAGTGTGCGCAGCTTGCAAACTGATAGAAAACACTACCTTACCACTTTCCTACCTTTTCCAAACATATGAATATTCGGTTAGAAGGTGTTTTCAACAACTTTATTTTCTTCGTGCAAAACACTCAGCAGAGCTCTCTGCAACATGTAAAACATAATGGGAGATGTTTTCTGTGCAGGCACAGTTTCTACTTGCCAGACATAGTGGAAATGCTTTTAGTAGTGATGTAGAACACAAGAGACGCTAAAGTCGAAATACAGAGTTCCCCGGAGGTAAGCGCCGGTCCAGGGCACATTTCGGCAGATGCCGCCGCACTGGAGTGCACTGTGACCGGCACAATCGCCTTGGCTCGAAGAAGCCAATTCTTCGCCTCCGGGAGCCGGAGAGACCTGTAGCTTCGGAAAGGTGGAAATGAAGCTGCACAATACGGGGATAGTGTGCGCAGCTTGCAAACTGATAGAAAACAGTACCTTACAACTTTCCTAACTTTTCCAAACATATGACTATACGTTTGGAAGGTGTTTTCAACAACTTTATTTTCTTCGTGCAAAACACTCAGCAGAGCTCTGTGCAACATGTAAAATCCGATGGGAGATGTTTTCTGTGCAGGCACAGTTTCTCCTTGCCAGACATAGTGGAAAAGCTTTTTTGCAGTGATGTAGACCACAAAAGTCCCGAAAGAAGCAGGTACGGATGTCCCCGCAGCTAAATGCCGGTCCCGGGCACATTTCGGAAGAAGCCGCCGCACTGGAGTGCACTGTGACCGGCACAATCGCCTTTGCGCGAAGAAGCCGATTCTTCGCCTCCGGGAGCCGGAGAGAGCGGCTGCTTTCAAAAGGTGAAGAATGAAGCTGCACAACACCGGGATAGTGTGAGCAGTTTGCAAACTGATAAAAAACACTACCTTACCACTTACCTACCTTTTCCAAACACATGAATATCTGATGGGAAGGTGTTTTGGACAACTTTATTTTTCTTATGCAAAACATTCTGAAGAGGTCTCTAAACAAGTAAAACACGATGGGAGATGTTTTCTGTGCTGGCACAGTTTCTCCATGCCAGACATAGTGGAAAGAATTTTTGCAATGATATAGACCACAAAAGACGCTAAAGACGAAATATGGAGTTCCCGGAGCTAAGCGCCGGTCCCAGGCACATTTCGGAAGAAGTCGCCGCACTGGAGTGCACTGTGACCGGCACAATCGCCTTTGCGCGAAGAAGCCGCTTCCTTGGCTCCGCGAGCCGGACAGAGCGGGTGCTTCGGAAGGTGAAGAATGAAGCTACACAACACGGGGATAGTGTGCGCAGCTTGCAAACTGATAGAAAACAGTACCTTACAACTTTCCTACCTTTTCCAAACACATGAATATTCGGTTAGAAGGTGTTTTCAACAACTTTATTTTCTTCGTGCAAAACACTCAGCAGAGCTCTGTGCAACATGTAAAACACGATGGGAGATGTTTTCTGTGCTGGCACAGTTTCTCCTTGCCTAACATAGTGGAAAACCTTTCTGTATGATGTAGACCACAAAAGTCCCGACAGAGGAAGGTACGGATGTCCCCGGAGCTAAGCGCCGGTCCCGGGCACATTTCGGAAGAAGCCGCCGCACTGGAGTGCACTGTGACCGGCACAATCGCCTTTGCGCGGAGAAGCCGATTCTTCGCCTCCGCGAGCCGGAGAGAGCGGCTGCTTCGGAAGGTGAAGAATGAAGCTGCACAACACGGGGATAATGTGCGCTGCTTGCAAACTGATAGAAAACACTACCTTACCACTTTCCTACCTTTTCCAAACACATGAACATTCGATTGGAAGGTGTTTTGGAAAACTTTCTTATTCTTCGTGCAAAACACTCAGCAGAGCTCTCTGCAACATGTAAAACACCATGAGAGATGTTTTCTGTGCAGGCACAGTTTCTCATTACCAGACATAGTGGAAAAGCGTTTTGCAGTGATGTAGACCACAAGAGACGCTAAAGACGAAATATGGAGCTCCCCGGAGCTAAGCGCCGGTCCCGGGCACATTTCGGAAGAAGCCGCCGCACTGGAGTGCACTGTGACCGGCACAATCGCCTTTGCGCGAAGAAGCCGCTTCCTTGCCTCCGAAAACCAGACAGAGCGGCTGCTTCGGAATGGTGGAAATGAAGCTGCACAACACGGGGATAGTGTGCGCAGCTTGCAAACTGATAGAAAACAGTACCTTACAACTTTCCTACCTTTTCCAAACACATGAATATTCGGTTAGAAGGTGTTTTCAACAACTTTATTTTCTTCGTGCAAAACACTCAGCAGAGCTCTGTGCAACATGTAAAACACGATGGGAGATGTTTTCTGTGCTGGCACAGTTTCTCCTTGCCTAACATAGTGGAAAACCTTTCTGTATGATGTAGACCACAAAAGTCCCGACAGAGGAAGGTACGGATGTCCCAGGAGCTAAGCGCCGGTCCCGGGCACATTTCGGAAGAAGCCGCCGCACTGGAGTGCACTGTGACCGGCACAATCGCCTTTGCGCGGAGAAGCCGATTCTTCGCCTCCGCGAGCCGGAGAGAGCGGCTGCTTCGGAAGGTGAAGAATGAAGTTGCACAACACTGGGATAATGTGCGCTGCTTGCAAACTGATAGAAAACACTACCTTACCACTTTCCTACCTTTTCCAAACACATGAACATTCGATTGGAAGGTGTTTTGGAAAACTTTCTTATTCTTCGTGCAAAACACTCAGCAGAGCTCTCTGCAACATGTAAAACACCATGAGAGATGTTTTCTGTGCAGGCACAGTTTCTCATTACCAGACATAGTGGAAAAGCGTTTTGCAGTGATGTAGACCACAAAAGACGCTAAAGACGAAATATGGAGCTCCCCGGAGCTAAGCGCCGGTCCCGGGCACATTTCGGAAGAAGCCGCCGCACTGGAGTGCACTGTGACCGGCACAATCGCCTTTGCGCGAAGAAGCCGCCTCTTCGTCTCCCGGAGCCAGAGAGAGCGACTGCTTTCAAAAGGTGAAGAATGAAGCTGCACAACACTGGGATAGTGTGCGCAGCTTGCAAACTGATAGAAAACACTACCTTACCACTTTCCTACCTTTTCCAAACATATGAATATTCGGTTAGAAGGTGTTTTCAACAACTTTATTTTCTTCGTGCAAAACACTCAGCAGAGCTCTCTGCAACATGTAAAACATAATGGGAGATGTTTTCTGTGCAGGCACAGTTTCTACTTGCCAGACATAGTGGAAATGCTTTTAGTAGTGATGTAGAACACAAGAGACGCTAAAGTCGAAATACAGAGTTCCCCGGAGGTAAGCGCCGGTAAAGGGCACATTTCGGCAGATGCCGCCGCACTGGAGTGCACTGTGACCGGCACAATCGCCTTGGCTCGAAGAAGCCAATTCTTCGCCTCCGGGAGCCGGAGAGACCTGTAGCTTCGGAAAGGTGGAAATGAAGCTGCACAATACGGGGATAGTGTGCGCAGCTTGCAAACTGATAGAAAACAGTACCTTACAACTTTCCTAACTTTTCCAAACATATGACTATACGTTTGGAAGGTGTTTTCAACAACTTTATTTTCTTCGTGCAAAACACTCAGCAGAGCTCTGTGCAACATGTAAAACACGATGGGAGATGTTTTCTGTGCAGGCACAGTTTCTCCTTGCCAGACATAGCGGAAAAGCTTTTTAGCAGTGATGTAGACCACAAAAGTCGCGAAAGAAGCAGGTACGGATGTCCCGGAGCTAAATGCCGGTCCCGGGCACATTTCGGAAGAATCCGCCGCACTGGAGTGCACTGTGACCGGCACAATCGCCTTTGCGCGAAGAAGCCGATTCTTCGCCTCCGGGAGCCGGAGAGAGCGGCTGCTTTCAAAAGGTGAGGAATGAAGCTGCACAATACGGGGATAGTGTGCGCAGCTTGCAAACTGATAGAAAACAGTACCTTACCACCTTCCTACCTTTTCCAAACACATGAACATTCGATTGGAAGGTGTTTTGGAAAACTTTCTTATTCTTCGTGCAAAACACTCAGCAGAGCTCTCTGCAACATGTAAAACACCATGAGAGATGTTTTCTGTGCAGGCACAGTTTCTCATTACCAGACATAGTGGAAAAGCGTTTTGCAGTGATGTAGACCACAAAAGACGCTAAAGACGAAATATGGAGCTCCCCGGAGCTAAGCGCCGGTCCCGGGCACATTTCGGAAGAAGCCGCCGCACTGGAGTGCACTGTGACCGGCACAATCGCCTTTGCGCGAAGAAGCCGCTTCCTTGCCTCCGAAAACCAGACAGAGCGGCTGCTTCGGAATGGTGGAAATGAAGCTGCACAACACGGGGATAGTGTGCGCAGCTTGCAAACTGATAGAAAACAGTACCTTACAACTTTCCTACCTTTTCCAAACACATGAAAATTCGGTTAGAAGGTGTTTTCAACAACTTTATTTTCTTCGTGCAAAACACTCAGCAGAGCTCTCTGCAACATGTAAAACACCACGGGAGATGTTTTCAGTGAGGCACAGTCTCTCATTACCAGACATAATGGAAAAGCGTTTTGCAGTGATGTAGACCACAAAAGTCCCGAAAGAAGCAGGTACGGATGTCCCCGGAGCTAAGCGCCGCTCCCGGGCACATTTCGGAAGAAGCCGCCGCACTGGAGTGCACTGTGACTGGCACAATCGCCTTTGCGCGAAGAAGCCGATTCTTCGCCTCCCGGAGCCGGAGAGAGCGGCTGCTTTCAAAAGGTGAAGAATGAAGCTGCACAACACTGGGATAGTGTGCGCATCATGCAGACTGATAGAAAACACTACCTTACCACTCTCCTACCTTTTCCAAACACATGAACATTCGATTGGAAGGTGTTTTGGAAAACTTTCTTTTTCTTCTTACATAAACTTCTGCAAAGCTCTCTGCAACATGTAAAACACCACGGGAGATGTTTTCTGTGCTGGCACAGTTTTTCCTTGCCTAACATAGTGGAAAACCTTTCTGTATGATGTAGACCACAAAAGTCCCGAAAGAAGAAGGTACGGATGTCCCCGGAGCTAAGCGCCGGTCCCGGGCACATTTCGGAAGAAGCCGCCGCACTGGAGTGCACTGTGACCGGCACAATCGCCTTTGCGCGAAGAAGCCGATTCTTCGCCTCCGGGAGCCGGAGAGAGCGGCTGCTTTCAAAAGGTGAGGAATGAAGCTGCACAAGACTGGGATAGTGTGCGCAGCTTGCAAACTGATAGAAAACACTACCTTACCAATCTCCTACCTTTTCCAAACATATGAATATTGGGTTGGAAGGTGTTTCCAACAACTTTATTTTCTTCGTGCCAAACACTCAGCAGACCTCTCTGCAACATGTAAAACACCATGAGAGATGTTTTCTGTGCTGGCACAGTTTCTCCATGCCAGACATAGTGGAAAGGATTTTTGCAATGATGTAGACCACAAAAGACGCTAAAGACGAAATATGGAGTTCCCGGAGCTATGCGCCGGTCCCGGGCACATTTCGGAAGAAGCCGCCGCACTGGAGTGCACTGTGACCGGCACAATCGCCTTTGCGCGAAGAAGCCGCCTCTTCGTCTCCCGGAGCCAGAGAGAGCGACTGCTTTCAAAAGGTGAAGAATGAAGCTGCACAACACTGGGATAGTGTGCGCAGCTTGCAAACTGATAGAAAACACTACCTTACCACTTTCCTACCTTTTCCAAACATATGAATATTCGGTTAGAAGGTGTTTTCAACAACTTTATTTTCTTCGTGCAAAACACTCAGCAGAGCTCTCTGCAACATGTAAAACATAATGGGAGATGTTTTCTGTGCAGGCACAGTTTCTAATTGCCAGACATAGTGGAAATGCTTTTAGTAGTGATGTAGAACACAAGAGACGCTAAAGTCGAAATACAGAGTTCCCCGGAGGTAAGCGCCGGTCCAGGGCACATTTCGGCAGATGCCGCCGCACTGGAGTGCACTGTGACCGGCACAATCGCCTTGGCTCGAAGAAGCCAATTCTTCGCCTCCGGGAGCCGGAGAGACCTGTAGCTTCGGAAAGGTGGAAATGAAGCTGCACAATACGGGGATAGTGTGCGCAGCTTGCAAACTGATAGAAAACAGTACCTTACAACTTTCCTAACTTTTCCAAACATATGACTATACGTTTGGAAGGTGTTTTCAACAACTTTATTTTCTTCGTGCAAAACACTCAGCAGAGCTCTGTGCAACATGTAAAACACGATGGGAGATGTTTTCTGTGCAGGCACAGTTTCTCCTTGCCAGACATAGCGGAAAAGCTTTTTAGCAGTGATGTAGACCACAAAAGTCGCGAAAGAAGCAGGTACGGATGTCCCCGGAGCTAAGCGCCGGTCCCGGGCACATTTCGGAAGAAGCCGCCGCACTGGAGTGCACTGTGACCGGCACAATCGCCTTTGCGCGAAGAAGCCGCTTCCTTGCCTCCGAAAACCAGACAGAGCGGCTGCTTCGGAATGGTGGAAATGAAGCTGCACAACACGGGGATAGTGTGCGCAGCTTGCAAACTGATAGAAAACAGTACCTTACCACCTTCCTACCTTTTCCAAACACATGAACATTCGATTGGAAGGTGTTTTGGAAAACTTTCTTATTCTTCGTGCAAAACACTCAGCAGAGCTCTCTGCAACATGTAAAACACCATGAGAGATGTTTTCTGTGCAGGCACAGTTTCTCATTACCAGACATAGTGGAAAAGCGTTTTGCAGTGATGTAGACCACAAAAGACGCTAAAGACGAAATATGGAGCTCCCCGGAGCTAAGCGCCGGTCCCGGGCACATTTCGGAAGAAGCCGCCGCACTGGAGTGCACTGTGACCGGCACAATCGCCTTTGCGCGAAGAAGCCGCTTCCTTGCCTCCGAAAACCAGACAGAGCGGCTGCTTCGGAATGGTGGAAATGAAGCTGCACAACACGGGGATAGTGTGCGCAGCTTGCAAACTGATAGAAAACAGTACCTTACAACTTTCCTACCTTTTCCAAACACATGAAAATTCGGTTAGAAGGTGTTTTCAACAACTTTATTTTCTTCGTGCAAAACACTCAGCAGAGCTCTCTGCAACATGTAAAACACCACGGGAGATGTTTTCAGTGAGGCACAGTCTCTCATTACCAGACATAATGGAAAAGCGTTTTGCAGTGATGTAGACCACAAAAGTCCCGAAAGAAGCAGGTACGGATGTCCCCGGAGCTAAGCGCCGCTCCCGGGCACATTTCGGAAGAAGCCGCCGCACTGGAGTGCACTGTGACTGGCACAATCGCCTTTGCGCGAAGAAGCCGATTCTTCGCCTCCCGGAGCCGGAGAGAGCGGCTGCTTTCAAAAGGTGAAGAATGAAGCTGCACAACACTGGGATAGTGTGCGCATCATGCAGACTGATAGAAAACAGTACCTTACCACTCTCCTACCTTTTCCAAACACATGAACATTCGATTGGAAGGTGTTTTGGAAAACTTTCTTTTTCTTCTTACATAAACTTCTGCAAAGCTCTCTGCAACATGTAAAACACCACGGGAGATGTTTTCTGTGCTGGCACAGTTTCTCCTTGCCTAACATAGTGGAAAACCTTTCTGTATGATGTAGACCACAAAAGTCCCGAAAGAAGAAGGTACGGATGTCCCCGGAGCTAAGCGCCGGTCCCGGGCACATTTCGGAAGAAGCCGCCGCACTGGAGTGCACTGTGACCGGCACAATCGCCTTTGCGCGAAGAAGCCGATTCTTCGCCTCCGGGAGCCGGAGAGAGCGGCTGCTTTCAAAAGGTGAGGAATGAAGCTGCACAAGACTGGGATAGTGTGCGCAGCTTGCAAACTGATAGAAAACACTACCTTACCAATCTCCTACCTTTTCCAAACATATGAATATTGGGTTGGAAGGTGTTTCCAACAACTTTATTTTCTTCGTGCCAAACACTCAGCAGACCTCTCTGCAACATGTAAAACACCATGAGAGATGTTTTCTGTGCTGGCACAGTTTCTCCATGCCAGACATAGTGGAAAGGATTTTTGCAATGATGTAGACCACAAAAGACGCTAAAGACGAAATATGGAGTTCCCGGAGCTAAGCGCCGGTCCCAGGCACATTTCGGAAGAAGTCGCCGCACTGGAGTGCACTGTGACCGGCACAATCGCCTTTGCGCGAAGAAGCCGATTCTTCGCCTCCGGGAGCCGGAGAGAGCGGCTGCTTTCAAAAGGTGAAGAATGAAGCTACACAACACGGGGATAGTGTGCGCAGCTTGCAAACTGATAGAAAACAGTACCTTACAACTTTCCTACCTTTTCCAAACACATGAATATTCGGTTAGAAGGTGTTTTCAACAACTTTATTCTCTTCGTGCAAAACACTCAGCAGAGCTCTCTGCAACATGTAAAACACGATGGGAGATGTTTTCTGTGCTGGCACAGTTTCTCCTTGCCTAACATAGTGGAAAACCTTTCTGTATGATGTAGACCACAAAAGTCCCGACAGAGGAAGGTACGGATGTCCCAGGAGCTAAGCGCCGGTCCCGGGCACATTTCGGAAGAAGCCGCCGCACTGGAGTGCACTGTGACCGGCACAATCGCCTTTGCGCGAAGAAGCCGCCTCTTCGTCTCCCGGAGCCAGAGAGAGCGACTGCTTTCAAAAGGTGAAGAATGAAGCTGCACAACACTGGGATAGTGTGCGCAGCTTGCAAACTGATAGAAAACACTACCTTACCACTTTCCTACCTTTTCCAAACATATGAATATTCGGTTAGAAGGTGTTTTCAACAACTTTATTTTCTTCGTGCAAAACACTCAGCAGAGCTCTCTGCAACATGTAAAACATAATGGGAGATGTTTTCTGTGCAGGCACAGTTTCTACTTGCCAGACATAGTGGAAATGCTTTTAGTAGTGATGTAGAACACAAGAGACGCTAAAGTCGAAATACAGAGTTCCCCGGAGGTAAGCGCCGGTCCAGGGCACATTTCGGCAGATGCCGCCGCACTGGAGTGCACTGTGACCGGCACAATCGCCTTGGCTCGAAGAAGCCAATTCTTCGCCTCCGGGAGCCGGAGAGACCTGTAGCTTCGGAAAGGTGGAAATGAAGCTGCACAATACGGGGATAGTGTGCGCAGCTTGCAAACTGATAGAAAACAGTACCTTACAACTTTCCTAACTTTTCCAAACATATGACTATACGTTTGGAAGGTGTTTTCAACAACTTTATTTTCTTCGTGCAAAACACTCAGCAGAGCTCTGTGCAACATGTAAAACACGATGGGAGATGTTTTCTGTGCAGGCACAGTTTCTCCTTGCCAGACATAGCGGAAAAGCTTTTTAGCAGTGATGTAGACCACAAAAGTCGCGAAAGAAGCAGGTACGGATGTCCCGGAGCTAAATGCCGGTCCCGGGCACATTTCGGAAGAATCCGCCGCACTGGAGTGCACTGTGACCGGCACAATCGCCTTTGCGCGAAGAAGCCGATTCTTCGCCTCCGGGAGCCGGAGAGAGCGGCTGCTTTCAAAAGGTGAGGAATGAAGCTGCACAATACGGGGATAGTGTGCGCAGCTTGCAAACTGATAGAAAACAGTACCTTACCACCTTCCTACCTTTTCCAAACACATGAACATTCGATTGGAAGGTGTTTTGGAAAACTTTCTTATTCTTCGTGCAAAACACTCAGCAGAGCTCTCTGCAACATGTAAAACACCATGAGAGATGTTTTCTGTGCAGGCACAGTTTCTCATTACCAGACATAGTGGAAAAGCGTTTTGCAGTGATGTAGACCACAAAAGACGCTAAAGACGAAATATGGAGCTCCCCGGAGCTAAGCGCCGGTCCCGGGCACATTTCGGAAGAAGCCGCCGCACTGGAGTGCACTGTGACCGGCACAATCGCCTTTGCGCGAAGAAGCCGCTTCCTTGCCTCCGAAAACCAGACAGAGCGGCTGCTTCGGAATGGTGGAAATGAAGCTGCACAACACGGGGATAGTGTGCGCAGCTTGCAAACTGATAGAAAACAGTACCTTACAACTTTCCTACCTTTTCCAAACACATGAAAATTCGGTTAGAAGGTGTTTTCAACAACTTTATTTTCTTCGTGCAAAACACTCAGCAGAGCTCTCTGCAACATGTAAAACACCACGGGAGATGTTTTCAGTGAGGCACAGTCTCTCATTACCAGACATAATGGAAAAGCGTTTTGCAGTGATGTAGACCACAAAAGTCCCGAAAGAAGCAGGTACGGATGTCCCCGGAGCTAAGCGCCGCTCCCGGGCACATTTCGGAAGAAGCCGCCGCACTGGAGTGCACTGTGACTGGCACAATCGCCTTTGCGCGAAGAAGCCGATTCTTCGCCTCCCGGAGCCGGAGAGAGCGGCTGCTTTCAAAAGGTGAAGAATGAAGCTGCACAACACTGGGATAGTGTGCGCATCATGCAGACTGATAGAAAGCAGTACCTTACCACTCTCCTACCTTTTCCAAACACATGAACATTCGATTGGAAGGTGTTTTGGAAAACTTTCTTTTTCTTCTTACATAAACTTCTGCAAAGCTCTCTGCAACATGTAAAACACCACGGGAGATGTTTTCTGTGCTGGCACAGTTTCTCCTTGCCTAACATAGTGGAAAACCTTTCTGTATGATGTAGACCACAAAAGTCCCGAAAGAAGAAGGTACGGATGTCCCCGGAGCTAAGCGCCGGTCCCGGGCACATTTCGGAAGAAGCCGCCGCACTGGAGTGCACTGTGACCGGCACAATCGCCTTTGCGCGAAGAAGCCGATTCTTCGCCTCCGGGAGCCGGAGAGAGCGGCTGCTTTCAAAAGGTGAGGAATGAAGCTGCACAAGACTGGGATAGTGTGCGCAGCTTGCAAACTGATAGAAAACACTACCTTACCAATCTCCTACCTTTTCCAAACATATGAATATTGGGTTGGAAGGTGTTTCCAACAACTTTATTTTCTTCGTGCCAAACACTCAGCAGACCTCTCTGCAACATGTAAAACACCATGAGAGATGTTTTCTGTGCTGGCACAGTTTCTCCATGCCAGACATAGTGGAAAGGATTTTTGCAATGATGTAGACCACAAAAGACGCTAAAGACGAAATATGGAGTTCCCGGAGCTAAGCGCCGGTCCCAGGCACATTTCGGAAGAAGTCGCCGCACTGGAGTGCACTGTGACCGGCACAATCGCCTTTGCGCGAAGAAGCCGCTTCCTTGGCTCCGCGAGCCGGACAGAGCGGGTGCTTCGGAAAGGTGAAGAATGAAGCTACACAACACGGGGATAGTGTGCGCAGCTTGCAAACTGATAGAAAACAGTACCTTACAACTTTCCTACCTTTTCCAAACACATGAATATTCGGTTAGAAGGTGTTTTCAACAACTTTATTCTCTTCGTGCAAAACACTCAGCAGAGCTCTCTGCAACATGTAAAACACGATGGGAGATGTTTTCTGTGCTGGCACAGTTTCTCCTTGCCTAACATAGTGGAAAACCTTTCTGTATGATGTAGACCACAAAAGTCCCGACAGAGGAAGGTACGGATGTCCCAGGAGCTAAGCGCCGGTCCCGGGCACATTTCGGAAGAAGCCGCCGCACTGGAGTGCACTGTGACCGGCACAATCGCCTTTGCGCGAAGAAGCCGCCTCTTCGTCTCCCGGAGCCAGAGAGAGCGACTGCTTTCAAAAGGTGAAGAATGAAGCTGCACAACACTGGGATAGTGTGCGCAGCTTGCAAACTGATAGAAAACACAACCTTACCACTTTCCTACCTTTTCCAAACATATGAATATTCGGTTAGAAGGTGTTTTCAACAACTTTATTTTCTTCGTGCAAAACACTCAGCAGAGCTCTCTGCAACATGTAAAACATAATGGGAGATGTTTTCTGTGCAGGCACAGTTTCTACTTGCCAGACATAGTGGAAATGCTTTTAGTAGTGATGTAGAACACAAGAGACGCTAAAGTCGAAATACAGAGTTCCCCGGAGGTAAGCGCCGGTCCAGGGCACATTTCGGCAGATGCCGCCGCACTGGAGTGCACTGTGACCGGCACAATCGCCTTGGCTCGAAGAAGCCAATTCTTCGCCTCCGGGAGCCGGAGAGACCTGTAGCTTCGGAAAGGTGGAAATGAAGCTGCACAATACGGGGATAGTGTGCGCAGCTTGCAAACTGATAGAAAACAGTACCTTACAACTTTCCTAACTTTTCCAAACATATGACTATACGTTTGGAAGGTGTTTTCAACAACTTTATTTTCTTCGTGCAAAACACTCAGCAGAGCTCTGTGCAACATGTAAAACACGATGGGAGATGTTTTCTGTGCAGGCACAGTTTCTCCTTGCCAGACATAGCGGAAAAGCTTTTTAGCAGTGATGTAGACCACAAAAGTCGCGAAAGAAGCAGGTACGGATGTCCCGGAGCTAAATGCCGGTCCCGGGCACATTTCGGAAGAATCCGCCGCACTGGAGTGCACTGTGACCGGCACAATCGCCTTTGCGCGAAGAAGCCGATTCTTCGCCTCCGGGAGCCGGAGAGAGCGGCTGCTTTCAAAAGGTGAGGAATGAAGCTGCACAATACGGGGATAGTGTGCGCAGCTTGCAAACTGATAGAAAACAGTACCTTACCACCTTCCTACCTTTTCCAAACACATGAACATTCGATTGGAATGTGTTTTGGAAAACTTTCTTATTCTTCGTGCAAAACACTCAGCAGAGCTCTCTGCAACATGTAAAACACCATGAGAGATGTTTTCTGTGCAGGCACAGTTTCTCATTACCAGACATAGTGGAAAAGCGTTTTGCAGTGATGTAGACCACAAAAGACGCTAAAGACGAAATATGGAGCTCCCCGGAGCTAAGCGCCGGTCCCGGGCACATTTCGGAAGAAGCCGCCGCACTGGAGTGCACTGTGACCGGCACAATCGCCTTTGCGCGAAGAAGCCGCTTCCTTGCCTCCGAAAACCAGACAGAGCGGCTGCTTCGGAATGGTGGAAATGAAGCTGCACAACACGGGGATAGTGTGCGCAGCTTGCAAACTGATAGAAAACAGTACCTTACAACTTTCCTACCTTTTCCAAACACATGAAAATTCGGTTAGAAGGTGTTTTCAACAACTTTATTTTCTTCGTGCAAAACACTCAGCAGAGCTCTCTGCAACATGTAAAACACCACGGGAGATGTTTTCAGTGAGGCACAGTCTCTCATTACCAGACATAATGGAAAAGCGTTTTGCAGTGATGTAGACCACAAAAGTCCCGAAAGAAGCAGGTACGGATGTCCCCGGAGCTAAGCGCCGCTCCCGGGCACATTTCGGAAGAAGCCGCCGCACTGGAGTGCACTGTGACTGGCACAATCGCCTTTGCGCGAAGAAGCCGATTCTTCGCCTCCCGGAGCCGGAGAGAGCGGCTGCTTTCAAAAGGTGAAGAATGAAGCTGCACAACACTGGGATAGTGTGCGCATCATGCAGACTGATAGAAAGCAGTACCTTACCACTCTCCTACCTTTTCCAAACACATGAACATTCGATTGGAAGGTGTTTTGGAAAACTTTCTTTTTCTTCTTACATAAACTTCTGCAAAGCTCTCTGCAACATGTAAAACACCACGGGAGATGTTTTCTGTGCTGGCACAGTTTCTCCTTGCCTAACATAGTGGAAAACCTTTCTGTATGATGTAGACCACAAAAGTCCCGAAAGAAGAAGGTACGGATGTCCCCGGAGCTAAGCGCCGGTCCCGGGCACATTTCGGAAGAAGCCGCCGCACTGGAGTGCACTGTGACCGGCACAATCGCCTTTGCGCGAAGAAGCCGATTCTTCGCCTCCGGGAGCCGGAGAGAGCGGCTGCTTTCAAAAGGTGAGGAATGAAGCTGCACAAGACTGGGATAGTGTGCGCAGCTTGCAAACTGATAGAAAACACTACCTTACCAATCTCCTACCTTTTCCAAACATATGAATATTGGGTTGGAAGGTGTTTCCAACAACTTTATTTTCTTCGTGCCAAACACTCAGCAGACCTCTCTGCAACATGTAAAACACCATGAGAGATGTTTTCTGTGCTGGCACAGTTTCTCCATGCCAGACATAGTGGAAAGGATTTTTGCAATGATGTAGACCACAAAAGACGCTAATGACGAAATATGGAGTTCCCGGAGCTAAGCGCCGGTCCCAGGCACATTTCGGAAGAAGTCGCCGCACTGGAGTGCACTGTGACCGGCACAATCGCCTTTGCGCGAAGAAGCCGCTTCCTTGGCTCCGCGAGCCGGACAGAGCGGGTGCTTCGGAAAGGTGAAGAATGAAGCTACACAACACGGGGATAGTGTGCGCAGCTTGCAAACTGATAGAAAACAGTACCTTACAACTTTCCTACCTTTTCCAAACACATGAATATTCGGTTAGAAGGTGTTTTCAACAACTTTATTCTCTTCGTGCAAAACACTCAGCAGAGCTCTCTGCAACATGTAAAACACGATGGGAGATGTTTTCTGTGCTGGCACAGTTTCTCCTTGCCTAACATAGTGGAAAACCTTTCTGTATGATGTAGACCACAAAAGTCCCGACAGAGGAAGGTACGGATGTCCCAGGAGCTAAGCGCCGGTCCCGGGCACATTTCGGAAGAAGCCGCCGCACTGGAGTGCACTGTGACCGGCACAATCGCCTTTGCGCGAAGAAGCCGCCTCTTCGTCTCCCGGAGCCAGAGAGAGCGACTGCTTTCAAAAGGTGAAGAATGAAGCTGCACAACACTGGGATAGTGTGCGCAGCTTGCAAACTGATAGAAAACACAACCTTACCACTTTCCTACCTTTTCCAAACATATGAATATTCGGTTAGAAGGTGTTTTCAACAACTTTATTTTCTTCGTGCAAAACACTCAGCAGAGCTCTCTGCAACATGTAAAACATAATGGGAGATGTTTTCTGTGCAGGCACAGTTTCTACTTGCCAGACATAGTGGAAATGCTTTTAGTAGTGATGTAGAACACAAGAGACGCTAAAGTCGAAATACAGAGTTCCCCGGAGGTAAGCGCCGGTCCAGGGCACATTTCGGCAGATGCCGCCGCACTGGAGTGCACTGTGACCGGCACAATCGCCTTGGCTCGAAGAAGCCAATTCTTCGCCTCCGGGAGCCGGAGAGACCTGTAGCTTCGGAAAGGTGGAAATGAAGCTGCACAATACGGGGATAGTGTGCGCAGCTTGCAAAGTGATAGAAAACAGTACCTTACAACTTTCCTAACTTTTCCAAACATATGACTATACGTTTGGAAGGTGTTTTCAACAACTTTATTTTCTTCGTGCAAAACACTCAGCAGAGCTCTGTGCAACATGTAAAACACGATGGGAGATGTTTTCTGTGCAGGCACAGTTTCTCCTTGCCAGACATAGCGGAAAAGCTTTTTAGCAGTGATGTAGACCACAAAAGTCGCGAAAGAAGCAGGTACGGATGTCCCCGCAGCTAAATGCCGGTCCCGGGCACATTTCGGAAGAAGCCGCCGCACTGGAGTGCACTGTGACCGGCACAATCGCCTTTGCGCGAAGAAGCCGCTTCCTTGCCTCCGAAAACCAGACAGAGCGGCTGCTTCGGAATGGTGGAAATGAAGCTGCACAACACGGGGATAGTGTGCGCAGCTTGCAAACTGATAGAAAACAGTACCTTACCACCTTCCTACCTTTTCCAAACACATGAACATTCGATTGGAATGTGTTTTGGAAAACTTTCTTATTCTTCGTGCAAAACACTCAGCAGAGCTCTCTGCAACATGTAAAACACCATGAGAGATGTTTTCTGTGCAGGCACAGTTTCTCATTACCAGACATAGTGGAAAAGCGTTTTGCAGTGATGTAGACCACAAAAGACGCTAAAGACGAAATATGGAGCTCCCCGGAGCTAAGCGCCGGTCCCGGGCACATTTCGGAAGAAGCCGCCGCACTGGAGTGCACTGTGACCGGCACAATCGCCTTTGCGCGAAGAAGCCGCTTCCTTGCCTCCGAAAACCAGACAGAGCGGCTGCTTCGGAATGGTGGAAATGAAGCTGCACAACACGGGGATAGTGTGCGCAGCTTGCAAACTGATAGAAAACAGTACCTTACAACTTTCCTACCTTTTCCAAACACATGAAAATTCGGTTAGAAGGTGTTTTCAACAACTTTATTTTCTTCGTGCAAAACACTCAGCAGAGCTCTCTGCAACATGTAAAACACCACGGGAGATGTTTTCAGTGAGGCACAGTCTCTCATTACCAGACATAATGGAAAAGCGTTTTGCAGTGATGTAGACCACAAAAGTCCCGAAAGAAGCAGGTACGGATGTCCCCGGAGCTAAGCGCCGCTCCCGGGCACATTTCGGAAGAAGCCGCCGCACTGGAGTGCACTGTGACTGGCACAATCGCCTTTGCGCGAAGAAGCCGATTCTTCGCCTCCCGGAGCCGGAGAGAGCGGCTGCTTTCAAAAGGTGAAGAATGAAGCTGCACAACACTGGGATAGTGTGCGCATCATGCAGACTGATAGAAAGCAGTACCTTACCACTCTCCTACCTTTTCCAAACACATGAACATTCGATTGGAAGGTGTTTTGGAAAACTTTCTTTTTCTTCTTACATAAACTTCTGCAAAGCTCTCTGCAACATGTAAAACACCACGGGAGATGTTTTCTGTGCTGGCACAGTTTCTCCTTGCCTAACATAGTGGAAAACCTTTCTGTATGATGTAGACCACAAAAGTCCCGAAAGAAGAAGGTACGGATGTCCCCGGAGCTAAGCGCCGGTCCCGGGCACATTTCGGAAGAAGCCGCCGCACTGGAGTGCACTGTGACCGGCACAATCGCCTTTGCGCGAAGAAGCCGATTCTTCGCCTCCGGGAGCCGGAGAGAGCGGCTGCTTTCAAAAGGTGAGGAATGAAGCTGCACAAGACTGGGATAGTGTGCGCAGCTTGCAAACTGATAGAAAACACTACCTTACCAATCTCCTACCTTTTCCAAACATATGAATATTGGGTTGGAAGGTGTTTCCAACAACTTTATTTTCTTCGTGCCAAACACTCAGCAGACCTCTCTGCAACATGTAAAACACCATGAGAGATGTTTTCTGTGCTGGCACAGTTTCTCCATGCCAGACATAGTGGAAAGGATTTTTGCAATGATGTAGACCACAAAAGACGCTAAAGACGAAATATGGAGTTCCCGGAGCTAAGCGCCGGTCCCAGGCACATTTCGGAAGAAGTCGCCGCACTGGAGTGCACTGTGACCGGCACAATCGCCTTTGCGCGAAGAAGCCGCTTCCTTGGCTCCGCGAGCCGGACAGAGCGGGTGCTTCGGAAAGGTGAAGAATGAAGCTACACAACACGGGGATAGTGTGCGCAGCTTGCAAACTGATAGAAAACAGTACCTTACAACTTTCCTACCTTTTCCAAACACATGAATATTCGGTTAGAAGGTGTTTTCAACAACTTTATTCTCTTCGTGCAAAACACTCAGCAGAGCTCTCTGCAACATGTAAAACACGATGGGAGATGTTTTCTGTGCTGGCACAGTTTCTCCTTGCCTAACATAGTGGAAAACCTTTCTGTATGATGTAGACCACAAAAGTCCCGACAGAGGAAGGTACGGATGTCCCAGGAGCTAAGCGCCGGTCCCGGGCACATTTCGGAAGAAGCCGCCGCACTGGAGTGCACTGTGACCGGCACAATCGCCTTTGCGCGAAGAAGCCGCCTCTTCGTCTCCCGGAGCCAGAGAGAGCGACTGCTTTCAAAAGGTGAAGAATGAAGCTGCACAACACTGGGATAGTGTGCGCAGCTTGCAAACTGATAGAAAACACTACCTTACCACTTTCCTACCTTTTCCAAACATATGAATATTCGGTTAGAAGGTGTTTTCAACAACTTTATTTTCTTCGTGCAAAACACTCAGCAGAGCTCTCTGCAACATGTAAAACATAATGGGAGATGTTTTCTGTGCAGGCACAGTTTCTACTTGCCAGACATAGTGGAAATGCTTTTAGTAGTGATGTAGAACACAAGAGACGCTAAAGTCGAAATACAGAGTTCCCCGGAGGTAAGCGCCGGTCCAGGGCACATTTCGGCAGATGCCGCCGCACTGGAGTGCACTGTGACCGGCACAATCGCCTTGGCTCGAAGAAGCCAATTCTTCGCCTCCGGGAGCCGGAGAGACCTGTAGCTTCGGAAAGGTGGAAATGAAGCTGCACAATACGGGGATAGTGTGCGCAGCTTGCAAACTGATAGAAAACAGTACCTTACAACTTTCCTAACTTTTCCAAACATATGACTATACGTTTGGAAGGTGTTTTCAACAACTTTATTTTCTTCGTGCAAAACACTCAGCAGAGCTCTGTGCAACATGTAAAACACGATGGGAGATGTTTTCTGTGCAGGCACAGTTTCTCCTTGCCAGACATAGCGGAAAAGCTTTTTAGCAGTGATGTAGACCACAAAAGTCGCGAAAGAAGCAGGTACGGATGTCCCGGAGCTAAATGCCGGTCCCGGGCACATTTCGGAAGAATCCGCCGCACTGGAGTGCACTGTGACCGGCACAATCGCCTTTGCGCGAAGAAGCCGATTCTTCGCCTCCGGGAGCCGGAGAGAGCGGCTGCTTTCAAAAGGTGAAGAATGAAGCTGCACAATACGGGGATAGTGTGCGCAGCTTGCAAACTGATAGAAAACAGTACCTTACCACCTTCCTACCTTTTCCAAACACATGAACATTCGATTGGAATGTGTTTTGGAAAACTTTCTTATTCTTCGTGCAAAACACTCAGCAGAGCTCTCTGCAACATGTAAAACACCATGAGAGATGTTTTCTGTGCAGGCACAGTTTCTCATTACCAGACATAGTGGAAAAGCGTTTTGCAGTGATGTAGACCACAAAAGACGCTAAAGACGAAATATGGAGCTCCCCGGAGCTAAGCGCCGGTCCCGGGCACATTTCGGAAGAAGCCGCCGCACTGGAGTGCACTGTGACCGGCACAATCGCCTTTGCGCGAAGAAGCCGCTTCCTTGCCTCCGAAAACCAGACAGAGCGGCTGCTTCGGAATGGTGGAAATGAAGCTGCACAACACGGGGATAGTGTGCGCAGCTTGCAAACTGATAGAAAACAGTACCTTACAACTTTCCTACCTTTTCCAAACACATGAAAATTCGGTTAGAAGGTGTTTTCAACAACTTTATTTTCTTCGTGCAAAACACTCAGCAGAGCTCTCTGCAACATGTAAAACACCACGGGAGATGTTTTCAGTGAGGCACAGTCTCTCATTACCAGACATAATGGAAAAGCGTTTTGCAGTGATGTAGACCACAAAAGTCCCGAAAGAAGCAGGTACGGATGTCCCCGGAGCTAAGCGCCGCTCCCGGGCACATTTCGGAAGAAGCCGCCGCACTGGAGTGCACTGTGACTGGCACAATCGCCTTTGCGCGAAGAAGCCGATTCTTCGCCTCCCGGAGCCGGAGAGAGCGGCTGCTTTCAAAAGGTGAAGAATGAAGCTGCACAACACTGGGATAGTGTGCGCATCATGCAGACTGATAGAAAGCAGTACCTTACCACTCTCCTACCTTTTCCAAACACATGAACATTCGATTGGAAGGTGTTTTGGAAAACTTTCTTTTTCTTCTTACATAAACTTCTGCAAAGCTCTCTGCAACATGTAAAACACCACGGGAGATGTTTTCTGTGCTGGCACAGTTTCTCCTTGCCTAACATAGTGGAAAACCTTTCTGTATGATGTAGACCACAAAAGTCCCGAAAGAAGAAGGTACGGATGTCCCCGGAGCTAAGCGCCGGTCCCGGGCACATTTCGGAAGAAGCCGCCGCACTGGAGTGCACTGTGACCGGCACAATCGCCTTTGCGCGAAGAAGCCGATTCTTCGCCTCCGGGAGCCGGAGAGAGCGGCTGCTTTCAAAAGGTGAGGAATGAAGCTGCACAATACGGGGATAGTGTGCGCAGCTTGCAAACTGATAGAAAACACTACCTTACCAATCTCCTACCTTTTCCAAACATATGAATATTGGGTTGGAAGGTGTTTCCAACAACTTTATTTTCTTCGTGCCAAACACTCAGCAGACCTCTCTGCAACATGTAAAACACCATGAGAGATGTTTTCTGTGCTGGCACAGTTTCTCCATGCCAGACATAGTGGAAAGGATTTTTGCAATGATGTAGACCACAAAAGACGCTAATGACGAAATATGGAGTTCCCGGAGCTAAGCGCCGGTCCCAGGCACATTTCGGAAGAAGTCGCCGCACTGGAGTGCACTGTGACCGGCACAATCGCCTTTGCGCGAAGAAGCCGCTTCCTTGGCTCCGCGAGCCGGACAGAGCGGGTGCTTCGGAAAGGTGAAGAATGAAGCTACACAACACGGGGATAGTGTGCGCAGCTTGCAAACTGATAGAAAACAGTACCTTACAACTTTCCTACCTTTTCCAAACACATGAATATTCGGTTAGAAGGTGTTTTCAACAACTTTATTCTCTTCGTGCAAAACACTCAGCAGAGCTCTCTGCAACATGTAAAACACGATGGGAGATGTTTTCTGTGCTGGCACAGTTTCTCCTTGCCTAACATAGTGGAAAACCTTTCTGTATGATGTAGACCACAAAAGTCCCGACAGAGGAAGGTACGGATGTCCCCGGAGCTAAGCGCCGGTCCCGGGCACATTTCGGAAGAAGCCGCCGCACTGGAGTGCACTGTGACCGGCACAATCGCCTTTGCGCGAAGAAGCCGCCTCTTCGTCTCCCGGAGCCAGAGAGAGCGACTGCTTTCAAAAGGTGAAGAATGAAGCTGCACAACACTGGGATAGTGTGCGCAGCTTGCAAACTGATAGAAAACACTACCTTACCACTTTCCTACCTTTTCCAAACATATGAATATTCGGTTAGAAGGTGTTTTCAACAACTTTATTTTCTTCGTGCAAAACACTCAGCAGAGCTCTCTGCAACATGTAAAACATAATGGGAGATGTTTTCTGTGCAGGCACAGTTTCTACTTGCCAGACATAGTGGAAATGCTTTTAGTAGTGATGTAGAACACAAGAGACGCTAAAGTCGAAATACAGAGTTCCCCGGAGGTAAGCGCCGGTCCAGGGCACATTTCGGCAGATGCCGCCGCACTGGAGTGCACTGTGACCGGCACAATCGCCTTGGCTCGAAGAAGCCAATTCTTCGCCTCCGGGAGCCGGAGAGACCTGTAGCTTCGGAAAGGTGGAAATGAAGCTGCACAATACGGGGATAGTGTGCGCAGCTTGCAAAGTGATAGAAAACAGTACCTTACAACTTTCCTAACTTTTCCAAACATATGACTATACGTTTGGAAGGTGTTTTCAACAACTTTATTTTCTTCGTGCAAAACACTCAGCAGAGCTCTGTGCAACATGTAAAACACGATGGGAGATGTTTTCTGTGCAGGCACAGTTTCTCCTTGCCAGACATAGCGGAAAAGCTTTTTAGCAGTGATGTAGACCACAAAAGTCGCGAAAGAAGCAGGTACGGATGTCCCGGAGCTAAATGCCGGTCCCGGGCACATTTCGGAAGAATCCGCCGCACTGGAGTGCACTGTGACCGGCACAATCGCCTTTGCGCGAAGAAGCCGATTCTTCGCCTCCGGGAGCCGGAGAGAGCGGCTGCTTTCAAAAGGTGAGGAATGAAGCTGCACAATACGGGGATAGTGTGCGCAGCTTGCAAACTGATAGAAAACAGTACCTTACCACCTTCCTACCTTTTCCAAACACATGAACATTCGATTGGAATGTGTTTTGGAAAACTTTCTTATTCTTCGTGCAAAACACTCAGCAGAGCTCTCTGCAACATGTAAAACACCATGAGAGATGTTTTCTGTGCAGGCACAGTTTCTCATTACCAGACATAGTGGAAAAGCGTTTTGCAGTGATGTAGACCACAAAAGACGCTAAAGACGAAATATGGAGCTCCCCGGAGCTAAGCGCCGGTCCCGGGCACATTTCGGAAGAAGCCGCCGCACTGGAGTGCACTGTGACCGGCACAATCGCCTTTGCGCGAAGAAGCCGCTTCCTTGCCTCCGAAAACCAGACAGAGCGGCTGCTTCGGAATGGTGGAAATGAAGCTGCACAACACGGGGATAGTGTGCGCAGCTTGCAAACTGATAGAAAACAGTACCTTACAACTTTCCTACCTTTTCCAAACACATGAAAATTCGGTTAGAAGGTGTTTTCAACAACTTTATTTTCTTCGTGCAAAACACTCAGCAGAGCTCTCTGCAACATGTAAAACACCACGGGAGATGTTTTCAGTGAGGCACAGTCTCTCATTACCAGACATAATGGAAAAGCGTTTTGCAGTGATGTAGACCACAAAAGTCCCGAAAGAAGCAGGTACGGATGTCCCCGGAGCTAAGCGCCGCTCCCGGGCACATTTCGGAAGAAGCCGCCGCACTGGAGTGCACTGTGACTGGCACAATCGCCTTTGCGCGAAGAAGCCGATTCTTCGCCTCCCGGAGCCGGAGAGAGCGGCTGCTTTCAAAAGGTGAAGAATGAAGCTGCACAACACTGGGATAGTGTGCGCATCATGCAGACTGATAGAAAGCAGTACCTTACCACTCTCCTACCTTTTCCAAACACATGAACATTCGATTGGAAGGTGTTTTGGAAAACTTTCTTTTTCTTCTTACATAAACTTCTGCAAAGCTCTCTGCAACATGTAAAACACCACGGGAGATGTTTTCTGTGCTGGCACAGTTTCTCCTTGCCTAACATAGTGGAAAACCTTTCTGTATGATGTAGACCACAAAAGTCCCGAAAGAAGAAGGTACGGATGTCCCCGGAGCTAAGCGCCGGTCCCGGGCACATTTCGGAAGAAGCCGCCGCACTGGAGTGCACTGTGACCGGCACAATCGCCTTTGCGCGAAGAAGCCGATTCTTCGCCTCCGGGAGCCGGAGAGAGCGGCTGCTTTCAAAAGGTGAGGAATGAAGCTGCACAAGACTGGGATAGTGTGCGCAGCTTGCAAACTGATAGAAAACACTACCTTACCAATCTCCTACCTTTTCCAAACATATGAATATTGGGTTGGAAGGTGTTTCCAACAACTTTATTTTCTTCGTGCCAAACACTCAGCAGACCTCTCTGCAACATGTAAAACACCATGAGAGATGTTTTCTGTGCTGGCACAGTTTCTCCATGCCAGACATAGTGGAAAGGATTTTTGCAATGATGTAGACCACAAAAGACGCTAAAGACGAAATATGGAGTTCCCGGAGCTAAGCGCCGGTCCCAGGCACATTTCGGAAGAAGTCGCCGCACTGGAGTGCACTGTGACCGGCACAATCGCCTTTGCGCGAAGAAGCCGCTTCCTTGGCTCCGCGAGCCGGACAGAGCGGGTGCTTCGGAAAGGTGAAGAATGAAGCTACACAACACGGGGATAGTGTGCGCAGCTTGCAAACTGATAGAAAACAGTATCTTACAACTTTCCTACCTTTTCCAAACACATGAATATTCGGTTAGAAGGTGTTTTCAACAACTTTATTCTCTTCGTGCAAAACACTCAGCAGAGCTCTCTGCAACATGTAAAACACGATGGGAGATGTTTTCTGTGCTGGCACAGTTTCTCCTTGCCTAACATAGTGGAAAACCTTTCTGTATGATGTAGACCACAAAAGTCCCGACAGAGGAAGGTACGGATGTCCCAGGAGCTAAGCGCCGGTCCCGGGCACATTTCGGAAGAAGCCGCCGCACTGGAGTGCACTGTGACCGGCACAATCGCCTTTGCGCGAAGAAGCCGCCTCTTCGTCTCCCGGAGCCAGAGAGAGCGACTGCTTTCAAAAGGTGAAGAATGAAGCTGCACAACACTGGGATAGTGTGCGCAGCTTGCAAACTGATAGAAAACACTACCTTACCACTTTCCTACCTTTTCCAAACATATGAATATTCGGTTAGAAGGTGTTTTCAACAACTTTATTTTCTTCGTGCAAAACACTCAGCAGAGCTCTCTGCAACATGTAAAACATAATGGGAGATGTTTTCTGTGCAGGCACAGTTTCTACTTGCCAGACATAGTGGAAATGCTTTTAGTAGTGATGTAGAACACAAGAGACGCTAAAGTCGAAATACAGAGTTCCCCGGAGCTAAGCGCCGGTCCAGGGCACATTTCGGCAGATGCCGCCGCACTGGAGTGCACTGTGACCGGCACAATCGCCTTGGCTCGAAGAAGCCAATTCTTCGCCTCCGGGAGCCGGAGAGACCTGTAGCTTCGGAAAGGTGGAAATGAAGCTGCACAATACGGGGATAGTGTGCGCAGCTTGCAAAGTGATAGAAAACAGTACCTTACAACTTTCCTAACTTTTCCAAACATATGACTATACGTTTGGAAGGTGTTTTCAACAACTTTATTTTCTTCGTGCAAAACACTCAGCAGAGCTCTGTGCAACATGTAAAACACGATGGGAGATGTTTTCTGTGCAGGCACAGTTTCTCCTTGCCAGACATAGCGGAAAAGCTTTTTAGCAGTGATGTAGACCACAAAAGTCGCGAAAGAAGCAGGTACGGATGTCCCCGCAGCTAAATGCCGGTCCCGGGCACATTTCGGAAGAAGCCGCCGCACTGGAGTGCACTGTGACCGGCACAATCGCCTTTGCGCGAAGAAGCCGCTTCCTTGCCTCCGAAAACCAGACAGAGCGGCTGCTTCGGAATGGTGGAAATGAAGCTGCACAACACGGGGATAGTGTGCGCAGCTTGCAAACTGATAGAAAACACTACCTTACCACCTTCCTACCTTTTCCAAACACATGAACATTCGATTGGAAGGTGTTTTGGAAAACTTTCTTATTCTTCGTGCAAAACACTCAGCAGAGCTCTCTGCAACATGTAAAACACCATGAGAGATGTTTTCTGTGCAGGCACAGTTTCTCCATGCCAGACATAGTGGAAAGGATTTTTGCAATGATGTAGACCACAAAAGACGCTAAAGACGAAATATGGAGTTCCCGGAGCTAAGCGCCGGTCCCAGGCACATTTCGGAAGAAGTCGCCGCACTGGAGTGCACTGTGACCGGCACAATCGCCTTTGCGCGAAGAAGCCGCTTCCTTGGCTCCGCGAGCCGGACAGAGCGGGTGCTTCGGAAAGGTGAAGAATGAAGCTACACAACACGGGGATAGTGTGCGCAGCTTGCAAACTGATAGAAAACAGTACCTTACAACTTTCCTACCTTTTCCAAACACATGAATATTCGGTTAGAAGGTGTTTTCAACAACTTTATTCTCTTCGTGCAAAACACTCAGCAGAGCTCTCTGCAACATGTAAAACACGATGGGAGATGTTTTCTGTGCTGGCACAGTTTCTCCTTGCCTAACATAGTGGAAAACCTTTCTGTATGATGTAGACCACAAAAGTCCCGACAGAGGAAGGTACGGATGTCCCAGGAGCTAAGCGCCGGTCCCGGGCACATTTCGGAAGAAGCCGCCGCACTGGAGTGCACTGTGACCGGCACAATCGCCTTTGCGCGAAGAAGCCGCCTCTTCGTCTCCCGGAGCCAGAGAGAGCGACTGCTTTCAAAAGGTGAAGAATGAAGCTGCACAACACTGGGATAGTGTGCGCAGCTTGCAAACTGATAGAAAACACTACCTTACCACTTTCCTACCTTTTCCAAACATATGAATATTCGGTTAGAAGGTGTTTTCAACAACTTTATTTTCTTCGTGCAAAACACTCAGCAGAGCTCTCTGCAACATGTAAAACATAATGGGAGATGTTTTCTGTGCAGGCACAGTTTCTACTTGCCAGACATAGTGGAAATGCTTTTAGTAGTGATGTAGAACACAAGAGACGCTAAAGTCGAAATACAGAGTTCCCCGGAGCTAAGCGCCGGTCCAGGGCACATTTCGGCAGATGCCGCCGCACTGGAGTGCACTGTGACCGGCACAATCGCCTTGGCTCGAAGAAGCCAATTCTTCGCCTCCGGGAGCCGGAGAGACCTGTAGCTTCGGAAAGGTGGAAATGAAGCTGCACAATACGGGGATAGTGTGCGCAGCTTGCAAACTGATAGAAAACAGTACCTTACAACTTTCCTAACTTTTCCAAACATATGACTATACGTTTGGAAGGTGTTTTCAACAACTTTATTTTCTTCGTGCAAAACACTCAGCAGAGCTCTGTGCAACATGTAAAACACGATGGGAGATGTTTTCTGTGCAGGCACAGTTTCTCCTTGCCAGACATAGCGGAAAAGCTTTTTAGCAGTGATGTAGACCACAAAAGTCGCGAAAGAAGCAGGTACGGATGTCCCGGAGCTAAATGCCGGTCCCGGGCACATTTCGGAAGAATCCGCCGCACTGGAGTGCACTGTGACCGGCACAATCGCCTTTGCGCGAAGAAGCCGATTCTTCGCCTCCGGGAGCCGGAGAGAGCGGCTGCTTTCAAAAGGTGAGGAATGAAGCTGCACAATACGGGGATAGTGTGCGCAGCTTGCAAACTGATAGAAAACACTACCTTACCACCTTCCTACCTTTTCCAAACACATGAACATTCGATTGGAATGTGTTTTGGAAAACTTTCTTATTCTTCGTGCAAAACACTCAGCAGAGCTCTCTGCAACATGTAAAACACCATGAGAGATGTTTTCTGTGCAGGCACAGTTTCTCATTACCAGACATAGTGGAAAAGCGTTTTGCAGTGATGTAGACCACAAAAGACGCTAAAGACGAAATATGGAGCTCCCCGGAGCTAAGCGCCGGTCCCGGGCACATTTCGGAAGAAGCCGCCGCACTGGAGTGCACTGTGACCGGCACAATCGCCTTTGCGCGAAGAAGCCGCTTCCTTGCCTCCGAAAACCAGACAGAGCGGCTGCTTCGGAATGGTGGAAATGAAGCTGCACAACACGGGGATAGTGTGCGCAGCTTGCAAACTGATAGAAAACAGTACCTTACAACTTTCCTACCTTTTCCAAACACATGAAAATTCGGTTAGAAGGTGTTTTCAACAACTTTATTTTCTTCGTGCAAAACACTCAGCAGAGCTCTCTGCAACATGTAAAACACCACGGGAGATGTTTTCAGTGAGGCACAGTCTCTCATTACCAGACATAATGGAAAAGCGTTTTGCAGTGATGTAGACCACAAAAGTCCCGAAAGAAGCAGGTACGGATGTCCCCGGAGCTAAGCGCCGCTCCCGGGCACATTTCGGAAGAAGCCGCCGCACTGGAGTGCACTGTGACTGGCACAATCGCCTTTGCGCGAAGAAGCCGATTCTTCGCCTCCGGGACCCGGAGAGAGCGGCTGCTTTCAAAAGGTGAGGAATGAAGCTGCACAACACTGGGATAGTGTGCGCATCATGCAGACTGATAGAAAGCAGTACCTTACCACTCTCCTACCTTTTCCAAACACATGAACATTCGATTGGAAGGTGTTTTGGAAAACTTTCTTTTTCTTCTTACATAAACTTCTGCAAAGCTCTCTGCAACATGTAAAACACCACGGGAGATGTTTTCTGTGCTGGCACAGTTTCTCCTTGCCTAACATAGTGGAAAACCTTTCTGTATGATGTAGACCACAAAAGTCCCGAAAGAAGAAGGTACGGATGTCCCCGGAGCTAAGCGCCGGTCCCGGGCACATTTCGGAAGAAGCCGCCGCACTGGAGTGCACTGTGACCGGCACAATCGCCTTTGCGCGAAGAAGCCGATTCTTCGCCTCCGGGAGCCGGAGAGAGCGGCTGCTTTCAAAAGGTGAGGAATGAAGCTGCACAAGACTGGGATAGTGTGCGCAGCTTGCAAACTGATAGAAAACACTACCTTACCAATCTCCTACCTTTTCCAAACATATGAATATTGGGTTGGAAGGTGTTTCCAACAACTTTATTTTCTTCGTGCCAAACACTCAGCAGACCTCTCTGCAACATGTAAAACACCATGAGAGATGTTTTCTGTGCTGGCACAGTTTCTCCATGCCAGACATAGTGGAAAGGATTTTTGCAATGATGTAGACCACAAAAGACGCTAAAGACGAAATATGGAGTTCCCGGAGCTAAGCGCCGGTCCCAGGCACATTTCGGAAGAAGTCGCCGCACTGGAGTGCACTGTGACCGGCACAATCGCCTTTGCGCGAAGAAGCCGCTTCCTTGGCTCCGCGAGCCGGACAGAGCGGGTGCTTCGGAAAGGTGAAGAATGAAGCTACACAACACGGGGATAGTGTGCGCAGCTTGCAAACTGATAGAAAACAGTACCTTACAACTTTCCTACCTTTTCCAAACACATGAATATTCGGTTAGAAGGTGTTTTCAACAACTTTATTCTCTTCGTGCAAAACACTCAGCAGAGCTCTCTGCAACATGTAAAACACGATGGGAGATGTTTTCTGTGCTGGCACAGTTTCTCCTTGCCTAACATAGTGGAAAACCTTTCTGTATGATGTAGACCACAAAAGTCCCGACAGAGGAAGGTACGGATGTCCCAGGAGCTAAGCGCCGGTCCCGGGCACATTTCGGAAGAAGCCGCCGCACTGGAGTGCACTGTGACCGGCACAATCGCCTTTGCGCGAAGAAGCCGCCTCTTCGTCTCCCGGAGCCAGAGAGAGCGACTGCTTTCAAAAGGTGAAGAATGAAGCTGCACAACACTGGGATAGTGTGCGCAGCTTGCAAACTGATAGAAAACACTACCTTACCACTTTCCTACCTTTTCCAAACATATGAATATTCGGTTAGAAGGTGTTTTCAACAACTTTATTTTCTTCGTGCAAAACACTCAGCAGAGCTCTCTGCAACATGTAAAACATAATGGGAGATGTTTTCTGTGCAGGCACAGTTTCTACTTGCCAGACATAGTGGAAATGCTTTTAGTAGTGATGTAGAACACAAGAGACGCTAAAGTCGAAATACAGAGTTCCCCGGAGGTAAGCGCCGGTCCAGGGCACATTTCGGCAGATGCCGCCGCACTGGAGTGCACTGTGACCGGCACAATCGCCTTGGCTCGAAGAAGCCAATTCTTCGCCTCCGGGAGCCGGAGAGACCTGTAGCTTCGGAAAGGTGGAAATGAAGCTGCACAATACGGGGATAGTGTGCGCAGCTTGCAAAGTGATAGAAAACAGTACCTTACAACTTTCCTAACTTTTCCAAACATATGACTATACGTTTGGAAGGTGTTTTCAACAACTTTATTTTCTTCGTGCAAAACACTCAGCAGAGCTCTGTGCAACATGTAAAACACGATGGGAGATGTTTTCTGTGCAGGCACAGTTTCTCCTTGCCAGACATAGCGGAAAAGCTTTTTAGCAGTGATGTAGACCACAAAAGTCGCGAAAGAAGCAGGTACGGATGTCCCCGCAGCTAAATGCCGGTCCCGGGCACATTTCGGAAGAAGCCGCCGCACTGGAGTGCACTGTGACCGGCACAATCGCCTTTGCGCGAAGAAGCCGCTTCCTTGCCTCCGAAAACCAGACAGAGCGGCTGCTTCGGAATGGTGGAAATGAAGCTGCACAACACGGGGATAGTGTGCGCAGCTTGCAAACTGATAGAAAACACTACCTTACCACCTTCCTACCTTTTCCAAACACATGAACATTCGATTGGAATGTGTTTTGGAAAACTTTCTTATTCTTCGTGCAAAACACTCAGCAGAGCTCTCTGCAACATGTAAAACACCATGAGAGATGTTTTCTGTGCAGGCACAGTTTCTCATTACCAGACATAGTGGAAAAGCGTTTTGCAGTGATGTAGACCACAAAAGACGCTAAAGACGAAATATGGAGCTCCCCGGAGCTAAGCGCCGGTCCCGGGCACATTTCGGAAGAAGCCGCCGCACTGGAGTGCACTGTGACCGGCACAATCGCCTTTGCGCGAAGAAGCCGCTTCCTTGCCTCCGAAAACCAGACAGAGCGGCTGCTTCGGAATGGTGGAAATGAAGCTGCACAACACGGGGATAGTGTGCGCAGCTTGCAAACTGATAGAAAACAGTACCTTACAACTTTCCTACCTTTTCCAAACACATGAAAATTCGGTTAGAAGGTGTTTTCAACAACTTTATTTTCTTCGTGCAAAACACTCAGCAGAGCTCTCTGCAACATGTAAAACACCACGGGAGATGTTTTCAGTGAGGCACAGTCTCTCATTACCAGACATAATGGAAAAGCGTTTTGCAGTGATGTAGACCACAAAAGTCCCGAAAGAAGCAGGTACGGATGTCCCCGGAGCTAAGCGCCGCTCCCGGGCACATTTCGGAAGAAGCCGCCGCACTGGAGTGCACTGTGACTGGCACAATCGCCTTTGCGCGAAGAAGCCGATTCTTCGCCTCCCGGAGCCGGAGAGAGCGGCTGCTTTCAAAAGGTGAAGAATGAAGCTGCACAACACTGGGATAGTGTGCGCATCATGCAGACTGATAGAAAGCAGTACCTTACCACTCTCCTACCTTTTCCAAACACATGAACATTCGATTGGAAGGTGTTTTGGAAAACTTTCTTTTTCTTCTTACATAAACTTCTGCAAAGCTCTCTGCAACATGTAAAACACCACGGGAGATGTTTTCTGTGCTGGCACAGTTTCTCCTTGCCTAACATAGTGGAAAACCTTTCTGTATGATGTAGACCACAAAAGTCCCGAAAGAAGAAGGTACGGATGTCCCCGGAGCTAAGCGCCGGTCCCGGGCACATTTCGGAAGAAGCCGCCGCACTGGAGTGCACTGTGACCGGCACAATCGCCTTTGCGCGAAGAAGCCGATTCTTCGCCTCCGGGAGCCGGAGAGAGCGGCTGCTTTCAAAAGGTGAGGAATGAAGCTGCACAAGACTGGGATAGTGTGCGCAGCTTGCAAACTGATAGAAAACACTACCTTACCAATCTCCTACCTTTTCCAAACATATGAATATTGGGTTGGAAGGTGTTTCCAACAACTTTATTTTCTTCGTGCCAAACACTCAGCAGACCTCTCTGCAACATGTAAAACACCATGAGAGATGTTTTCTGTGCTGGCACAGTTTCTCCATGCCAGACATAGTGGAAAGGATTTTTGCAATGATGTAGACCACAAAAGACGCTAAAGACGAAATATGGAGTTCCCGGAGCTAAGCGCCGGTCCCAGGCACATTTCGGAAGAAGTCGCCGCACTGGAGTGCACTGTGACCGGCACAATCGCCTTTGCGCGAAGAAGCCGCTTCCTTGGCTCCGCGAGCCGGACAGAGCGGGTGCTTCGGAAAGGTGAAGAATGAAGCTACACAACACGGGGATAGTGTGCGCAGCTTGCAAACTGATAGAAAACAGTACCTTACAACTTTCCTACCTTTTCCAAACACATGAATATTCGGTTAGAAGGTGTTTTCAACAACTTTATTCTCTTCGTGCAAAACACTCAGCAGAGCTCTCTGCAACATGTAAAACACGATGGGAGATGTTTTCTGTGCTGGCACAGTTTCTCCTTGCCTAACATAGTGGAAAACCTTTCTGTATGATGTAGACCACAAAAGTCCCGACAGAGGAAGGTACGGATGTCCCAGGAGCTAAGCGCCGGTCCCGGGCACATTTCGGAAGAAGCCGCCGCACTGGAGTGCACTGTGACCGGCACAATCGCCTTTGCGCGAAGAAGCCGCCTCTTCGTCTCCCGGAGCCAGAGAGAGCGACTGCTTTCAAAAGGTGAAGAATGAAGCTGCACAACACTGGGATAGTGTGCGCAGCTTGCAAACTGATAGAAAACACTACCTTACCACTTTCCTACCTTTTCCAAACATATGAATATTCGGTTAGAAGGTGTTTTCAACAACTTTATTTTCTTCGTGCAAAACACTCAGCAGAGCTCTCTGCAACATGTAAAACATAATGGGAGATGTTTTCTGTGCAGGCACAGTTTCTACTTGCCAGACATAGTGGAAATGCTTTTAGTAGTGATGTAGAACACAAGAGACGCTAAAGTCGAAATACAGAGTTCCCCGGAGGTAAGCGCCGGTCCAGGGCACATTTCGGCAGATGCCGCCGCACTGGAGTGCACTGTGACCGGCACAATCGCCTTGGCTCGAAGAAGCCAATTCTTCGCCTCCGGGAGCCGGAGAGACCTGTAGCTTCGGAAAGGTGGAAATGAAGCTGCACAATACGGGGATAGTGTGCGCAGCTTGCAAACTGATAGAAAACAGTACCTTACAACTTTCCTACCTTTTCCAAACATATGACTATACGTTTGGAAGGTGTTTTCAACAACTTTATTTTCTTCGTGCAAAACACTCAGCAGAGCTCTGTGCAACATGTAAAACACGATGGGAGATGTTTTCTGTGCAGGCACAGTTTCTCCTTGCCAGACATAGCGGAAAAGCTTTTTAGCAGTGATGTAGACCACAAAAGTCGCGAAAGAAGCAGGTACGGATGTCCCCGCAGCTAAATGCCGGTCCCGGGCACATTTCGGAAGAAGCCGCCGCACTGGAGTGCACTGTGACCGGCACAATCGCCTTTGCGCGAAGAAGCCGCTTCCTTGCCTCCGAAAACCAGACAGAGCGGCTGCTTCGGAATGGTGGAAATGAAGCTGCACAACACGGGGATAGTGTGCGCAGCTTGCAAACTGATAGAAAACACTACCTTACCACCTTCCTACCTTTTCCAAACACATGAACATTCGATTGGAATGTGTTTTGGAAAACTTTCTTATTCTTCGTGCAAAACACTCAGCAGAGCTCTCTGCAACATGTAAAACACCATGAGAGATGTTTTCTGTGCAGGCACAGTTTCTCATTACCAGACATAGTGGAAAAGCGTTTTGCAGTGATGTAGACCACAAAAGACGCTAAAGACGAAATATGGAGCTCCCCGGAGCTAAGCGCCGGTCCCGGGCACATTTCGGAAGAAGCCGCCGCACTGGAGTGCACTGTGACCGGCACAATCGCCTTTGCGCGAAGAAGCCGCTTCCTTGCCTCCGAAAACCAGACAGAGCGGCTGCTTCGGAATGGTGGAAATGAAGCTGCACAACACGGGGATAGTGTGCGCAGCTTGCAAACTGATAGAAAACAGTACCTTACAACTTTCCTACCTTTTCCAAACACATGAAAATTCGGTTAGAAGGTGTTTTCAACAACTTTATTTTCTTCGTGCAAAACACTCAGCAGAGCTCTCTGCAACATGTAAAACACCACGGGAGATGTTTTCAGTGAGGCACAGTCTCTCATTACCAGACATAATGGAAAAGCGTTTTGCAGTGATGTAGACCACAAAAGTCCCGAAAGAAGCAGGTACGGATGTCCCCGGAGCTAAGCGCCGCTCCCGGGCACATTTCGGAAGAAGCCGCCGCACTGGAGTGCACTGTGACTGGCACAATCGCCTTTGCGCGAAGAAGCCGATTCTTCGCCTCCCGGAGCCGGAGAGAGCGGCTGCTTTCAAAAGGTGAAGAATGAAGCTGCACAACACTGGGATAGTGTGCGCATCATGCAGACTGATAGAAAGCAGTACCTTACCACTCTCCTACCTTTTCCAAACACATGAACATTCGATTGGAAGGTGTTTTGGAAAACTTTCTTTTTCTTCTTACATAAACTTCTGCAAAGCTCTCTGCAACATGTAAAACACCACGGGAGATGTTTTCTGTGCTGGCACAGTTTCTCCTTGCCTAACATAGTGGAAAACCTTTCTGTATGATGTAGACCACAAAAGTCCCGAAAGAAGAAGGTACGGATGTCCCCGGAGCTAAGCGCCGGTCCCGGGCACATTTCGGAAGAAGCCGCCGCACTGGAGTGCACTGTGACCGGCACAATCGCCTTTGCGCGAAGAAGCCGATTCTTCGCCTCCGGGAGCCGGAGAGAGCGGCTGCTTTCAAAAGGTGAGGAATGAAGCTGCACAATACGGGGATAGTGTGCGCAGCTTGCAAACTGATAGAAAACACTACCTTACCAATCTCCTACCTTTTCCAAACATATGAATATTGGGTTGGAAGGTGTTTCCAACAACTTTATTTTCTTCGTGCCAAACACTCAGCAGACCTCTCTGCAACATGTAAAACACCATGAGAGATGTTTTCTGTGCTGGCACAGTTTCTCCATGCCAGACATAGTGGAAAGGATTTTTGCAATGATGTAGACCACAAAAGACGCTAAAGACGAAATATGGAGTTCCCGGAGCTAAGCGCCGGTCCCAGGCACATTTCGGAAGAAGTCGCCGCACTGGAGTGCACTGTGACCGGCACAATCGCCTTTGCGCGAAGAAGCCGCTTCCTTGGCTCCGCGAGCCGGACAGAGCGGGTGCTTCGGAAAGGTGAAGAATGAAGCTACACAACACGGGGATAGTGTGCGCAGCTTGCAAACTGATAGAAAACAGTATCTTACAACTTTCCTACCTTTTCCAAACACATGAATATTCGGTTAGAAGGTGTTTTCAACAACTTTATTCTCTTCGTGCAAAACACTCAGCAGAGCTCTCTGCAACATGTAAAACACGATGGGAGATGTTTTCTGTGCTGGCACAGTTTCTCCTTGCCTAACATAGTGGAAAACCTTTCTGTATGATGTAGACCACAAAAGTCCCGACAGAGGAAGGTACGGATGTCCCAGGAGCTAAGCGCCGGTCCCGGGCACATTTCGGAAGAAGCCGCCGCACTGGAGTGCACTGTGACCGGCACAATCGCCTTTGCGCGAAGAAGCCGCCTCTTCGTCTCCCGGAGCCAGAGAGAGCGACTGCTTTCAAAAGGTGAAGAATGAAGCTGCACAACACTGGGATAGTGTGCGCAGCTTGCAAACTGATAGAAAACACTACCTTACCACTTTCCTACCTTTTCCAAACATATGAATATTCGGTTAGAAGGTGTTTTCAACAACTTTATTTTCTTCGTGCAAAACACTCAGCAGAGCTCTCTGCAACATGTAAAACATAATGGGAGATGTTTTCTGTGCAGGCACAGTTTCTACTTGCCAGACATAGTGGAAATGCTTTTAGTAGTGATGTAGAACACAAGAGACGCTAAAGTCGAAATACAGAGTTCCCCGGAGGTAAGCGCCGGTCCAGGGCACATTTCGGCAGATGCCGCCGCACTGGAGTGCACTGTGACCGGCACAATCGCCTTGGCTCGAAGAAGCCAATTCTTCGCCTCCGGGAGCCGGAGAGACCTGTAGCTTCGGAAAGGTGGAAATGAAGCTGCACAATACGGGGATAGTGTGCGCAGCTTGCAAACTGATAGAAAACAGTACCTTACAACTTTCCTAACTTTTCCAAACATATGACTATACGTTTGGAAGGTGTTTTCAACAACTTTATTTTCTTCGTGCAAAACACTCAGCAGAGCTCTGTGCAACATGTAAAACACGATGGGAGATGTTTTCTGTGCAGGCACAGTTTCTCCTTGCCAGACATAGCGGAAAAGCTTTTTAGCAGTGATGTAGACCACAAAAGTCGCGAAAGAAGCAGGTACGGATGTCCCGGAGCTAAATGCCGGTCCCGGGCACATTTCGGAAGAATCCGCCGCACTGGAGTGCACTGTGACCGGCACAATCGCCTTTGCGCGAAGAAGCCGATTCTTCGCCTCCGGGAGCCGGAGAGAGCGGCTGCTTTCAAAAGGTGAGGAATGAAGCTGCACAATACGGGGATAGTGTGCGCAGCTTGCAAACTGATAGAAAACAGTACCTTACCACCTTCCTACCTTTTCCAAACACATGAACATTCGATTGGAATGTGTTTTGGAAAACTTTCTTATTCTTCGTGCAAAACACTCAGCAGAGCTCTCTGCAACATGTAAAACACCATGAGAGATGTTTTCTGTGCAGGCACAGTTTCTCATTACCAGACATAGTGGAAAAGCGTTTTGCAGTGATGTAGACCACAAAAGACGCTAAAGACGAAATATGGAGCTCCCCGGAGCTAAGCGCCGGTCCCGGGCACATTTCGGAAGAAGCCGCCGCACTGGAGTGCACTGTGACCGGCACAATCGCCTTTGCGCGAAGAAGCCGCTTCCTTGCCTCCGAAAACCAGACAGAGCGGCTGCTTCGGAATGGTGGAAATGAAGCTGCACAACACGGGGATAGTGTGCGCAGCTTGCAAACTGATAGAAAACAGTACCTTACAACTTTCCTACCTTTTCCAAACACATGAAAATTCGGTTAGAAGGTGTTTTCAACAACTTTATTTTCTTCGTGCAAAACACTCAGCAGAGCTCTCTGCAACATGTAAAACACCACGGGAGATGTTTTCAGTGAGGCACAGTCTCTCATTACCAGACATAATGGAAAAGCGTTTTGCAGTGATGTAGACCACAAAAGTCCCGAAAGAAGCAGGTACGGATGTCCGCGGAGCTAAGCGCCGCTCCCGGGCACATTTCGGAAGAAGCCGCCGCACTGGAGTGCACTGTGACTGGCACAATCGCCTTTGCGCGAAGAAGCCGATTCTTCGCCTCCCGGAGCCGGAGAGAGCGGCTGCTTTCAAAAGGTGAAGAATGAAGCTGCACAACACTGGGATAGTGTGCGCATCATGCAGACTGATAGAAAGCAGTACCTTACCACTCTCCTACCTTTTCCAAACACATGAACATTCGATTGGAAGGTGTTTTGGAAAACTTTCTTTTTCTTCTTACATAAACTTCTGCAAAGCTCTCTGCAACATGTAAAACACCACGGGAGATGTTTTCTGTGCTGGCACAGTTTCTCCTTGCCTAACATAGTGGAAAACCTTTCTGTATGATGTAGACCACAAAAGTCCCGAAAGAAGAAGGTACGGATGTCCCCGGAGCTAAGCGCCGGTCCCGGGCACATTTCGGAAGAAGCCGCCGCACTGGAGTGCACTGTGACCGGCACAATCGCCTTTGCGCGAAGAAGCCGATTCTTCGCCTCCGGGAGCCGGAGAGAGCGGCTGCTTTCAAAAGGTGAGGAATGAAGCTGCACAAGACTGGGATAGTGTGCGCAGCTTGCAAACTGATAGAAAACACTACCTTACCAATCTCCTACCTTTTCCAAACATATGAATATTGGGTTGGAAGGTGTTTCCAACAACTTTATTTTCTTCGTGCCAAACACTCAGCAGACCTCTCTGCAACATGTAAAACACCATGAGAGATGTTTTCTGTGCTGGCACAGTTTCTCCATGCCAGACATAGTGGAAAGGATTTTTGCAATGATGTAGACCACAAAAGACGCTAAAGACGAAATATGGAGTTCCCGGAGCTAAGCGCCGGTCCCAGGCACATTTCGGAAGAAGTCGCCGCACTGGAGTGCACTGTGACCGGCACAATCGCCTTTGCGCGAAGAAGCCGCTTCCTTGGCTCCGCGAGCCGGACAGAGCGGGTGCTTCGGAAAGGTGAAGAATGAAGCTACACAACACGGGGATAGTGTGCGCAGCTTGCAAACTGATAGAAAACAGTATCTTACAACTTTCCTACCTTTTCCAAACACATGAATATTCGGTTAGAAGGTGTTTTCAACAACTTTATTCTCTTCGTGCAAAACACTCAGCAGAGCTCTCTGCAACATGTAAAACACGATGGGAGATGTTTTCTGTGCTGGCACAGTTTCTCCTTGCCTAACATAGTGGAAAACCTTTCTGTATGATGTAGACCACAAAAGTCCCGACAGAGGAAGGTACGGATGTCCCAGGAGCTAAGCGCCGGTCCCGGGCACATTTCGGAAGAAGCCGCCACACTGGAGTGCACTGTGACCGGCACAATCGCCTTTGCGCGAAGAAGCCGCCTCTTCGTCTCCCGGAGCCAGAGAGAGCGACTGCTTTCAAAAGGTGAAGAATGAAGCTGCACAACACTGGGATAGTGTGCGCAGCTTGCAAACTGATAGAAAACACTACCTTACCACTTTCCTACCTTTTCCAAACATATGAATATTCGGTTAGAAGGTGTTTTCAACAACTTTATTTTCTTCGTGCAAAACACTCAGCAGAGCTCTCTGCAACATGTAAAACACCATGAGAGATGTTTTCTGTGCAGGCACAGTTTCTACTTGCCAGACATAGTGGAAATGCTTTTAGTAGTGATGTAGAACACAAGAGACGCTAAAGTCGAAATACAGAGTTCCCCGGAGCTAAGCGCCGGTCCAGGGCACATTTCGGCAGATGCCGCCGCACTGGAGTGCACTGTGACCGGCACAATCGCCTTGGCTCGAAGAAGCCAATTCTTCGCCTCCGGGAGCCGGAGAGACCTGTAGCTTCGGAAAGGTGGAAATGAAGCTGCACAATACGGGGATAGTGTGCGCAGCTTGCAAACTGATAGAAAACAGTACCTTACAACTTTCCTAACTTTTCCAAACATATGACTATACGTTTGGAAGGTGTTTTCAACAACTTTATTTTCTTCGTGCAAAACACTCAGCAGAGCTCTGTGCAACATGTAAAACACGATGGGAGATGTTTTCTGTGCAGGCACAGTTTCTCCTTGCCAGACATAGCGGAAAAGCTTTTTAGCAGTGATGTAGACCACAAAAGTCGCGAAAGAAGCAGGTACGGATGTCCCGGAGCTAAATGCCGGTCCCGGGCACATTTCGGAAGAATCCGCCGCACTGGAGTGCACTGTGACCGGCACAATCGCCTTTGCGCGAAGAAGCCGATTCTTCGCCTCCGGGAGCCGGAGAGAGCGGCTGCTTTCAAAAGGTGAGGAATGAAGCTGCACAATACGGGGATAGTGTGCGCAGCTTGCAAACTGATAGAAAACAGTACCTTACCACCTTCCTACCTTTTCCAAACACATGAACATTCGATTGGAAGGTGTTTTGGAAAACTTTCTTATTCTTCGTGCAAAACACTCAGCAGAGCTCTCTGCAACATGTAAAACACCATGAGAGATGTTTTCTGTGCAGGCACAGTTTCTCATTACCAGACATAGTGGAAAAGCGTTTTGCAGTGATGTAGACCACAAAAGACGCTAAAGACGAAATATGGAGCTCCCCGGAGCTAAGCGCCGGTCCCGGGCACATTTCGGAAGAAGCCGCCGCACTGGAGTGCACTGTGACCGGCACAATCGCCTTTGCGCGAAGAAGCCGCTTCCTTGCCTCCGAAAACCAGACAGAGCGGCTGCTTCGGAATGGTGGAAATGAAGCTGCACAACACGGGGATAGTGTGCGCAGCTTGCAAACTGATAGAAAACAGTACCTTACAACTTTCCTACCTTTTCCAAACACATGAAAATTCGGTTAGAAGGTGTTTTCAACAACTTTATTTTCTTCGTGCAAAACACTCAGCAGAGCTCTCTGCAACATGTAAAACACCACGGGAGATGTTTTCAGTGAGGCACAGTCTCTCATTACCAGACATAATGGAAAAGCGTTTTGCAGTGATGTAGACCACAAAAGTCCCGAAAGAAGCAGGTACGGATGTCCCCGGAGCTAAGCGCCGCTCCCGGGCACATTTCGGAAGAAGCCGCCGCACTGGAGTGCACTGTGACTGGCACAATCGCCTTTGCGCGAAGAAGCCGATTCTTCGCCTCCCGGAGCCGGAGAGAGCGGCTGCTTTCAAAAGGTGAAGAATGAAGCTGCACAACACTGGGATAGTGTGCGCATCATGCAGACTGATAGAAAGCAGTACCTTACCACTCTCCTACCTTTTCCAAACACATGAACATTCGATTGGAAGGTGTTTTGGAAAACTTTCTTTTTCATCTTACATAAACTTCTGCAAAGCTCTCTGCAACATGTAAAACACCACGGGAGATGTTTTCTGTGCTGGCACAGTTTCTCCTTGCCTAACATAGTGGAAAACCTTTCTGTATGATGTAGACCACAAAAGTCCCGAAAGAAGAAGGTACGGATGTCCCCGGAGCTAAGCGCCGGTCCCGGGCACATTTCGGAAGAAGCCGCCGCACTGGAGTGCACTGTGACCGGCACAATCGCCTTTGCGCGAAGAAGCCGATTCTTCGCCTCCGGGAGCCGGAGAGAGCGGCTGCTTTCAAAAGGTGAGGAATGAAGCTGCACAAGACTGGGATAGTGTGCGCAGCTTGCAAACTGATAGAAAACACTACCTTACCAATCTCCTACCTTTTCCAAACATATGAATATTGGGTTGGAAGGTGTTTCCAACAACTTTATTTTCTTCGTGCCAAACACTCAGCAGACCTCTCTGCAACATGTAAAACACCATGAGAGATGTTTTCTGTGCTGGCACAGTTTCTACTTGCCAGACATAGTGGAAATGCTTTTAGTAGTGATGTAGAACACAAAAGACGCTAAAGACGAAATATGGAGTTCCCGGAGCTAAGCGCCGGTCCCAGGCACATTTCGGAAGAAGTCGCCGCACTGGAGTGCACTGTGACCGGCACAATCGCCTTTGCGCGAAGAAGCCGCTTCCTTGGCTCCGCGAGCCGGACAGAGCGGGTGCTTCGGAAAGGTGAAGAATGAAGCTACACAACACGGGGATAGTGTGCGCAGCTTGCAAACTGATAGAAAACAGTATCTTACAACTTTCCTACCTTTTCCAAACACATGAATATTCGGTTAGAAGGTGTTTTCAACAACTTTATTCTCTTCGTGCAAAACACTCAGCAGAGCTCTCTGCAACATGTAAAACACGATGGGAGATGTTTTCTGTGCTGGCACAGTTTCTCCTTGCCTAACATAGTGGAAAACCTTTCTGTATGATGTAGACCACAAAAGTCCCGACAGAGGAAGGTACGGATGTCCCAGGAGCTAAGCGCCGGTCCCGGGCACATTTCGGAAGAAGCCGCCGCACTGGAGTGCACTGTGACCGGCACAATCGCCTTTGCGCGAAGAAGCCGCCTCTTCGTCTCCCGGAGCCAGAGAGAGCGACTGCTTTCAAAAGGTGAAGAATGAAGCTGCACAACACTGGGATAGTGTGCGCAGCTTGCAAACTGATAGAAAACACTACCTTACCACTTTCCTACCTTTTCCAAACATATGAATATTCGGTTAGAAGGTGTTTTCAACAACTTTATTTTCTTCGTGCAAAACACTCAGCAGAGCTCTCTGCAACATGTAAAACACCATGAGAGATGTTTTCTGTGCAGGCACAGTTTCTACTTGCCAGACATAGTGGAAATGCTTTTAGTAGTGATGTAGAACACAAGAGACGCTAAAGTCGAAATACAGAGTTCCCCGGAGCTAAGCGCCGGTCCAGGGCACATTTCGGCAGATGCCGCCGCACTGGAGTGCACTGTGACCGGCACAATCGCCTTGGCTCGAAGAAGCCAATTCTTCGCCTCCGGGAGCCGGAGAGACCTGTAGCTTCGGAAAGGTGGAAATGAAGCTGCACAATACGGGGATAGTGTGCGCAGCTTGCAAACTGATAGAAAACAGTACCTTACAACTTTCCTAACTTTTCCAAACATATGACTATACGTTTGGAAGGTGTTTTCAACAACTTTATTTTCTTCGTGCAAAACACTCAGCAGAGCTCTGTGCAACATGTAAAACACGATGGGAGATGTTTTCTGTGCAGGCACAGTTTCTCCTTGCCAGACATAGCGGAAAAGCTTTTTAGCAGTGATGTAGACCACAAAAGTCGCGAAAGAAGCAGGTACGGATGTCCCGGAGCTAAATGCCGGTCCCGGGCACATTTCGGAAGAATCCGCCGCACTGGAGTGCACTGTGACCGGCACAATCGCCTTTGCGCGAAGAAGCCGATTCTTCGCCTCCGGGAGCCGGAGAGAGCGGCTGCTTTCAAAAGGTGAGGAATGAAGCTGCACAATACGGGGATAGTGTGCGCAGCTTGCAAACTGATAGAAAACAGTACCTTACCACCTTCCTACCTTTTCCAAACACATGAACATTCGATTGGAAGGTGTTTTGGAAAACTTTCTTATTCTTCGTGCAAAACACTCAGCAGAGCTCTCTGCAACATGTAAAACACCATGAGAGATGTTTTCTGTGCAGGCACAGTTTCTCATTACCAGACATAGTGGAAAAGCGTTTTGCAGTGATGTAGACCACAAAAGACGCTAAAGACGAAATATGGAGCTCCCCGGAGCTAAGCGCCGGTCCCGGGCACATTTCGGAAGAAGCCGCCGCACTGGAGTGCACTGTGACCGGCACAATCGCCTTTGCGCGAAGAAGCCGCTTCCTTGCCTCCGAAAACCAGACAGAGCGGCTGCTTCGGAATGGTGGAAATGAAGCTGCACAACACGGGGATAGTGTGCGCAGCTTGCAAACTGATAGAAAACAGTACCTTACAACTTTCCTACCTTTTCCAAACACATGAAAATTCGGTTAGAAGGTGTTTTCAACAACTTTATTTTCTTCGTGCAAAACACTCAGCAGAGCTCTCTGCAACATGTAAAACACCACGGGAGATGTTTTCAGTGAGGCACAGTCTCTCATTACCAGACATAATGGAAAAGCGTTTTGCAGTGATGTAGACCACAAAAGTCCCGAAAGAAGCAGGTACGGATGTCCCCGGAGCTAAGCGCCGCTCCCGGGCACATTTCGGAAGAAGCCGCCGCACTGGAGTGCACTGTGACTGGCACAATCGCCTTTGCGCGAAGAAGCCGATTCTTCGCCTCCCGGAGCCGGAGAGAGCGGCTGCTTTCAAAAGGTGAAGAATGAAGCTGCACAACACTGGGATAGTGTGCGCATCATGCAGACTGATAGAAAGCAGTACCTTACCACTCTCCTACCTTTTCCAAACACATGAACATTCGATTGGAAGGTGTTTTGGAAAACTTTCTTTTTCATCTTACATAAACTTCTGCAAAGCTCTCTGCAACATGTAAAACACCACGGGAGATGTTTTCTGTGCTGGCACAGTTTCTCCTTGCCTAACATAGTGGAAAACCTTTCTGTATGATGTAGACCACAAAAGTCCCGAAAGAAGAAGGTACGGATGTCCCCGGAGCTAAGCGCCGGTCCCGGGCACATTTCGGAAGAAGCCGCCGCACTGGAGTGCACTGTGACCGGCACAATCGCCTTTGCGCGAAGAAGCCGATTCTTCGCCTCCGGGAGCCGGAGAGAGCGGCTGCTTTCAAAAGGTGAGGAATGAAGCTGCACAAGACTGGGATAGTGTGCGCAGCTTGCAAACTGATAGAAAACACTACCTTACCAATCTCCTACCTTTTCCAAACATATGAATATTGGGTTGGAAGGTGTTTCCAACAACTTTATTTTCTTCGTGCCAAACACTCAGCAGACCTCTCTGCAACATGTAAAACACCATGAGAGATGTTTTCTGTGCTGGCACAGTTTCTCCATGCCAGACATAGTGGAAAGGATTTTTGCAATGATGTAGACCACAAAAGACGCTAAAGACGAAATATGGAGTTCCCGGAGCTAAGCGCCGGTCCCAGGCACATTTCGGAAGAAGTCGCCGCACTGGAGTGCACTGTGACCGGCACAATCGCCTTTGCGCGAAGAAGCCGCTTCCTTGGCTCCGCGAGCCGGACAGAGCGGGTGCTTCGGAAAGGTGAAGAATGAAGCTGCACAACACGGGGATAGTGTGCGCAACTTGCAAACTGATAGAAAACAGTATCTTACAACTTTCCTACCTTTTCCAAACACATGAATATTCGGTTAGAAGGTGTTTTCAACAACTTTATTCTCTTCGTGCAAAACACTCAGCAGAGCTCTCTGCAACATGTAAAACACGATGGGAGATGTTTTCTGTGCTGGCACAGTTTCTCCTTGCCTAACATAGTGGAAAACCTTTCTGTATGATGTAGACCACAAAAGTCCCGACAGAGGAAGGTACGGATGTCCCAGGAGCTAAGCGCCGGTCCCGGGCACATTTCGGAAGAAGCCGCCGCACTGGAGTGCACTGTGACCGGCACAATCGCCTTTGCGCGAAGAAGCCGCCTCTTCGTCTCCCGGAGCCAGAGAGAGCGACTGCTTTCAAAAGGTGAAGAATGAAGCTGCACAAGACTGGGATAGTGTGCGCAGCTTGCAAACTGATAGAAAACACTACCTTACCACTTTCCTACCTTTTCCAAACATATGAATATTCGGTTAGAAGGTGTTTTCAACAACTTTATTTTCTTCGTGCAAAACACTCAGCAGAGCTCTCTGCAACATGTAAAACATAATGGGAGATGTTTTCTGTGCAGGCACAGTTTCTACTTGCCAGACATAGTGGAAATGCTTTTAGTAGTGATGTAGAACACAAGAGACGCTAAAGTCGAAATACAGAGTTCCCCGGAGCTAAGCGCCGGTCCAGGGCACATTTCGGCAGATGCCGCCGCACTGGAGTGCACTGTGACCGGCACAATCGCCTTGGCTCGAAGAAGCCAATTCTTCGCCTCCGGGAGCCGGAGAGACCTGTAGCTTCGGAAAGGTGGAAATGAAGCTGCACAATACGGGGATAGTGTGCGCAGCTTGCAAACTGATAGAAAACAGTACCTTACAACTTTCCTAACTTTTCCAAACATATGACTATACGTTTGGAAGGTGTTTTCAACAACTTTATTTTCTTCGTGCAAAACACTCAGCAGAGCTCTGTGCAACATGTAAAACACGATGGGAGATGTTTTCTGTGCAGGCACAGTTTCTCCTTGCCAGACATAGCGGAAAAGCTTTTTAGCAGTGATGTAGACCACAAAAGTCGCGAAAGAAGCAGGTACGGATGTCCCGGAGCTAAATGCCGGTCCCGGGCACATTTCGGAAGAATCCGCCGCACTGGAGTGCACTGTGACCGGCACAATCGCCTTTGCGCGAAGAAGCCGATTCTTCGCCTCCGGGAGCCGGAGAGAGCGGCTGCTTTCAAAAGGTGAGGAATGAAGCTGCACAATACGGGGATAGTGTGCGCAGCTTGCAAACTGATAGAAAACAGTACCTTACCACCTTCCTACCTTTTCCAAACACATGAACATTCGATTGGAATGTGTTTTGGAAAACTTTCTTATTCTTCGTGCAAAACACTCAGCAGAGCTCTCTGCAACATGTAAAACACCATGAGAGATGTTTTCTGTGCAGGCACAGTTTCTCATTACCAGACATAGTGGAAAAGCGTTTTGCAGTGATGTAGACCACAAAAGACGCTAAAGACGAAATATGGAGCTCCCCGGAGCTAAGCGCCGGTCCCGGGCACATTTCGGAAGAAGCCGCCGCACTGGAGTGCACTGTGACCGGCACAATCGCCTTTGCGCGAAGAAGCCGCTTCCTTGCCTCCGAAAACCAGACAGAGCGGCTGCTTCGGAATGGTGGAAATGAAGCTGCACAACACGGGGATAGTGTGCGCAGCTTGCAAACTGATAGAAAACAGTACCTTACAACTTTCCTACCTTTTCCAAACACATGAAAATTCGGTTAGAAGGTGTTTTCAACAACTTTATTTTCTTCGTGCAAAACACTCAGCAGAGCTCTCTGCAACATGTAAAACACCACGGGAGATGTTTTCAGTGAGGCACAGTCTCTCATTACCAGACATAATGGAAAAGCGTTTTGCAGTGATGTAGACCACAAAAGTCCCGAAAGAAGCAGGTACGGATGTCCCCGGAGCTAAGCGCCGCTCCCGGGCACATTTCGGAAGAAGCCGCCGCACTGGAGTGCACTGTGACTGGCACAATCGCCTTTGCGCGAAGAAGCCGATTCTTCGCCTCCCGGAGCCGGAGAGAGCGGCTGCTTTCAAAAGGTGAAGAATGAAGCTGCACAACACTGGGATAGTGTGCGCATCATGCAGACTGATAGAAAGCAGTACCTTACCACTCTCCTACCTTTTCCAAACACATGAACATTCGATTGGAAGGTGTTTTGGAAAACTTTCTTTTTCTTCTTACATAAACTTCTGCAAAGCTCTCTGCAACATGTAAAACACCACGGGAGATGTTTTCTGTGCTGGCACAGTTTCTCCTTGCCTAACATAGTGGAAAACCTTTCTGTATGATGTAGACCACAAAAGTCCCGAAAGAAGAAGGTACGGATGTCCCCGGAGCTAAGCGCCGGTCCCGGGCACATTTCGGAAGAAGCCGCCGCACTGGAGTGCACTGTGACCGGCACAATCGCCTTTGCGCGAAGAAGCCGATTCTTCGCCTCCGGGAGCCGGAGAGAGCGGCTGCTTTCAAAAGGTGAGGAATGAAGCTGCACAAGACTGGGATAGTGTGCGCAGCTTGCAAACTGATAGAAAACACTACCTTACCAATCTCCTACCTTTTCCAAACATATGAATATTGGGTTGGAAGGTGTTTCCAACAACTTTATTTTCTTCGTGCCAAACACTCAGCAGACCTCTCTGCAACATGTAAAACACCATGAGAGATGTTTTCTGTGCTGGCACAGTTTCTCCATGCCAGACATAGTGGAAAGGATTTTTGCAATGATGTAGACCACAAAAGACGCTAAAGACGAAATATGGAGTTCCCGGAGCTAAGCGCCGGTCCCAGGCACATTTCGGAAGAAGTCGCCGCACTGGAGTGCACTGTGACCGGCACAATCGCCTTTGCGCGAAGAAGCCGCTTCCTTGGCTCCGCGAGCCGGACAGAGCGGGTGCTTCGGAAAGGTGAAGAATGAAGCTACACAACACGGGGATAGTGTGCGCAGCTTGCAAACTGATAGAAAACAGTACCTTACAACTTTCCTACCTTTTCCAAACACATGAATATTCGGTTAGAAGGTGTTTTCAACAACTTTATTTTCTTCGTGCAAAACACTCAGCAGAGCTCTGTGCAACATGTAAAACACCACGGGAGATGATTTCAGTGAGGCACAGTTTCTCATTACCAGACATAGTGGAAAAGCGTTTTGCAGTGATGTAGACCACAAAAGTCCCGAAAGACGCAGGTACGGATGTCCCCGCAGCTAAATGCCGGTCCCGGGCACATTTCGGAAGAAGCCGCCGCACTGGAGTGCACTGTGACCGGCACAATCGCCTTTGCGCGGAGAAGCCGATTCTTCGCCTCCGCGAGCCGGAGAGAGCGGCTGCTTCGGAAGGTGAAGAATGAAGCTGCACAACACGGGGATAGTGTGCGCAGCTTGCAAACTGATAGAAAACACTACCTTACCACTTTCCTACCTTTTCCAAACACATGAACATTCGATTGGAAGGTGTTTTGGAAAACTTTCTTATTCTTCGTTCAAAACACTCAGCAGAGCTCTCTGCAACATGTAAAACACCATGAGAGATGTTTTCTGTGCAGGCACAGTTTCTCATTACCAGACATAGTGGAAAAGCGTTTTGCAGTGATGTAGACCACAAAAGACGCTAAAGACGAAATATGGAGCTCCCCGGAGCTAAGCGCCGGTCCCGGGCACATTTCGGAAGAAGCCGCCGCACTGGAGTGCACTGTGACCGGCACAATCGCCTTTGCGCGAAGAAGCCGATTCTTCGCCTCCGGCAGCCGGACAGAGCGGCTGCTTCGGAAAGGTGGAAATGAAGCTGCACAACACCGGGATAGTGTGAGCAGTTTGCAAACTGATAAAAAGCACTACCTTACCACTTTCCTACCTTTTCCAAACACATGAATATTTGATGGGAAGGTGTTTAGGACAACTTTATTTTTCTTATGCAAAACATTCTGAAGAGGTCTCTAAACAAGTAAAACACGATAGGAGATGTTTTCTGTGCTGGCACAGTTTCTACTTGCCAGACATAGTGGAAAAGCGTTTTGCAGTGATGTAGACCACAAAAGTCCCGAAAGACGCAGGTACGGAAGTCCCCGCAGCTAAGCGCCGGTCCCGGGCACATTTCGGAAGAAGCCGCCGCACTGGAGTGCACTATGACCGGTACAATCGCCTTTGCGCGAAGAAGCCGATTCTTCGCCTCCGCGAGCCGGAGAGAGCGGCTGCTTTCAAAAGGTGAAGAATGAAGCTGCACAAGACTGGGATAGTGTGTGCAGCTTGCAAACTGATAGAAAACAGTACCTTACCCCTTTCCTACCTTTTCCAAACACATGAATATCCTGTTGGAAGGTGTTTTGGACAACTTTCTTATTCTTGGTGCAAAACACTCAGCAGAGCCCTCTGCAACATGTAAAACACGATGAGAGATGTTTTCTGTGCAGGCACAGTTTCTCCATGCCAGACATAGTGGTAAAGCGTTTTGCAGTGATGTAGACCACAATAGACGCTAAAGTCGAAATAAGGAGTTCCCCGGAGCTAAGCGCCGGTCCCAGGCACATTTTGGCAGAAGACGCCGCACTGGAGTGCGCTGTGACCGGCACAATCGCCTTTGAGCGAGGAAGCCGCTTCCTTGCCTCCGCGAGCCGGACAGAGCGGCTGCTTTCAAAAGGTGAAGAATGAAGCTGCACAACACTGGGATAGTGTGCGCAGCTTGCAAACTGATAGAAAACAGTACCTTTCAACTCTCCTACCTTTTCCAAACACATGAACATTCGATTGGAAGGTGTTTTGGAAAACTTTTTTTTTCTTCTTGCATAAACTTCTGCAGAGCTCTCTGCAACATGTAAATCACGATGGGAGATGTTTTCTGTGCTGGCACAGTTTCTCCTTGCCTAACATAGTGGAAAACCTTTCTGTATGATGTAGACCACAAAAGTCCCGAAAGACCTAGGTACGCAGCTCCCCGGAGCTATGGCCCGATCCCGGGCACATTTCGGCAGATGCCGCCGGACTGGAGTGCACTATGACCGGCACAATCGCCTTGGCTCGAAGAAGCCGATTCTTCGCCTCCGGGAGCCGGAGAGACCTGTAGCTTCGGAAAGGTGAGAATGAAGCTGCACAACACTGGGATAGTGTGCGCAGCTTGCAAACTGATAGAAAACAGTACCTTACAACTTTCCTACCTTTTCCAAACACATGAATATCCTGTTGGAAGGTGTTTTGGACAACTTTCTTATTCTTGGTGCAAAACACTCAGCAGAGCTCTCTGCAACATGTAAAACACCATGAGAGATGTTTTTTGTGCAGGCCCAGTTTCTCCATGCCAGACATAGTGGAAAAGCTTTTTGCAGTGATGTAGACTACAAAAGTCCCGAAAGAAGAAGGTACGGATGTCCCCGCAGCTAAGCGCCGGTCCCGGGCACATTTCGGAAGAAGCCGCCGCACTTTAGAGCATTGGCGCCAGTACAATCCCATTTGCTCGACGAAACCTCGTCTTCGCCTCCGGAAGCCGTAGGGAGCAGTAGCTTCGGAAAGGTGAGAATGAAGCTGCGCAACACTAGGATAGTGTGCGCAGGTTGCCAACTGATAGAAAACAGTACCTTACAACTCTCCTAGCTTTTCCAAACACATGAACATTCGGTTGGAAGGTGTTTTGGACATCTTTCTTTTTCTTCCTGCAAAACACTCTGCAGACTTCTCTGCAACATGTACAACACCATGGGAGATGTTTTCAGCCCTGACCCAGATTCTCCTTGCCAGACATAGTGGAAAAACTTTTTGCGAAGTTGGAGAGGACAAGAAACGCTAAAGACGAAAGTATGGAGTTTTCCGTAGCTAAGAATGCATGAAAGCAAAAGACTGCCCTGTTCAAAAATGGCAATTAGGAGGACTCGGAAAAGTACAAATCAGCCAGCCTCTTTTTTATCCCCATGAAGTTGATGGGGCAGCTATTCTTGAAAGCCTTGCCTGGCATATGAAGGAGGACAAAGCAATGTACTCGGCGTGGATTTTCCTGGGGAATTTCATGCTGAACAACTTTTTCAACACCTCTGATGAATCAACTTGACTGGTAGATGAAGGAAATATTGTCTGCGTGGCCTTCAGGGAGGTTTTTCCATTTCTCTACATGGCTGCACACATACATACGGGAAGCAATAATGCAAAAGGGAGGGAACCAGTGTCTTTTAAGTGATGCTGAGTGAAAAGACAAGAGGCAGTGGGCACACACTGAAATACAGGAGATTGCCTATGAACATCACCAAATGATGTTTTACTGTGAGGGTGACTGAACCGCGGCACAGACTGCCCAGAAAGCTTCTGAAGCCTGGATCTTAGAAGACATTAAAAGTACACCCAGATAGAATCCCGGGCAAGAGGCTCTAGGTATCCTGCTTTAACAGGGGGGTTGGGCCTGGTGAGCCCCACTGAGCCCTACCACTCTCATTCATTCTGTGTAGTGAATTCTCTTCGAGATGCATTTCAAGCACTGGCATGACAAAGTTCTGTGCAGACAGAGATCCAAATGGACATGGGATCCATGTTCCTTAAGCAGTGTTCAAGAAGAATGTAAAACTCTGGGACAAGTGTCTCTTCCCTAACTGAATCCCTTTCATGGGAAAATTCCCAGCTATAGAAAGATCTTCTGATACGCATGCTTAGGACTGACACTGGCTGAGGAAATTTCCCCCTATGTGTATCTAAGACCAGTTAGGATCATCACCCAAGAGTTGTCAACATAGTCACAGAATGTCTATTGTAAAGAAGTGACAACTTCCATCAGAATGGCAAATATTGGTCCACAAAATGGATTAATGAATGGGAATTATTTCCTTGGGTTAAAAAGAAAAATAAAGAGTTGGTCTTTATTTATCAATTTAGTTGCAATATTGATAAGGGAAGAAAAAGACCTCAGTCCTGGACTTTCTCAACTCTAAGAAAGATTTTAAAAATTTCTTCTAGAAATCTATTATTATGACGAGATTATTCAAACAATTTTAGTCGGTAAAAAAGTCCCAGATTTGTCTAGTTTTGTTTCCAGGGAAAACGGCTATGGTTTGTGTTTCCGGGCCTGGGGCTGGGAGTGGCCGGCTGGCTCCTGAAAATCCTCGATACGCAGGGTGGTTCCCAGACAAAAGGTGGCACCAGTGCCAAGTCGTGATGGTTTGATAATACAGAGTAGCTCCTGCAATCTGCCAGCAAGAAGCGGGGCGGCTGAATTTTGTTTCCAGGGAATGGGGTGGTGGTTTCTGTTTGGGGACCTGTGGCAGGCAGTGGCAGGCTGGCTCCTTAAAATCCACGATACGCAAGATGCTTCCAAAAGAAAGGTGGCACAAGTGCCGAGTCGGGCTGGTTTGATAGAGCCAAGTGTCTCCTGCAATCTGCCAGCCAGAAGAGGGGTGGGTGAGTTTTGTTTGCCAGGGAAAAGGGCCATGGTTTGTTTTTGGGGGCCTGTGGCCAAGAATGGCAGGCTGGCTCCTTAAAATCCACGCCGCGCCAGAGGGTTCCCAGACCCAAGGGAGCACCAGTGCCGAGTCAGGCTGGTTTGATAGAGCCAAGTGGCTCCTGCAATCTGCCAGCCAGAAGATGGGCAGGTCAGTTTTACTTCCAGGGAAAAGGGCCGTAGTCTGTGTTTGGGGGCCTGTGGCTGGGAGTGGCCGGCTGCCTCCTGAAAATCCACGATACGCAGGATGGTTCCCCGATGAAAGGTGGCACCAGTGCCGAGTCGGCCTGTTTTCATAGAGCCAAGTGGTTCCTGCAATCTGCCAGCCAGAAGATGGGCAGGTCAGTTTTACTTCCAGGGAAAAGGCCGTGGATTGTGCTGGGTGCCTGTGGATGGGAGTGGCCGGCTGGCTCCTGAAAATCCACGGTACGCAGGATGGTTCCCAGATGAAAGGTGGCACCAGTGCCGAGTCGGGCTGGTTTGATAGAGCCAAGTGGCTCCTGCAATCTGCCAGCCAGAAGATGGGCAGGTCAGTTTTACTTCCAGGGAAAAGGGCCGTAGTTTGTGTTTGGGGGCCTGTGGCTGGGAGTGGCCGGCTGGGTCCTGAAAATCCACGATATGCAGGATGGTTCCCAGATGAAAGGTGGCAGCAGTGCCGAGTCGGGCTGGTTTTGATAGAGCCAAGTGGCTCCTGCAATCTGCCAGCCAGAAGATGGGCAGGTCAGTTTTACTTCCAGGGAAAAGGGCCGTGGTTACTTTTAGGGGGCGTGTGGCTGGGAACGGCCGCCTGGCTTCTTAAAGTATACGCCGCGCAGGATGGTTCCCAGACCCAAGTTGGAACCACTGCCAAGTCGGGCTGGTTTGATAGAGTCATGTGGCTCCTGCAATCTGCCAGCCAGAAGATGGGCAGGTCAGTTTTACTTCCAGGAAAAAGGGCCGTAGTTTGTTTGGGGGGCCTGTGGCTGGGAGTGGCCGGCTGGCTCCTGAAAATCGACGTTACGGAGGATGGCTCCCAAATGAAAAATTGCACCAGTGCCAAGTTGGGCTGCTTTGATAGTGACAAGTGGCTCCTGCAGTCCGCCAGCCAGAAGATGGACAAGTCAGTTTTACTTAGAGGGAAAGGGCTATAGTCTTTGTTTGGGGGCCTGTGGCTGGCAGTGGCCGGCTGGCTCCTGAAAATCCACGATACGCAGGATGGTTCCCCGATGAATGGTGGCACCAGTGCCGAGTTGGGCTGGTTTGATAGAGCCAAGTGGCTCTTGCAATCTGCCAGCCAGAAGCGGGATGGGTGAGTTTTGTTTGCCAGGGAAAAAGGCCGTGGTTTTTTTCCAGGGCCTGTGGCCTGGAATCGCCGGCTGGTTCCTTAAAATCCATGCAGCGCAGGATGGTTCCCAGATGAAAGGTGGCACCAGTGCCGAGTCGGGCTCTTTTGATATAGCCAAGTGGCTCCTGCAATCTGCCAGCCAGAAGATGGGCAGGTCAGTTTTACTTCCAGGGAAAAGGGCCGTAGGTTGTGTTTGGGGACCTGTGGCTGGCAGTGGCCGGCTGGCTCCTGAAAATCCACGATACGCAGGATGGTTCCCAGATGAAAGGTGGCACCAGTGCCGAGTCGGGCTGGTTTGATACAGCTAAGTGTCTCCTGCAATCTGCCAGCCAGAAGATGGACAGGTCATTTTTGCTTCCGGGGGAGAGGGCCGGTAGTGTGTGTTTGGGGGCCTGAGGCTGGGAGTGGCCGGCTGGCTCCTGAAAATCCACGATACGCAGGATGATTCCCAGACCAAAGGGGCACCAGAGCCGAGTCGGGCTGGTTTGATAGAGGCAAGTGGCTCCTGCAATCTGCCAGCCAGTAGAAGGGCAGGTCAGTTTTACTTCCAGGGAAAAGGCCGTGGATTGTTTTCCGGGGACTGTGGCCTGGAATGGCCGGCCGGCTCCTTAAAATCCACGATACGCAGAATGGTTCCTAGACCCAAGGGGGCAGCAGTGCCGAGTCGGGCTGGTTTGATAGAGCCAAGTGGCTCCTGCAATCTGCCAGCCAGAAGATGGGCAGGTCAGTTTTACTTCCAGGGAAAAGGGCCGTAGATTGTGTTTGGGCGCCTGTGGCTGGGAGTGGCCGGCTGGCTCCTGAAAATCGACGTTACGCAGGATGGCTCCCAAATGAAAAATTGCACCAGTGCCAAGTTTGGCTGCTTTGATAGTGGCAAGTGGCTCCTGCAATCTGCCAGCCAGAAGATGGGCAGGTCAGTTTTACTTCCAGGGAAAAGGGCCGTAGTTTGTGTTTGGGGGCCTGTGGCTGGGAGTGGCCGGCCGGCTCCTGAAAATCCACGATACGCAGGATGGTTCCAAGATTAAAGGTGGCACCAGTGCCAAGTCGGCCTGGTTTGATAGTACCAAGTGGCTCCTGCAACCTGCCAGCCAGAAGGCGGGCCGCTGAGATTTTCTTCCAGGGAAAAGTGCCGTGGTATGTGTTTGGGTCCCTCTGGCTGGGAGTGGCCGGCTGGCTCCTGAAAATCCACGATACGCACGATGGTTCCCAGATGAAAGGTGGCACCAGTGCCGAGTCGGGCTGGTTTGATAGAGCTAAGTGTCTCCTGCAATCTGCCATCCAGAAGATGGGCAGGTCATTTTTGCTTCCGGGGAAAAGGGCCGGTAGTGTGTGTTTGGGGGCCTGAGGCTGGGAGGGGCTGGCTGCCTCCTGAAAATCCACGATACGCAGGATGATTCCCAGACCAATGGGGCACCAGAGCCGAGTCGGGCTGGTTTGATAGAGCCAAGTGGCTCCTGCAATCTGCCAGCCAGAAGCGGGGCAGGTCAGTTTTGTTTGCCAGGGAAAAGGGCCGTGGTTTGTTTTCCGGAGCCTGTGGCCTGGAATGGCCGGCTGGCTCCTTAAAATCCACGATACACAGGATGGCTCCCAAATGAAAAATGGCACCAGTGCCAAGTCGGGCTGTATTGGTAGTACCAAGTGGCTCCTGTAATCTGCCAGCCAGAAGATGGGCAGGTCAGTTTTACTTCCAGGGAAAAGGGGCGTAGTTTGTGTTTGGGGGCCTGTGGCTGGCAGTGGCCGGCTGGCTCCTGAAAATCCCCGATACGCAGGATGGTTCCCAGATGAAAGGTGGAACCAGTGCCGAGTCAGGCTGGTTTGATAGAGCCAAGTGGCTCCTGCAATCTGCCAGCCAGAAGATGGGCAGGTCGGTTTTACTTCCAGGGAAAAAGCCGTAGTCTGTGCTTGGGGGCCTGTGGCTGGAAGTGGCCGGCTGGCGGTTTAAATACAACACCGCGCTGGATGGTTCCCAGATGAAAGGTGGCACCACGTCCGAGTCGGGCTGGTTTGATAGAGCCAAGTTGCTCCTGCAATCTGCCAGCCAGAAGATGGGCAGGTCAGTTTTACTTCCAGGGAAAAAGGCCGTGGATTGATTTCCGGGGACTGTGGCCTGGAATGGCCGGCCGGCTCCTTAAAATCCATGATTCGCAGGATGGTTCCCAGACCCAAGGGGGCACCAGTGCCGAGTCGGGCTGGTTTGATAGTACCGAGTGGCTCCTGCAATCTGCCAGCCAGAAGGCGGGCCGCTGAGATTTTCTTCCAGGGAAAAGTGCCGTGGTATATGTTTGGGTCCCTCTGGCTGGGAGTGGCCGGCTGGCTCCTGAAAATCCACGATACGCAGGATGATTCCCAGACCAATGGGGCACCAGTGCCGAGTCGGGCTGGTTTGATAGAGCCAAATGGCTCCTGCAATCTGCCAGCCAGAAGCAGGGCGGGTCAGTTTTGTTTGCCAGGGAAAAGGGCCGTGGTTTGTTTTCCGGGGCCTGTGGCCTGGAATGGCCGGCTGGCTCCTTAAAATCCACGATACGCAGGATGGCTCGCAAATGAAAAATGGCACCAGTGCCAAGTCGGGCTGGATTGATAGTACCAAGTGGCTCCTGCAATCTGCCGGCCAGAAGATGGGCAGGTCAGTTTTACTTCCAGGGAAAAGGGCCGTAGTTTGTGTTTGGGGGCCTGTGGCTGGGAGTGGCCGGCTGGCTCCTGAAAATCCACGATACGCAGGATGGTTCCCAGATGAAAGTTGGCACCAGGGCCGAGTCAGGCTGGTTTGATAGAGCCAAGTGGCTCCTGCAAGCTGCCAGCCAGAAGCGGGGTGGGTGAGTTTTGTTTGCCAGGGAAAAGGGCCGTGGTTTTTTTCCGGGGCCTGTGGCCTGGAATGGCCGGCTGGCTCCTTAAAATCCACGCCACGCAGGATGGTTCCCAGACCCAAGGGGGCACCAGTGCCGAGTCAGGCTGGTTTGATAGAGCCAAGTGGCTCCTGCAATCTGCCAGGCAGAAGATGGGCAGGTCAGTTTTACTTCCAGGGAAAAAGCCGTAGTCTGTGCTTGGGGGCCTGTGGCTGGGAGTGGCCGGCTGGCTCCTGAAAATCCACGATACGCAGGATGGTTCCCCGATGAAAGGTGGCACCAGTGCCGAGTCAGCCTGTTTTCATAGAGCCATGTGGCTCCTGCAATCTGCCAGCCAGAAGATGGGCAGGTCAGTTTTACTTCCAGGGAAAAGGCCGTGGATTGTTTTCCGGGGACTGTGGCCTGGAATGGCCGGCCGGCTCCTTAAAATCCACGATACGCAGAATGGTTCCTAGACCCAAGGGGGCAGCAGTGCCGAGTCGGGCTGGTTTGATAGAGCCAAGTGGCTCCTGCAATCTGCCAGGCAGAAGATGGGCAGGTCAGTTTTACTTCCAGGGAAACGGGCCGTAGTTTGTGTTTGGGGGCCTGAGGTTGGGAGTGGCCGGCTGGCTCCTGAAAATCCACGATACGCAGGATGGTTCCCAGACCCAATTGGGCAGCAGTGCCGAGTCGGGATGGTCTGATAGAGCCAAGTGGCTCCTGCAATCTGCCAGCCAGAAGCGGGTTGGGTGAGTTTTGTTTGCCAGGGAAAAGGGCCGTGGTTTTTTTTCGGGGGCCTGTGGCTGGGAATGGCCAGCTACCTCCTTAAAATCCACGCCGCGCAGGATGTTTCCCAGACCCAAGGGGACACCAGTGCCGAGACGGTCTGGTTTGATAGTACCAAGAGGCTCCTGCAATCTGCCAGCCAGAAGATGGGCAGGTCAGTTTTACTTCCAGGGAAAAGGGCCATGGTTTTTGTTTGGGGCCTGTGGCTGGGAGTGGCCGGCTGGATCCTGAAAATCCACGATACGCAGGATGGTTCCCAGATGAAAGGTGGCACCAGTGCCGAGTCAGGCTGGTTTGATAGAGCCAAGTGGCTCCTGCAATATGCCAGCCAGAAGATGGGCAGGTCAGTTTTACTTCCAGGGAAAAGGGCCGTAGTTTGTGTTTGGGGACCGGTGGCCGGGAGTGGCCGGCTGGCTCCTGAAAATCCACCATACACAGGATGGTTCCCAGATGAAGGGTGGCACCAGTGCCGTGTCAGGCTGGGTTGATGGAGCCAAGTGGCTCCTGCAATCTGCGAGCCAGAAGAGGGGCGGGTGAGTTTTGTTTGCCAGGGAAAAGGGCCATGGTTTGTGTTGGGGGCCTGTGGCTGGGAGTGGCCGGCTGGCTCCTGAAAATCCACGATACGCAGGATGGTTCCCAGATGAAAGGTAGCACCAGTGCCAAGTCGGGCTGGTTTCATAGAGCCAAGTGGCTCCTGCAATCTGGCAGCCAGAAGATGGGCAGGTCAGTTTTACTTCCAGGGAAAAGGGCCGTAGTTTGTGTTTGGGGGCCTGTTGCTGGCAGTGGCCGGCTGGCTTCTGAAAATCCACGATATGCAGGATGGTTCCCAGATGAAAGGTGGCACCAGGGCCGAGTCGGGCTGGTTTGATAGAGCCAAGTGGCTCCTGCAATCTGCCAGCCAGAAGATGGGCAGGTCAGATTTACTTCCAGGGTAAAGGGCCGTAGTTTGTGTTTTGGGGGCTTGTGGCTGGGAGTGGCCGGCTGGCTCCTGAAAATCCACGCCGTGCAGGATGGTTCTCAGATGAAAGGTGGCACCAGTGCCGAGTCGGGCTGGTTTGATAGAGCCAAGTGTCTCCTGCAATCTGCCAGCCAGTAGAAGGGCAGGTCAGTTTTACTTCCAGGGAAAAGGCCGTGGATTGTTTTCCGGGGACTGTGGCCTGGAATGGCTGGCCGGCTCCTTAAAATCCACGATACGCAGAATGGTTCCTAGACCCAAGGGGGCAGCAGTGCCGAGTCGGGCTGGTTTGATAGAGCCAAGTGGCTCCTGCAATCTGCCAGCCAGAAGATGGGCAGGTCAGTTTTACTTCCAGGGAAAAGGGCCGTAGATTGTGTTTGGGTGCCTGTGGCTGGGAGTGGCCGGCTGGCTCCTGAAAATCGACGTTACGCAGGATGGCTCCCAAATGAAAAATTGCACCAGTGCCAAGTTTGGCTGCTTTGATAGTGGCAAGTGGCTCCTGCAATCTGCCAGCCAGAAGATGGGCAGGTCAGTTTTACTTCCAGGGAAAAGGGCCGTAGTTTGTGTTTGGGGGCCTGTGGCTGGGAGTGGCCGGCCGGCTCCTGAAAATCCACGATACGCAGGATGGTTCCAAGATTAAAGGTGGCACCAGTGCCAAGTCGGCCTGGTTTGATAGTACCAAGTGGCTCCTGCAACCTGCCAGCCAGAAGGCGGGCCGCTGAGATTTTCTTCCAGGGAAAAGTGCCGTGGTATGTGTTTGGGTCCCTCTGGCTGGGAGTGGCCGGCTGGCTCCTGAAAATCCACGATACGCACGATGGTTCCCAGATGAAAGGTGGCACCAGTGCCGAGTCGGGCTGGTTTGATAGAGCTAAGTGTCTCCTGCAATCTGCCAGCCAGAAGATGGGCAGGTCATTTTTGCTTCCGGGGAAAAGGGCCGGTAGTGTGTGTTTGGGGGCCTGAGGCTGGGAGGGGCTGGCTGCCTCCTGAAAATCCACGATACGCAGGATGATTCCCAGACCAATGGGGCACCAGAGCCGAGTCGGGCTGGTTTGATAGAGCCAAGTGGCTCCTGCAATCTGCCAGCCAGAAGCGGGGCAGGTCAGTTTTGTTTGCCAGGGAAAAGGGCCGTGGTTTGTTTTCCGGAGCCTGTGGCCTGGAATGGCCGGCTGGCTCCTTAAAATCCACGATACACAGGATGGCTCCCAAATGAAAAATGGCACCAGTGACAAGTCGGGCTGTATTGGTAGTACCAAGTGGCTCCTGTAATCTGCCAGCCAGAAGATGGGCAGGTCAGTTTTACTTCCAGGGAAAAGGGCCGTAGTTTGTGTTTGGGGGCCTGTGGCTGGCAGTGGCCGGCTGGCTCCTGAAAATCCCCGATACGCAGGATGGTTCCCAGATGAAAGGTGGAACCAGTGCCGAGTCAGGCTGGTTTGATAGAGCCAAGTGGCTCCTGCAATCTGCCAGCCAGAAGATGGGCAGGTCGGTTTTACTTCCAGGGAAAAAGCCGTAGTCTGTGCTTGGGGGCCTGTGGCTGGAAGTGGCCGGCTGGCGGTTTAAATACAACACCGCGCTGGATGGTTCCCAGATGAAAGGTGGCACCACGTCCGAGTCGGGCTGGTTTGATAGAGCCAAGTTGCTCCTGCAATCTGCCAGCCAGAAGATGGGCAGGTCAGTTTTACTTCCAGGGAAAAAGGCCGTGGATTGATTTCCGGGGACTGTGGCCTGGAATGGCCGGCCGGCTCCTTAAAATCCATGATTCGCAGGATGGTTCCCAGACCCAAGGGGGCACCAGTGCCGAGTCGGGCTGGTTTGATAGTACCGAGTGGCTCCTGCAATCTGCCAGCCAGAAGGCGGGCCGCTGAGATTTTCTTCCAGGGAAAAGTGCCGTGGTATGTGTTTGGGTCCCTCTGGCTGGGAGTGGCCGGCTGGCTCCTGAAAATCCACGATACGCAGGATGATTCCCAGACCAATGGGGCACCAGTGCCGAGTCGGGCTGGTTTGATAGAGCCAAATGGCTCCTGCAATCTGCCAGCCAGAAGCGGGGCGGGTCAGTTTTGTTTGCCAGGGAAAAGGGCCGTGGTTTGTTTTCCGGGGCCTGTGGCCTGGAATGGCCGGCTGGCTCCTTAAAATCCACGATACGCAGGATGGCTCGCAAATGAAAAATGGCACCAGTGCCAAGTCGGGCTGGATTGATAGTACCAAGTGGCTCCTGCAATCTGCCGGCCAGAAGATGGGCAGGTCAGTTTTACTTCCAGGGAAAAGGGCCGTAGTTTGTGTTTGGGGGCCTTTGGCTGGGAGAGGCCGGCTGGCTCCTGAAAATCCACGATACGCAGGATGGTTCCCAGATGAAAGTTGGCACCAGGGCCGAGTCAGGCTGTTTTGATAGAGCCAAGTGGCTCCTGCAATCTGCCAGCCAGAAGCGGGGTGGGTGAGTTTTGTTTGCCAGGGAAAAGGGCCGTGGTTTTTTTCCGGAGCCTGTGGCCTGGAATGGCCGGCTGGCTCCTTAAAATCCACGCCACGCAGGATGGTTCCCAGACCCAAGGGGGCACCAGTGCCGAGTCAGGCTGGTTTGATAGAGCCAAGTGGCTCCTGCAATCTGCCAGCCAGAAGATGGGCAGGTCAGTTTTACTTCCAGGGAAAAAGCCGTAGTCTGTGCTTGGGGGCCTGTGGCTGGGAGTGGCCGGCTGGCTCCTGAAAATCCACGATACGCAGGATGGTTCCCCGATGAAAGGTGGCACCAGTGCCGAGTCAGCCTGTTTTCATAGAGCCATGTGGCTCCTGCAATCTGCCAGCCAGAAGATGGGCAGGTCAGTTTTACTTCCAGGGAAAAGGCCGTGGATTGTTTTCCGGGGACTGTGGCCTGGAATGGCCGGCCGGCTCCTTAAAATCCACGATACGCAGAATGGTTCCTAGACCCAAGGGGGCAGCAGTGCCGAGTCGGGCTGGTTTGATAGAGCCAAGTGGCTCCTGCAATCTGCCAGGCAGAAGATGGGCAGGTCAGTTTTACTTCCAGGGAAACGGGCCGTAGTTTGTGTTTGGGGGCCTGAGGTTGGGAGTGGCCGGCTGGCTCCTGAAAATCCACGATACGCAGGATGGTTCCCAGACCCAATTGGGCACCAGTGCCGAGTCGGGATGGTCTGATAGAGCCAAGTGGCTCCTGCAATCTGCCAGCCAGAAGCGGGTTGGGTGAGTTTTGTTTGCCAGGGAAAAGGGCCGTGGTTTTTTTTCGGGGGCCTGTGGCTGGGAATGGCCAGCTACCTCCTTAAAATCCACGCCGCGCAGGATGTTTCCCAGACCCAAGGGGACACCAGTGCCGAGACGGTCTGGTTTGATAGTACCAAGAGGCTCCTGCAATCTGCCAGCCAGAAGATGGGCAGGTCAGTTTTACTTCCAGGGAAAAGGGCCATGGTTTTTGTTTGGGGCCTGTGGCTGGGAGTGGCCGGCTGGATCCTGAAAATCCACGATACGCAGGATGGTTCCCAGATGAAAGGTGGCACCAGTGCCGAGTCAGGCTGGTTTGATAGAGCCAAGTGGCTCCTGCAATATGCCAGCCAGAAGATGGGCAGGTCAGTTTTACTTCCAGGGAAAAGGGCCGTAGTTTGTGTTTGGGGACCGGTGGCCGGGAGTGGCCGGCTGGCTCCTGAAAATCCACCATACACAGGATGGTTCCCAGATGAAGGGTGGCACCAGTGCCGTGTCAGGCTGGGTTGATGGAGCCAAGTGGCTCCTGCAATCTGCGAGCCAGAAGAGGGGCGGGTGAGTTTTGTTTGCCAGGGAAAAGGGCCATGGTTTGTGTTGGGGGCCTGTGGCTGGGAGTGGCCGGCTGGCTCCTGAAAATCCACGATACGCAGGATGGTTCCCAGATGAAAGGTAGCACCAGTGCCAAGTCGGGCTGGTTTCATAGAGCCAAGTGGCTCCTGCAATCTGGCAGCCAGAAGATGGGCAGGTCAGTTTTACTTCCAGGGAAAAGGGCCGTAGTTTGTGTTTGGGGGCCTGTTGCTGGCAGTGGCCGGCTGGCTTCTGAAAATCCACGATATGCAGGATGGTTCCCAGATGAAAGGTGGCACCAGGGCCGAGTCGGGCTGGTTTGATAGAGCCAAGTGGCTCCTGCAATCTGCCAGCCAGAAGATGGGCAGGTCAGATTTACTTCCAGGGTAAAGGGCCGTAGTTTGTGTTTTGGGGGCTTGTGGCTGGGAGTGGCCGGCTGGCTCCTGAAAATCCACGCCGTGCAGGATGGTTCTCAGATGAAAGGTGGCACCAGTGCCGAGTCGGGCTGGTTTGATAGAGCCAAGTGTCTCCTGCAATCTGCCAGCCAGTAGAAGGGCAGGTCAGTTTTACTTCCAGGGAAAAGGCCGTGGATTGATTTCCGGGGACTGTGGCCTGGAATGGCCGGCCGGCTCCTTAAAATCCACGATACGCAGAATGGTTCCTAGACCCAAGGGGGCAGCAGTGCCGAGTCGGGCTGGTTTGATAGAGCCAAGTGGCTCCTGCAATCTGCCAGCCAGAAGATGGGCAGGTCAGTTTTACTTCCAGGGAAAAGGGCCGTAGATTGTGTTTGGGTGCCTGTGGCTGGGAGTGGCCGGCTGGCTCCTGAAAATCGACGTTACGCAGGATGGCTCCCAAATGAAAAATTGCACCAGTGCCAAGTTTGGCTGCTTTGATAGTGGCAAGTGGCTCCTGCAATCTGCCAGCCAGAAGATGGGCAGGTCAGTTTTACTTCCAGGGAAAAGGGCCGTAGTTTGTGTTTGGGGGCCTGTGGCTGGGAGTGGCCGGCCGGCTCCTGAAAATCCACGATACGCAGGATGGTTCCAAGATTAAAGGTGGCACCAGTGCCAAGTCGGCCTGGTTTGATAGTACCAAGTGGCTCCTGCAACCTGCCAGCCAGAAGGCGGGCCGCTGAGATTTTCTTCCAGGGAAAAGTGCCGTGGTATGTGTTTGGGTCCCTCTGGCTGGGAGTGGCCGGCTGGCTCCTGAAAATCCACGATACGCACGATGGTTCCCAGATGAAAGGTGGCACCAGTGCCGAGTCGGGCTGGTTTGATAGAGCTAAGTGTCTCCTGCAATCTGCCAGCCAGAAGATGGGCAGGTCATTTTTGCTTCCGGGGAAAAGGGCCGGTAGTGTGTGTTTGGGGGCCTGAGGCTGGGAGGGGCTGGCTGCCTCCTGAAAATCCACGATACGCAGGATGATTCCCAGACCAATGGGGCACCAGAGCCGAGTCGGGCTGGTTTGATAGAGCCAAGTGGCTCCTGCAATCTGCCAGCCAGAAGCGGGGCAGGTCAGTTTTGTTTGCAAGGGAAAAGGGCCGTGGTTTGTTTTCCGGAGCCTGTGGCCTGGAATGGCCGGCTGGCTCCTTAAAATCCACGATACACAGGATGGCTCCCAAATGAAAAATGGCACCAGTGACAAGTCGGGCTGTATTGGTAGTACCAAGTGGCTCCTGTAATCTGCCAGCCAGAAGATGGGCAGGTCAGTTTTACTTCCAGGGAAAAGGGCCGTAGTTTGTGTTTGGGGGCCTGTGGCTGGCAGTGGCCGGCTGGCTCCTGAAAATCCCCGATACGCAGGATGGTTCCCAGATGAAAGGTGGAACCAGTGCCGAGTCAGGCTGGTTTGATAGAGCCAAGTGGCTCCTGCAATCTGCCAGCCAGAAGATGGGCAGGTCGGTTTTACTTCCAGGGAAAAAGCCGTAGTCTGTGCTTGGGGGCCTGTGGCTGGAAGTGGCCGGCTGGCGGTTTAAATACAACACCGCGCTGGATGGTTCCCAGATGAAAGGTGGCACCACGTCCGAGTCGGGCTGGTTTGATAGAGCCAAGTTGCTCCTGCAATCTGCCAGCCAGAAGATGGGCAGGTCAGTTTTACTTCCAGGGAAAAAGGCCGTGGATTGATTTCCGGGGACTGTGGCCTGGAATGGCCGGCCGGCTCCTTAAAATCCATGATTCGCAGGATGGTTCCCAGACCCAAGGGGGCACCAGTGCCGAGTCGGGCTGGTTTGATAGTACCGAGTGGCTCCTGCAATCTGCCAGCCAGAAGGCGGGCCGCTGAGATTTTCTTCCAGGGAAAAGTGCCGTGGTATGTGTTTGGGTCCCTCTGGCTGGGAGTGGCCGGCTGGCTCCTGAAAATCCACGATACGCAGGATGATTCCCAGACCAATGGGGCACCAGTGCCGAGTCGGGCTGGTTTGATAGAGCCAAATGGCTCCTGCAATCTGCCAGCCAGAAGCGGGGCGGGTCAGTTTTGTTTGCCAGGGAAAAGGGCCGTGGTTTGTTTTCCGGGGCCTGTGGCCTGGAATGGCCGGCTGGCTCCTTAAAATCCACGATACGCAGGATGGCTCGCAAATGAAAAATGGCACCAGTGCCAAGTCGGGCTGGATTGATAGTACCAAGTGGCTCCTGCAATCTGCCGGCCAGAAGATGGGCAGGTCAGTTTTACTTCCAGGGAAAAGGGCCGTAGTTTGTGTTTGGGGGCCTTTGGCTGGGAGAGGCCGGCTGGCTCCTGAAAATCCACGATACGCAGGATGGTTCCCAGATGAAAGTTGGCACCAGGGCCGAGTCAGGCTGTTTTGATAGAGCCAAGTGGCTCCTGCAATCTGCCAGCCAGAAGCGGGGTGGGTGAGTTTTGTTTGCCAGGGAAAAGGGCCGTGGTTTTTTTCCGGAGCCTGTGGCCTGGAATGGCCGGCTGGCTCCTTAAAATCCACGCCACGCAGGATGGTTCCCAGACCCAAGGGGGCACCAGTGCCGAGTCAGGCTGGTTTGATAGAGCCAAGTGGCTCCTGCAATCTGCCAGCCAGAAGATGGGCAGGTCAGTTTTACTTCCAGGGAAAAAGCCGTAGTCTGTGCTTGGGGGCCTGTGGCTGGGAGTGGCTGGCTGGCTCCTGAAAATCCACGATACGCAGGATGGTTCCCCGATGAAAGGTGGCACCAGTGCCGAGTCGGCCTGTTTTCATAGAGCCATGTGGCTCCTGCAATCTGCCAGCCAGAAGATGGGCAGGTCAGTTTTACTTCCAGGGAAAAGGCCGTGGATTGTTTTCCGGGGACTGTGGCCTGGAATGGCCGGCCGGCTCCTTAAAATCCACGATACGCAGAATGGTTCCTAGACCCAAGGGGGCAGCAGTGCCGAGTCGGGCTGGTTTGATAGAGCCAAGTGGCTCCTGCAATCTGCCAGGCAGAAGATGGGCAGGTCAGTTTTACTTCCAGGGAAACGGGCCGTAGTTTGTGTTTGGGGGCCTGAGGTTGGGAGTGGCCGGATGGCTCCTGAAAATCCACGATACGCAGGATGGTTCCCAGACCCAATTGGGCACCAGTGCCGAGTCGGGATGGTCTGATAGAGCCAAGTGGCTCCTGCAATCTGCCAGCCAGAAGCGGGTTGGGTGAGTTTTGTTTGCCAGGGAAAAGGGCCGTGGTTTTTTTTCGGGGGCCTGTGGCTGGGAATGGCCAGCTACCTCCTTAAAATCCACGCCGCGCAGGATGTTTCCCAGACCCAAGGGGACACCAGTGCCGAGACGGTCTGGTTTGATAGTACCAAGAGGCTCCTGCAATCTGCCAGCCAGAAGATGGGCAGGTCAGTTTTACTTCCAGGTAAAAGGGCCATGGTTTTTGTTTGGGGCCTGTGGCTGGGAGTGGCCGGCTGGATCCTGAAAATCCGCGATACTCAGGATGGTTCCCAGATGAAAGGTGGCACCAGTGCCGAGTCAGGCTGGTTTGATAGAGCCAAGTGGCTCCTGCAATATGCCAGCCAGAAGATGGGCAGGTCAGTTTTACTTCCAGGGAAAAGGGCCGTAGTTTGTGTTTGGGGACCGGTGGCCGGGAGTGGCCGGCTGGCTCCTGAAAATCCACCATACACAGGATGGTTCCCAGATGAAGGGTGGCACCAGTGCCGTGTCAGGCTGGGTTGATGGAGCCAAGTGGCTCCTGCAATCTGCGAGCCAGAAGCGGGTTGGGTGAGTTTTGTTTGCCAGGGAAAAGGGCCATGGTTTGTGTTGGGGGCCTGTGGCTGGGAGTGGCCGGCTGGCTCCTGAAAATCCACGATACGCAGGATGGTTCCCAGATGAAAGGTAGCACCAGTGCCAAGTCGGGCTGGTTTCATAGAGCCAAGTGGCTCCTGCAATCTGGCAGCCAGAAGATGGGCAGGTCAGTTTTACTTCCAGGGAAAAGGGCCGTAGTTTGTGTTTGGGGGCCTGTTGCTGGCAGTGGCCGGCTGGCTTCTGAAAATCCACGATATGCAGGATGGTTCCCAGATGAAAGGTGGCACCAGGGCCGAGTCGGGCTGGTTTGATAGAGCCAAGTGGCTCCTGCAATCTGCCAGCCAGAAGATGGGCAGGTCAGATTTACTTCCAGGGTAAAGGTCCGTAGTTTGTGTTTGGGGGCTTGTGGCTGGGAGTGGCCGGCTGGCTCCTGAAAATCCACGCCGTGCAGGATGGTTCTCAGATGAAAGGTGGCACCAGTGCCGAGTCGGGCTGGTTTGATAGAGCCAAGTGTCTCCTGCAATCTGCCAGCCAGTAGAAGGGCAGGTCAGTTTTACTTCCAGGGAAAAGGCCGTGGATTGTTTTCCGGGGCCTGTGACCTGGAATGGCCGGCCAGCTCCTTAAAATCCACGATACGCAGAATGGTTCCTAGACCCAAGGGGGCAGCAGTGCCGAGTCGGGCTGGTTTGATAGAGCCAAGTGGCTCCTGCAATCTGCCAGCCAGAAGATGGGCAGGTCAGTTTTACTTCCAGGGAAAAGGGCCGTAGATTGTGTTTGGGCGCCTGTGGCTGGGAGTGGCCGGCTGGCTCCTGAAAATCGACGTTACGCAGGATGGCTCCCAAATGAAAAATTGCACCAGTGCCAAGTTTGGCTGCTTTGATAGTGGCAAGTGGCTCCTGCAATCTGCCAGCCAGAAGATGGGCAGGTCAGTTTTACTTCCAGGGAAAAGGGCCGTAGTTTGTGTTTGGGGGCCTGTGGCTGGGAGTGGCCGGCCGGCTCCTGAAAATCCACGATACGCAGGATGGTTCCAAGATTAAAGGTGGCACCAGTGCCAAGTCGGCCTGGTTTGATAGTACCAAGTGGCTCCTGCAACCTGCCAGCCAGAAGGCGGGCCGCTGAGATTTTCTTCCAGGGAAAAGTGCCGTGGTATGTGTTTGGGTCCCTCTGGCTGGGAGTGGCCGGCTGGCTCCTGAAAATCCACGATACGCACGATGGTTCCCAGATGAAAGGTGGCACCAGTGCCGAGTCGGGCTGGTTTGATAGAGCTAAGTGTCTCCTGCAATCTGCCAGCCAGAAGATGGGCAGGTCATTTTTGCTTCCGGGGAAAAGGGCCGGTAGTGTGTGTTTGGGGGCCTGAGGCTGGGAGGGGCTGGCTGCCTCCTGAAAATCCACGATACGCAGGATGATTCCCAGACCAATGGGGCACCAGAGCCGAGTCGGGCTGGTTTGATAGAGCCAAGTGGCTCCTGCAATCTGCCAGCCAGAAGCGGGGCAGGTCAGTTTTGTTTGCCAGGGAAAAGGGCCGTGGTTTGTTTTCCGGAGCCTGTGGCCTGGAATGGCCGGCTGGCTCCTTAAAATCCACGATACACAGGATGGCTCCCAAATGAAAAATGGCACCAGTGACAAGTCGGGCTGTATTGGTAGTACCAAGTGGCTCCTGTAATCTGCCAGCCAGAAGATGGGCAGGTCAGTTTTACTTCCAGGGAAAAGGGCCGTAGTTTGTGTTTGGGGGCCTGTGGCTGGCAGTGGCCGGCTGGCTCCTGAAAATCCCCGATACGCAGGATGGTTCCCAGATGAAAGGTGGAACCAGTGCCGAGTCAGGCTGGTTTGATAGAGCCAAGTGGCTCCTGCAATCTGCCAGCCAGAAGATGGGCAGGTCAGTTTTACTTCCAGGGAAAAAGCCGTAGTCTGTGCTTGGGGGCCTGTGGCTGGAAGTGGCCGGCTGGCGGTTTAAATACAACACCGCGCTGGATGGTTCCCAGATGAAAGGTGGCACCACGTCCGAGTCGGGCTGGTTTGATAGAGCCAAGTTGCTCCTGCAATCTGCCAGCCAGAAGATGGGCAGGTCAGTTTTACTTCCAGGGAAAAAGGCCGTGGATTGATTTCTGGGGACTGTGGCCTGGAATGGCCGGCCGGCTCCTTAAAATCCATGATTCGCAGGATGGTTCCCAGACCCAAGGGGGCACCAGTGCCGAGTCGGGCTGGTTTGATAGTACCGAGTGGCTCCTGCAATCTGCCAGCCAGAAGGCGGGCCGCTGAGATTTTCTTCCAGGGAAAAGTGCCGTGGTATATGTTTGGGTCCCTCTGGCTGGGAGTGGCCGGCTGGCTCCTGAAAATCCACGATACGCAGGATGATTCCCAGACCAATGGGGCACCAGTGCCGAGTCGGGCTGGTTTGATAGAGCCAAATGGCTCCTGCAATCTGCCAGCCAGAAGCGGGGCGGGTCAGTTTTGTTTGCCAGGGAAAAGGGCCGTGGTTTGTTTTCCGGGGCCTGTGGCCTGGAATGGCCGGCTGGCTCCTTAAAATCCACGATACGCAGGATGGCTCGCAAATGAAAAATGGCACCAGTGCCAAGTCGGGCTGGATTGATAGTACCAAGTGGCTCCTGCAATCTGCCAGCCAGAAGATGGGCAGGTCAGTTTTACTTCCAGGGAAAAGGGCCGTAGTTTGTGTTTGGGGGCCTTTGGCTGGGAGAGGCCGGCTGGCTCCTGAAAATCCACGATACGCAGGATGGTTCCCAGATGAAAGTTGGCACCAGGGCCGAGTCAGGCTGTTTTGATAGAGCCAAGTGGCTCCTGCAAGCTGCCAGCCAGAAGCGGGGTGGGTGAGTTTTGTTTGCCAGGGAAAAGGGCCGTGGTTTTTTTCCGGAGCCTGTGGCCTGGAATGGCCGGCTGGCTCCTTAAAATCCACGCCACGCAGGATGGTTCCCAGACCCAAGGGGGCACCAGTGCCGAGTCAGGCTGGTTTGATAGAGCCAAGTGGCTCCTGCAATCTGCCAGCCAGAAGATGGGCAGGTCAGTTTTACTTCCAGGGAAAAAGCCGTAGTCTGTGCTTGGGGGCCTGTGGCTGGGAGTGGCCGGCTGGCTCCTGAAAATCCACGATACGCAGGATGGTTCCCCGATGAAAGGTGGCACCAGTGCCGAGTCGGCCTGTTTTCATAGAGCCATGTGGCTCCTGCAATCTGCCAGCCAGAAGATGGGCAGGTCAGTTTTACTTCCAGGGAAAAGGCCGTGGATTGTTTTCCGGGGACTGTGGCCTGGAATGGCCGGCCGGCTCCTTAAAATCCACGATACGCAGAATGGTTCCTAGACCCAAGGGGGCAGCAGTGCCGAGTCGGGCTGGTTTGATAGAGCCAAGTGGCTCCTGCAATCTGCCAGGCAGAAGATGGGCAGGTCAGTTTTACTTCCAGGGAAACGGGCCGTAGTTTGTGTTTGGGGGCCTGAGGTTGGGAGTGGCCGGATGGCTCCTGAAAATCCACGATACGCAGGATGGTTCCCAGACCCAATTGGGCACCAGTGCCGAGTCGGGATGGTCTGATAGAGCCAAGTGGCTCCTGCAATCTGGCAGCCAGAAGCGGGTTGGGTGAGTTTTGTTTGCCAGGGAAAAGGGCCGTGGTTTTTTTTCGGGGGCCTGTGGCTGGGAATGGCCAGCTACCTCCTTAAAATCCACGCCGCGCAGGATGTTTCCCAGACCCAAGGGGACACCAGTGCCGAGACGGTCTGGTTTGATAGTACCAAGAGGCTCCTGCAATCTGCCAGCCAGAAGATGGGCAGGTCAGTTTTACTTCCAGGGAAAAGGGCCATGGTTTTTGTTTGGGGCCTGTGGCTGGGAGTGGCCGGCTGGATCCTGAAAATCCACGATACGCAGGATGGTTCCCAGATGAAAGGTGGCACCAGTGCCGAATCAGGCTGGTTTGATAGAGCCAAGTGGCTCCTGCAATATGCCAGCCAGAAGATGGGCAGGTCAGTTTTACTTCCAGGGAAAAGGGCCGTAGTTTGTGTTTGGGGACCGGTGGCCGGGAGTGGCCGGCTGGCTCCTGAAAATCCACCATACACAGGATGGTTCCCAGATGAAGGGTGGCACCAGTGCCGTGTCAGGCTGGGTTGATGGAGCCAAGTGGCTCCTGCAATCTGCGAGCCAGAAGAGGGGCGGGTGAGTTTTGTTTGCCAGGGAAAAGGGCCATGGTTTGTGTTGGGGGCCTGTGGCTGGGAGTGGCCGGCTGGCTCCTGAAAATCCACGATACGCAGGATGGTTCCCAGATGAAAGGTAGCACCAGTGCCAAGTCGGGCTGGTTTCATAGAGCCAAGTGGCTCCTGCAATCTGCCAGCCAGAAGATGGGCAGGTCAGTTTTACTTCCAGGGAAAAAGCCGTAGTCTGTGCTTGGGGGCCTGTGGCTGGAAGTGGCCGGCTGGCGGTTTAAATACAACACCGCGCTGGATGGTTCCCAGATGAAAGGTGGCACCACGTCCGAGTCGGGCTGGTTTGATAGAGCCAAGTTGCTCCTGCAATCTGCCAGCCAGAAGATGGGCAGGTCAGTTTTACTTCCAGGGAAAAAGGCCGTGGATTGATTTCCGGGGACTGTGGCCTGGAATGGCCGGCCGGCTCCTTAAAATCCATGATTCGCAGGATGGTTCCCAGACCCAAGGGGGCACCAGTGCCGAGTCGGGCTGGTTTGATAGTACCGAGTGGCTCCTGCAATCTGCCAGCCAGAAGGCGGGCCGCTGAGATTTTCTTCCAGGGAAAAGTGCCGTGGTATATGTTTGGGTCCCTCTGGCTGGGAGTGGCCGGCTGGCTCCTGAAAATCCACGATACGCAGGATGATTCCCAGACCAATGGGGCACCAGTGCCGAGTCGGGCTGGTTTGATAGAGCCAAATGGCTCCTGCAATCTGCCAGCCAGAAGCGGGGCGGGTCAGTTTTGTTTGCCAGGGAAAAGGGCCGTGGTTTGTTTTCCGGGGCCTGTGGCCTGGAATGGCCGGCTGGCTCCTTAAAATCCACGATACGCAGGATGGCTCGCAAATGAAAAATGGCACCAGTGCCAAGTCGGGCTGGATTGATAGTACCAAGTGGCTCCTGCAATCTGCCAGCCAGAAGATGGGCAGGTCAGTTTTACTTCCAGGGAAAAGGGCCGTAGTTTGTGTTTGGGGGCCTTTGGCTGGGAGAGGCCGGCTGGCTCCTGAAAATCCACGATACGCAGGATGGTTCCCAGATGAAAGTTGGCACCAGGGCCGAGTCAGGCTGTTTTGATAGAGCCAAGTGGCTCCTGCAAGCTGCCAGCCAGAAGCGGGGTGGGTGAGTTTTGTTTGCCAGGGAAAAGGGCCGTGGTTTTTTTCCGGAGCCTGTGGCCTGGAATGGCCGGCTGGCTCCTTAAAATCCACGCCACGCAGGATGGTTCCCAGACCCAAGGGGGCACCAGTGCCGAGTCAGGCTGGTTTGATAGAGCCAAGTGGCTCCTGCAATCTGCCAGCCAGAAGATGGGCAGGTCAGTTTTACTTCCAGGGAAAAAGCCGTAGTCTGTGCTTGGGGGCCTGTGGCTGGGAGTGGCCGGCTGGCTCCTGAAAATCCACGATACGCAGGATGGTTCCCCGATGAAAGGTGGCACCAGTGCCGAGTCGGCCTGTTTTCATAGAGCCATGTGGCTCCTGCAATCTGCCAGCCAGAAGATGGGCAGGTCAGTTTTACTTCCAGGGAAAAGGCCGTGGATTGTTTTCCGGGGACTGTGGCCTGGAATGGCCGGCCGGCTCCTTAAAATCCACGATACGCAGAATGGTTCCTAGACCCAAGGGGGCAGCAGTGCCGAGTCGGGCTGGTTTGATAGAGCCAAGTGGCTCCTGCAATCTGCCAGCCAGAAGATGGGCAGGTCAGTTTTACTTCCAGGGAAACGGGCCGTAGTTTGTGTTTGGGGGCCTGAGGTTGGGAGTGGCCGGATGGCTCCTGAAAATCCACGATACGCAGGATGGTTCCCAGACCCAATTGGGCACCAGTGCCGAGTCGGGATGGTCTGATAGAGCCAAGTGGCTCCTGCAATCTGCCAGCCAGAAGCGGGTTGGGTGAGTTTTGTTTGCCAGGGAAAAGGGCCGTGGTTTTTTTTCGGGGGCCTGTGGCTGGGAATGGCCAGCTACCTCCTTAAAATCCACGCCGCGCAGGATGTTTCCCAGACCCAAGGGGACACCAGTGCCGAGACGGTCTGGTTTGATAGTACCAAGAGGCTCCTGCAATCTGCCAGCCAGAAGATGGGCAGGTCAGTTTTACTTCCAGGGAAAAGGGCCATGGTTTTTGTTTGGGGCCTGTGGCTGGGAGTGGCCGGCTGGATCCTGAAAATCCACGATACGCAGGATGGTTCCCAGATGAAAGGTGGCACCAGTGCCGAATCAGGCTGGTTTGATAGAGCCAAGTGGCTCCTGCAATATGCCAGCCAGAAGATGGGCAGGTCAGTTTTACTTCCAGGGAAAAGGGCCGTAGTTTGTGTTTGGGGACCGGTGGCCGGGAGTGGCCGGCTGGCTCCTGAAAATCCACCATACACAGGATGGTTCCCAGATGAAGGGTGGCACCAGTGCCGTGTCAGGCTGGGTTGATGGAGCCAAGTGGCTCCTGCAATCTGCGAGCCAGAAGAGGGGCGGGTGAGTTTTGTTTGCCAGGGAAAAGGGCCATGGTTTGTGTTGGGGGCCTGTGGCTGGGAGTGGCCGGCTGGCTCCTGAAAATCCACGATACGCAGGATGGTTCCCAGATGAAAGGTAGCACCAGTGCCAAGTCGGGCTGGTTTCATAGAGCCAAGTGGCTCCTGCAATCTGCCAGCCAGAAGATGGGCAGGTCAGTTTTACTTCCAGGGAAAAAGCCGTAGTCTGTGCTTGGGGGCCTGTGGCTGGAAGTGGCCGGCTGGCGGTTTAAATACAACACCGCGCTGGATGGTTCCCAGATGAAAGGTGGCACCACGTCCGAGTCGGGCTGGTTTGATAGAGCCAAGTTGCTCCTGCAATCTGCCAGCCAGAAGATGGGCAGGTCAGTTTTACTTCCAGGGAAAAAGGCCGTGGATTGATTTCCGGGGACTGTGGCCTGGAATGGCCGGCCGGCTCCTTAAAATCCATGATTCGCAGGATGGTTCCCAGACCCAAGGGGGCACCAGTGCCGAGTCGGGCTGGTTTGATAGTACCGAGTGGCTCCTGCAATCTGCCAGCCAGAAGGCGGGCCGCTGAGATTTTCTTCCAGGGAAAAGTGCCGTGGTATATGTTTGGGTCCCTCTGGCTGGGAGTGGCCGGCTGGCTCCTGAAAATCCACGATACGCAGGATGATTCCCAGACCAATGGGGCACCAGTGCCGAGTCGGGCTGGTTTGATAGAGCCAAATGGCTCCTGCAATCTGCCAGCCAGAAGCGGGGCGGGTCAGTTTTGTTTGCCAGGGAAAAGGGCCGTGGTTTGTTTTCCGGGGCCTGTGGCCTGGAATGGCCGGCTGGCTCCTTAAAATCCACGATACGCAGGATGGCTCGCAAATGAAAAATGGCACCAGTGCCAAGTCGGGCTGGATTGATAGTACCAAGTGGCTCCTGCAATCTGCCAGCCAGAAGATGGGCAGGTCAGTTTTACTTCCAGGGAAAAGGGCCGTAGTTTGTGTTTGGGGGCCTTTGGCTGGGAGAGGCCGGCTGGCTCCTGAAAATCCACGATACGCAGGATGGTTCCCAGATGAAAGTTGGCACCAGGGCCGAGTCAGGCTGTTTTGATAGAGCCAAGTGGCTCCTGCAAGCTGCCAGCCAGAAGCGGGGTGGGTGAGTTTTGTTTGCCAGGGAAAAGGGCCGTGGTTTTTTTCCGGAGCCTGTGGCCTGGAATGGCCGGCTGGCTCCTTAAAATCCACGCCACGCAGGATGGTTCCCAGACCCAAGGGGGCACCAGTGCCGAGTCAGGCTGGTTTGATAGAGCCAAGTGGCTCCTGCAATCTGCCAGCCAGAAGATGGGCAGGTCAGTTTTACTTCCAGGGAAAAAGCCGTAGTCTGTGCTTGGGGGCCTGTGGCTGGGAGTGGCCGGCTGGCTCCTGAAAATCCACGATACGCAGGATGGTTCCCCGATGAAAGGTGGCACCAGTGCCGAGTCGGCCTGTTTTCATAGAGCCATGTGGCTCCTGCAATCTGCCAGCCAGAAGATGGGCAGGTCAGTTTTACTTCCAGGGAAAAGGCCGTGGATTGTTTTCCGGGGACTGTGGCCTGGAATGGCCGGCCGGCTCCTTAAAATCCACGATACGCAGAATGGTTCCTAGACCCAAGGGGGCAGCAGTGCCGAGTTGGGCTGGTTTGATAGAGCCAAGTGGCTCCTGCAATCTGCCAGGCAGAAGATGGGCAGGTCAGTTTTACTTCCAGGGAAACGGGCCGTAGTTTGTGTTTGGGGGCCTGAGGTTGGGAGTGGCCGGATGGCTCCTGAAAATCCACGATACGCAGGATGGTTCCCAGACCCAATTGGGCACCAGTGCCGAGTCGGGATGGTCTGATAGAGCCAAGTGGCTCCTGCAATCTGCCAGCCAGAAGCGGGTTGGGTGAGTTTTGTTTGCCAGGGAAAAGGGCCGTGGTTTTTTTTCGGGGGCCTGTGGCCTGGAATGGCCAGCTACCTCCTTAAAATCCACGCCGCGCAGGATGTTTCCCAGACCCAAGGGGACACCAGTGCCGAGACGGTCTGGTTTGATAGTACCAAGAGGCTCCTGCAATCTGCCAGCCAGAAGATGGGCAGGTCAGTTTTACTTCCAGGGAAAAGGGCCATGGTTTTTGTTTGGGGCCTGTGGCTGGGAGTGGCCGGCTGGATCCTGAAAATCCACGATACGCAGGATGGTTCCCAGATGAAAGGTGGCACCAGTGCCGAATCAGGCTGGTTTGATAGAGCCAAGTGGCTCCTGCAATATGCCAGCCAGAAGATGGGCAGGTCAGTTTTACTTCCAGGGAAAAGGGCCGTAGTTTGTGTTTGGGGACCGGTGGCCGGGAGTGGCCGGCTGGCTCCTGAAAATCCACCATACACAGGATGGTTCCCAGATGAAGGGTGGCACCAGTGCCGTGTCAGGCTGGGTTGATGGAGCCAAGTGGCTCCTGCAATCTGCGAGCCAGAAGAGGGGCGGGTGAGTTTTGTTTGCCAGGGAAAAGGGCCATGGTTTGTGTTGGGGGCCTGTGGCTGGGAGTGGCCGGCTGGCTCCTGAAAATCCACGATACGCAGGATGGTTCCCAGATGAAAGGTAGCACCAGTGCCAAGTCGGGCTGGTTTCATAGAGCCAAGTGGCTCCTGCAATCTGGCAGCCAGAAGATGGGCAGGTCAGTTTTACTTCCAGGGAAAAGGGCCGTAGTTTGTGTTTGGGGGCCTGTTGCTGGCAGTGGCCGGCTGGCTTCTGAAAATCCACGATATGCAGGATGGTTCCCAGATGAAAGGTGGCACCAGGGCCGAGTCGGGCTGGTTTGATAGAGCCAAGTGGCTCCTGCAATCTGCCAGCCAGAAGATGGGCAGGTCAGATTTACTTCCAGGGTAAAGGGCCGTAGTTTGTGTTTTGGGGGCTTGTGGCTGGGAGTGGCCGGCTGGCTCCTGAAAATCCACGCCGTGCAGGATGGTTCTCAGATGAAAGGTGGCACCAGTGCCGAGTCGGGCTGGTTTGATAGAGCCAAGTGTCTCCTGCAATCTGCCAGCCAGTAGAAGGGCAGGTCAGTTTTACTTCCAGGGAAAAGGCCGTGGATTGTTTTCCGGGGACTGTGGCCTGGAATGGCCGGCCGGCTCCTTAAAATCCACGATACGCAGAATGGTTCCTAGACCCAAGGGGGCAGCAGTGCCGAGTCGGGCTGGTTTGATAGAGCCAAGTGGCTCCTGCAATCTGCCAGCCAGAAGATGGGCAGGTCTGTTTTACTTCCAGGGAAAAGGGCCGTAGATTGTGTTTGGGTGCCTGTGGCTGGGAGTGGCCGGCTGGCTCCTGAAAATCGACGTTACGCAGGATGGCTCCCAAATGAAAAATTGCACCAGTGCCAAGTTTGGCTGCTTTGATAGTGGCAAGTGGCTCCTGCAATCTGCCAGCCAGAAGATGGGCAGGTCAGTTTTACTTCCAGGGAAAAGGGCCGTAGTTTGTGTTTGGGGGCCTGTGGCTGGGAGTGGCCGGCCGGCTCCTGAAAATCCACGATACGCAGGATGGTTCCAAGATTAAAGGTGGCACCAGTGCCAAGTCGGCCTGGTTTGATAGTACCAAGTGGCTCCTGCAACCTGCCAGCCAGAAGGCGGGCCGCTGAGATTTTCTTCCAGGGAAAAGTGCCGTGGTATGTGTTTGGGTCCCTCTGGCTGGGAGTGGCCGGCTGGCTCCTGAAAATCCACGATACGCACGATGGTTCCCAGATGAAAGGTGGCACCAGTGCCGAGTCGGGCTGGTTTGATAGAGCTAAGTGTCTCCTGCAATCTGCCAGCCAGAAGATGGGCAGGTCATTTTTGCTTCCGGGGAAAAGGGCCGGTAGTGTGTGTTTGGGGGCCTGAGGCTGGGAGGGGCTGGCTGCCTCCTGAAAATCCACGATACGCAGGATGATTCCCAGACCAATGGGGCACCAGAGCCGAGTCGGGCTGGTTTGATAGAGCCAAGTGGCTCCTGCAATCTGCCAGCCAGAAGCGGGGCAGGTCAGTTTTGTTTGCCAGGGAAAAGGGCCGTGGTTTGTTTTCCGGGGCCTGTGGCCTGGAATGGCCGGCTGGCTCCTTAAAATCCACGATACACAGGATGGCTCCCAAATGAAAAATGGCACCAGTGACAAGTCGGGCTGTATTGGTAGTACCAAGTGGCTCCTGTAATCTGCCAGCCAGAAGATGGGCAGGTCAGTTTTACTTCCAGGGAAAAGGGCCGTAGTTTGTGTTTGGGGGCCTGTGGCTGGCAGTGGCCGGCTGGCTCCTGAAAATCCCCGATACGCAGGATGGTTCCCAGATGAAAGGTGGAACCAGTGCCGAGTCAGGCTGGTTTGATAGAGCCAAGTGGCTCCTGCAATCTGCCAGCCAGAAGATGGGCAGGTCGGTTTTACTTCCAGGGAAAAAGCCGTAGTCTGTGCTTGGGGGCCTGTGGCTGGAAGTGGCCGGCTGGCGGTTTAAATACAACACCGCGCTGGATGGTTCCCAGATGAAAGGTGGCACCACGTCCGAGTCGGGCTGGTTTGATAGAGCCAAGTTGCTCCTGCAATCTGCCAGCCAGAAGATGGGCAGGTCAGTTTTACTTCCAGGGAAAAAGGCCGTGGATTGATTTCCGGGGACTGTGGCCTGGAATGGCCGGCCGGCTCCTTAAAATCCATGATTCGCAGGATGGTTCCCAGACCCAAGGGGGCACCAGTGCCGAGTCGGGCTGGTTTGATAGTACCGAGTGGCTCCTGCAATCTGCCAGCCAGAAGGCGGGCCGCTGAGATTTTCTTCCAGGGAAAAGTGCCGTGGTATATGTTTGGGTCCCTCTGGCTGGGAGTGGCCGGCTGGCTCCTGAAAATCCACGATACGCAGGATGATTCCCAGACCAATGGGGCACCAGTGCCGAGTCGGGCTGGTTTGATAGAGCCAAATGGCTCCTGCAATCTGCCAGCCAGAAGCGGGGCGGGTCAGTTTTGTTTGCCAGGGAAAAGGGCCGTGGTTTGTTTTCCGGGGCCTGTGGCCTGGAATGGCCGGCTGGCTCCTTAAAATCCACGATACGCAGGATGGCTCGCAAATGAAAAATGGCACCAGTGCCAAGTCGGGCTGGATTGATAGTACCAAGTGGCTCCTGCAATCTGCCGGCCAGAAGATGGGCAGGTCAGTTTTACTTCCAGGGAAAAGGGCCGTGGTTTGTTTTCCGGAGCCTGTGGCCTGGAATGGCCGGCTGGCTCCTTAAAATCCACGATACACAGGATGGTTCCCAGATGAAAGTTGGCACCAGGGCCGAGTCAGGCTGTTTTGATAGAGCCAAGTGGCTCCTGCAAGCTGCCAGCCAGAAGCGGGGTGGGTGAGTTTTGTTTGCCAGGGAAAAGGGCCGTGGTTTTTTTCCGGAGCCTGTGGCCTGGAATGGCCGGCTGGCTCCTTAAAATCCACGCCACGCAGGATGGTTCCCAGACCCAAGGGGGCACCAGTGCCGAGTCAGGCTGGTTTGATAGAGCCAAGTGGCTCCTGCAATCTGCCAGGCAGAAGATGGGCAGGTCAGTTTTACTTCCAGGGAAAAAGCCGTAGTCTGTGCTTGGGGGCCTGTGGCTGGGAGTGGCCGGCTGGCTCCTGAAAATCCACGATACGCAGGATGGTTCCCCGATGAAAGGTGGCACCAGTGCCGAGTCGGCCTGTTTTCATAGAGCCATGTGGCTCCTGCAATCTGCCAGCCAGAAGATGGGCAGGTCAGTTTTACTTCCAGGGAAAAGGCCGTGGATTGTTTTCCGGGGACTGTGGCCTGGAATGGCCGGCCGGCTCCTTAAAATCCACGATACGCAGAATGGTTCCTAGACCCAAGGGGGCAGCAGTGCCGAGTCGGGCTGGTTTGATAGAGCCAAGTGGCTCCTGCAATCTGCCAGGCAGAAGATGGGCAGGTCAGTTTTACTTCCAGGGAAACGGGCCGTAGTTTGTGTTTGGGGGCCTGAGGTTGGGAGTGGCCGGATGGCTCCTGAAAATCCACGATACGCAGGATGGTTCCCAGACCCAATTGGGCACCAGTGCCGAGTCGGGATGGTCTGATAGAGCCAAGTGGCTCCTGCAATCTGCCAGCCAGAAGCGGGTTGGGTGAGTTTTGTTTGCCAGGGAAAAGGGCCGTGGTTTTTTTTCGGGGGCCTGTGGCTGGGAATGGCCAGCTACCTCCTTAAAATCCACGCCGCGCAGGATGTTTCCCAGACCCAAGGGGACACCAGTGCCGAGACGGTCTGGTTTGATAGTACCAAGAGGCTCCTGCAATCTGCCAGCCAGAAGATGGGCAGGTCAGTTTTACTTCCAGGGAAAAGGGCCATGGTTTTTGTTTGGGGCCTGTGGCTGGGAGTGGCCGGCTGGATCCTGAAAATCCACGATACGCAGGATGGTTCCCAGATGAAAGGTGGCACCAGTGCCGAATCAGGCTGGTTTGATAGAGCCAAGTGGCTCCTGCAATATGCCAGCCAGAAGATGGGCAGGTCAGTTTTACTTCCAGGGAAAAGGGCCGTAGTTTGTGTTTGGGGACCGGTGGCCGGGAGTGGCCGGCTGGCTCCTGAAAATCCACCATACACAGGATGGTTCCCAGATGAAGGGTGGCACCAGTGCCGTGTCAGGCTGGGTTGATGGAGCCAAGTGGCTCCTGCAATCTGCGAGCCAGAAGAGGGGCGGGTGAGTTTTGTTTGCCAGGGAAAAGGGCCATGGTTTGTGTTGGGGGCCTGTGGCTGGGAGTGGCCGGCTGGCTCCTGAAAATCCACGATACGCAGGATGGTTCCCAGATGAAAGGTAGCACCAGTGCCAAGTCGGGCTGGTTTCATAGAGCCAAGTGGCTCCTGCAATCTGGCAGCCAGAAGATGGGCAGGTCAGTTTTACTTCCAGGGAAAAGGGCCGTAGTTTGTGTTTGGGGGCCTGTTGCTGGCAGTGGCCGGCTGGCTTCTGAAAATCCACGATATGCAGGATGGTTCCCAGATGAAAGGTGGCACCAGGGCCGAGTCGGGCTGGTTTGATAGAGCCAAGTGGCTCCTGCAATCTGCCAGCCAGAAGATGGGCAGGTCAGATTTACTTCCAGGGTAAAGGGCCGTAGTTTGTGTTTTGGGGGCTTGTGGCTGGGAGTGGCCGGCTGGCTCCTGAAAATCCACGCCGTGCAGGATGGTTCTCAGATGAAAGGTGGCACCAGTGCCGAGTCGGGCTGGTTTGATAGAGCCAAGTGTCTCCTGCAATCTGCCAGCCAGTAGAAGGGCAGGTCAGTTTTACTTCCAGGGAAAAGGCCGTGGATTGTTTTCCGGGGACTGTGGCCTGGAATGGCCGGCCGGCTCCTTAAAATCCACGATACGCAGAATGGTTCCTAGACCCAAGGGGGCAGCAGTGCCGAGTCGGGCTGGTTTGATAGAGCCAAGTGGCTCCTGCAATCTGCCAGCCAGAAGATGGGCAGGTCAGTTTTACTTCCAGGGAAAAGGGCCGTAGATTGTGTTTGGGTGCCTGTGGCTGGGAGTGGCCGGCTGGCTCCTGAAAATCGACGTTACGCAGGATGGCTCCCAAATGAAAAATTGCACCAGTGCCAAGTTTGGCTGCTTTGATAGTGGCAAGTGGCTCCTGCAATCTGCCAGCCAGAAGATGGGCAGGTCAGTTTTACTTCCAGGGAAAAGGGCCGTAGTTTGTGTTTGGGGGCCTGTGGCTGGGAGTGGCCGGCCGGCTCCTGAAAATCCACGATACGCAGGATGGTTCCAAGATTAAAGGTGGCACCAGTGCCAAGTCGGCCTGGTTTGATAGTACCAAGTGGCTCCTGCAACCTGCCAGCCAGAAGGCGGGCCGCTGAGATTTTCTTCCAGGGAAAAGTGCCGTGGTATGTGTTTGGGTCCCTCTGGCTGGGAGTGGCCGGCTGGCTCCTGAAAATCCACGATACGCACGATGGTTCCCAGATGAAAGGTGGCACCAGTGCCGAGTCGGGCTGGTTTGATAGAGCTAAGTGTCTCCTGCAATCTGCCAGCCAGAAGATGGGCAGGTCATTTTTGCTTCCGGGGAAAAGGGCCGGTAGTGTGTGTTTGGGGGCCTGAGGCTGGGAGGGGCAGGCTGCCTCCTGAAAATCCACGATACGCAGGATGATTCCCAGACCAATGGGGCACCAGAGCCGAGTCGGGCTGGTTTGATAGAGCCAAGTGGCTCCTGCAATCTGCCAGCCAGAAGCGGGGCAGGTGAGTTTTGTTTGCCAGGGAAAAGGGCCGTGGTTTGTTTTCCGGAGCCTGTGGCCTGGAATGGCCGGCTGGCTCCTTAAAATCCACGATACACAGGATGGCTCCCAAATGAAAAATGGCACCAGTGACAAGTCGGGCTGTATTGGTAGTACCAAGTGGCTCCTGTAATCTGCCAGCCAGAAGATGGGCAGGTCAGTTTTACTTCCAGGGAAAAGGGCCGTAGTTTGTGTTTGGGGGCCTGTGGCTGGCAGTGGCCGGCTGGCTCCTGAAAATCCCCGATACGCAGGATGGTTCCCAGATGAAAGGTGGAACCAGTGCCGAGTCAGGCTGGTTTGATAGAGCCAAGTGGCTCCTGCAATCTGCCAGCCAGAAGATGGGCAGGTCGGTTTTACTTCCAGGGAAAAAGCCGTAGTCTGTGCTTGGGGGCCTGTGGCTGGAAGTGGCCGGCTGGCGGTTTAAATACAACACCGCGCTGGATGGTTCCCAGATGAAAGGTGGCACCACGTCCGAGTCGGGCTGGTTTGATAGAGCCAAGTTGCTCCTGCAATCTGCCAGCCAGAAGATGGGCAGGTCAGTTTTACTTCCAGGGAAAAAGGCCGTGGATTGATTTCCGGGGACTGTGGCCTGGAATGGCCGGCCGGCTCCTTAAAATCCATGATTCGCAGGATGGTTCCCAGACCCAAGGGGGCACCAGTGCCGAGTCGGGCTGGTTTGATAGTACCGAGTGGCTCCTGCAATCTGCCAGCCAGAAGGCGGGCCGCTGAGATTTTCTTCCAGGGAAAAGTGCCGTGGTATATGTTTGGGTCCCTCTGGCTGGGAGTGGCCGGCTGGCTCCTGAAAATCCACGATACGCAGGATGATTCCCAGACCAATGGGGCACCAGTGCCGAGTCGGGCTGGTTTGATAGAGCCAAATGGCTCCTGCAATCTGCCAGCCAGAAGCGGGGCGGGTCAGTTTTGTTTGCCAGGGAAAAGGGCCGTGGTTTGTTTTCCGGGGCCTGTGGCCTGGAATGGCCGGCTGGCTCCTTAAAATCCACGATACGCAGGATGGCTCGCAAATGAAAAATGGCACCAGTGCCAAGTCGGGCTGGATTGATAGTACCAAGTGGCTCCTGCAATCTGCCGGCCAGAAGATGGGCAGGTCAGTTTTACTTCCAGGGAAAAGGGCCGTGGTTTGTTTTCCGGAGCCTGTGGCCTGGAATGGCCGGCTGGCTCCTTAAAATCCACGATACACAGGATGGTTCCCAGATGAAAGTTGGCACCAGGGCCGAGTCAGGCTGTTTTGATAGAGCCAAGTGGCTCCTGCAAGCTGCCAGCCAGAAGCGGGGTGGGTGAGTTTTGTTTGCCAGGGAAAAGGGCCGTGGTTTTTTTCCGGAGCCTGTGGCCTGGAATGGCCGGCTGGCTCCTTAAAATCCACGCCACGCAGGATGGTTCCCAGACCCAAGGGGGCACCAGTGCCGAGTCAGGCTGGTTTGATAGAGCCAAGTGGCTCCTGCAATCTGCCAGGCAGAAGATGGGCAGGTCAGTTTTACTTCCAGGGAAAAAGCCGTAGTCTGTGCTTGGGGGCCTGTGGCTGGGAGTGGCCGGCTGGCTCCTGAAAATCCACGATACGCAGGATGGTTCCCCGATGAAAGGTGGCACCAGTGCCGAGTCGGCCTGTTTTCATAGAGCCATGTGGCTCCTGCAATCTGCCAGCCAGAAGATGGGCAGGTCAGTTTTACTTCCAGGGAAAAGGCCGTGGATTGTTTTCCGGGGACTGTGGCCTGGAATGGCCGGCCGGCTCCTTAAAATCCACGATACGCAGAATGGTTCCTAGACCCAAGGGGGCAGCAGTGCCGAGTCGGGCTGGTTTGATAGAGCCAAGTGGCTCCTGCAATCTGCCAGCCAGAAGATGGGCAGGTCAGTTTTACTTCCAGGGAAACGGGCCGTAGTTTGTGTTTGGGGGCCTGAGGTTGGGAGTGGCCGGATGGCTCCTGAAAATCCACGATACGCAGGATGGTTCCCAGACCCAATTGGGCACCAGTGCCGAGTCGGGATGGTCTGATAGAGCCAAGTGGCTCCTGCAATCTGCCAGCCAGAAGCGGGTTGGGTGAGTTTTGTTTGCCAGGGAAAAGGGCCGTGGTTTTTTTTCGGGGGCCTGTGGCTGGGAATGGCCAGCTACCTCCTTAAAATCCACGCCGCGCAGGATGTTTCCCAGACCCAAGGGGACACCAGTGCCGAGACGGTCTGGTTTGATAGTACCAAGAGGCTCCTGCAATCTGCCAGCCAGAAGATGGGCAGGTCAGTTTTACTTCCAGGGAAAAGGGCCATGGTTTTTGTTTGGGGCCTGTGGCTGGGAGTGGCCGGCTGGATCCTGAAAATCCACGATACGCAGGATGGTTCCCAGATGAAAGGTGGCACCAGTGCCGAATCAGGCTGGTTTGATAGAGCCAAGTGGCTCCTGCAATATGCCAGCCAGAAGATGGGCAGGTCAGTTTTACTTCCAGGGAAAAGGGCCGTAGTTTGTGTTTGGGGACCGGTGGCCGGGAGTGGCCGGCTGGCTCCTGAAAATCCACCATACACAGGATGGTTCCCAGATGAAGGGTGGCACCAGTGCCGTGTCAGGCTGGGTTGATGGAGCCAAGTGGCTCCTGCAATCTGCGAGCCAGAAGAGGGGCGGGTGAGTTTTGTTTGCCAGGGAAAAGGGCCATGGTTTGTGTTGGGGGCCTGTGGCTGGGAGTGGCCGGCTGGCTCCTGAAAATCCACAATACGCAGGATGGTTCCCAGATGAAAGGTAGCACCAGTGCCAAGTCGGGCTGGTTTCATAGAGCCAAGTGGCTCCTGCAATCTGGCAGCCAGGAGATGGGCAGGTCAGTTTTACTTCCAGGGAAAAGGGCCGTAGTTTGTGTTTGGGGGCCTGTTGCTGGCAGTGGCCGGCTGGCTTCTGAAAATCCACGATATGCAGGATGGTTCCCAGATGAAAGGTGGCACCAGGGCCGAGTCGGGCTGGTTTGATAGAGCCAAGTGGCTCCTGCAATCTGCCAGCCAGAAGATGGGCAGGTCAGATTTACTTCCAGGGTAAAGGGCCGTAGTTTGTGTTTTGGGGGCTTGTGGCTGGGAGTGGCCGGCTGGCTCCTGAAAATCCACGCCGTGCAGGATGGTTCTCAGATGAAAGGTGGCACCAGTGCCGAGTCGGGCTGGTTTGATAGAGCCAAGTGTCTCCTGCAATCTGCCAGCCAGTAGAAGGGCAGGTCAGTTTTACTTCCAGGGAAAAGGCCGTGGATTGTTTTCCGGGGACTGTGGCCTGGAATGGCCGGCCGGCTCCTTAAAATCCACGATACGCAGAATGGTTCCTAGACCCAAGGGGGCAGCAGTGCCGAGTCGGGCTGGTTTGATAGAGCCAAGTGGCTCCTGCAATCTGCCAGCCAGAAGATGGGCAGGTCAGTTTTACTTCCAGGGAAAAGGGCCGTAGATTGTGTTTGGGTGCCTGTGGCTGGGAGTGGCCGGCTGGCTCCTGAAAATCGACGTTACGCAGGATGGCTCCCAAATGAAAAATTGCACCAGTGCCAAGTTTGGCTGCTTTGATAGTGGCAAGTGGCTCCTGCAATCTGCCAGCCAGAAGATGGGCAGGTCAGTTTTACTTCCAGGGAAAAGGGCCGTAGTTTGTGTTTGGGGGCCTGTGGCTGGGAGTGGCCGGCCGGCTCCTGAAAATCCACGATACGCAGGATGGTTCCAAGATTAAAGGTGGCACCAGTGCCAAGTCGGCCTGGTTTGATAGTACCAAGTGGCTCCTGCAACCTGCCAGCCAGAAGGCGGGCCGCTGAGATTTTCTTCCAGGGAAAAGTGCCGTGGTATGTGTTTGGGTCCCTCTGGCTGGGAGTGGCCGGCTGGCTCCTGAAAATCCACGATACGCACGATGGTTCCCAGATGAAAGGTGGCACCAGTGCCGAGTCGGGCTGGTTTGATAGAGCTAAGTGTCTCCTGCAATCTGCCAGCCAGAAGATGGGCAGGTCATTTTTGCTTCCGGGGAAAAGGGCCGGTAGTGTGTGTTTGGGGGCCTGAGGCTGGGAGGGGCTGGCTGCCTCCTGAAAATCCACGATACGCAGGATGATTCCCAGACCAATGGGGCACCAGAGCCGAGTCGGGCTGGTTTGATAGAGCCAAGTGGCTCCTGCAATCTGCCAGCCAGAAGCGGGGCAGGTCAGTTTTGTTTGCCAGGGAAAAGGGCCGTGGTTTGTTTTCCGGAGCCTGTGGCCTGGAATGGCCGGCTGGCTCCTTAAAATCCACGATACACAGGATGGCTCCCAAATGAAAAATGGCACCAGTGCCAAGTCGGGCTGTATTGGTAGTACCAAGTGGCTCCTGTAATCTGCCAGCCAGAAGATGGGCAGGTCAGTTTTACTTCCAGGGAAAAGGGCCGTAGTTTGTGTTTGGGGGCCTGTGGCTGGCAGTGGCCGGCTGGCTCCTGAAAATCCCCGATACGCAGGATGGTTCCCAGATGAAAGGTGGAACCAGTGCCGAGTCAGGCTGGTTTGATAGAGCCAAGTGGCTCCTGCAATCTGCCAGCCAGAAGATGGGCAGGTCGGTTTTACTTCCAGGGAAAAAGCCGTAGTCTGTGCTTGGGGGCCTGTGGCTGGAAGTGGCCGGCTGGCGGTTTAAATACAACACCGCGCTGGATGGTTCCCAGATGAAAGGTGGCACCACGTCCGAGTCGGGCTGGTTTGATAGAGCCAAGTTGCTCCTGCAATCTGCCAGCCAGAAGATGGGCAGGTCAGTTTTACTTCCAGGGAAAAAGGCCGTGGATTGATTTCCGGGGACTGTGGCCTGGAATGGCCGGCCGGCTCCTTAAAATCCATGATTCGCAGGATGGTTCCCAGACCCAAGGGGGCACCAGTGCCGAGTCGGGCTGGTTTGATAGTACCGAGTGGCTCCTGCAATCTGCCAGCCAGAAGGCGGGCCGCTGAGATTTTCTTCCAGGGAAAAGTGCCGTGGTATATGTTTGGGTCCCTCTGGCTGGGAGTGGCCGGCTGGCTCCTGAAAATCCACGATACGCAGGATGATTCCCAGACCAATGGGGCACCAGTGCCGAGTCGGGCTGGTTTGATAGAGCCAAATGGCTCCTGCAATCTGCCAGCCAGAAGCGGGGCGGGTCAGTTTTGTTTGCCAGGGAAAAGGGCCGTGGTTTGTTTTCCGGGGCCTGTGGCCTGGAATGGCCGGCTGGCTCCTTAAAATCCACGATACGCAGGATGGCTCGCAAATGAAAAATGGCACCAGTGCCAAGTCGGGCTGGATTGATAGTACCAAGTGGCTCCTGCAATCTGCCGGCCAGAAGATGGGCAGGTCAGTTTTACTTCCAGGGAAAAGGGCCGTGGTTTGTTTTCCGGAGCCTGTGGCCTGGAATGGCCGGCTGGCTCCTTAAAATCCACGATACACAGGATGGCTCCCAAATGAAAAATGGCACCAGTGACAAGTCGGGCTGTATTGGTAGTACCAAGTGGCTCCTGTAATCTGCCAGCCAGAAGATGGGCAGGTCAGTTTTACTTCCAGGGAAAAGGGCCGTAGTTTGTGTTTGGGGGCCTGTGGCTTGCAGTGGCTGGCTGGCTCCTGAAAATCCCCGATACGCAGGATGGTTCCCAGATGAAAGGTGGAACCAGTGCCGAGTCAGGCTGGTTTGATAGAGCCAAGTGGCTCCTGCAATCTGCCAGCCAGAAGATGGGCAGGTCGGTTTTACTTCCAGGGAAAAAGCCGTAGTCTGTGCTTGGGGGCCTGTGGCTGGAAGTGGCCGGCTGGCAGTTTAAATACAACACCGCGCTGGATGGTTCCCAGATGAAAGGTGGCACCACGTCCGAGTCGGGCTGGTTTGATAGAGCCAAGTTGCTCCTGCAATCTGCCAGCCAGAAGATGGGCAGGTCAGTTTTACTTCCAGGGAAAAAGGCCGTGGATTGATTTCCGGGGACTGTGGCCTGGAATGGCCGGCCGGCTCCTTAAAATCCATGATTCGCAGGATGGTTCCCAGACCCAAGGGGGCACCAGTGCCGAGTCGGGCTGGTTTGATAGTACCGAGTGGCTCCTGCAATCTGCCAGCCAGAAGGCGGGCCGCTGAGATTTTCTTTCAGGGAAAAGTGCCGTGGTATATGTTTGGGTCCCTCTGGCTGGGAGTGGCCGGCTGGCTCCTGAAAATCCACGATACGCAGGATGATTCCCAGACCAATGGGGCACCAGTGCCGAGTCGGGCTGGTTTGATAGAGCCAAATGGCTCCTGCAATCTGCCAGCCAGAAGCGGGGCGGGTCAGTTTTGTTTGCCAGGGAAAAGGGCCGTGGTTTGTTTTCCGGGGCCTGTGGCCTGGAATGGCCGGCTGGCTCCTTAAAATCCACGATACGCAGGATGGCTCGCAAATGAAAAATGGCACCAGTGCCAAGTCGGGCTGGATTGATAGTACCAAGTGGCTCCTGCAATCAGCCGGCCAGAAGATGGGCAGGTCAGTTTTACTTCCAGGGAAAAGGGCCGTAGTTTGTGTTTGGGGGCCTGTGGCTGGGAGTGGCCGGCTGGCTCCTGAAAATCCACGATACGCAGGATGGTTCCCAGATGAAAGTTGGCACCAGGGCCGAGTCAGGCTGGTTTGATAGAGCCAAGTGGCTCCTGCAATCTGCCAGCCAGAAACGGGGTGGGTGAGTTTTGTTTGCCAGGGAAAAGGGCCGTGGTTTTTTTCCGGAGCCTGTGGCCTGGAATGGCCGGCTGGCTCCTTAAAATCCACGCCACGCAGGATGGTTCCCAGACCCAAGGGGGCACCAGTGCCGAGTCAGGCTGGTTTGATAGAGCCAAGTGGCTCCTGCAATCTGCCAGCCAGAAGATGGGCAGGTCGGTTTTACTTCCAGGGAAAAAGCCGTAGTCTGTGCTTGGGGGCCTGTGGCTGGAAGTGGCCGGCTGGCGGTTTAAATACAACACCGCGCTGGATGGTTCCCAGATGAAAGGTGGCACCACGTCCGAGTCGGGCTGGTTTGATAGAGCCAAGTTGCTCCTGCAATCTGCCAGCCAGAAGATGGGCAGGTCAGTTTTACTTCCAGGGAAAAAGGCCGTGGATTGATTTCCGGGGACTGTGGCCTGGAATGGCCGGCCGGCTCCTTAAAATCCATGATTCGCAGGATGGTTCCCAGACCCAAGGGGGCACCAGTGCCGAGTCGGGCTGGTTTGATAGTACCGAGTGGCTCCTGCAATCTGCCAGCCAGAAGGCGGGCCGCTGAGATTTTCTTCCAGGGAAAAGTGCCGTGGTATATGTTTGGGTCCCTCTGGCTGGGAGTGGCCGGCTGGCTCCTGAAAATCCACGATACGCAGGATGATTCCCAGACCAATGGGGCACCAGTGCCGAGTCGGGCTGGTTTGATAGAGCCAAATGGCTCCTGCAATCTGCCAGCCAGAAGCGGGGCGGGTCAGTTTTGTTTGCCAGGGAAAAGGGCCGTGGTTTGTTTTCCGGGGCCTGTGGCCTGGAATGGCCGGCTGGCTCCTTAAAATCCACGATACGCAGGATGGCTCGCAAATGAAAAATGGCACCAGTGCCAAGTCGGGCTGGATTGATAGTACCAAGTGGCTCCTGCAATCTGCCGGCCAGAAGATGGGCAGGTCAGTTTTACTTCCAGGGAAAAGGGCCGTGGTTTGTTTTCCGGAGCCTGTGGCCTGGAATGGCCGGCTGGCTCCTTAAAATCCACGATACACAGGATGGTTCCCAGATGAAAGTTGGCACCAGGGCCGAGTCAGGCTGTTTTGATAGAGCCAAGTGGCTCCTGCAAGCTGCCAGCCAGAAGCGGGGTGGGTGAGTTTTGTTTGCCAGGGAAAAGGGCCGTGGTTTTTTTCCGGAGCCTGTGGCCTGGAATGGCCGGCTGGCTCCTTAAAATCCACGCCACGCAGGATGGTTCCCAGACCCAAGGGGGCACCAGTGCCGAGTCAGGCTGGTTTGATAGAGCCAAGTGGCTCCTGCAATCTGCCAGGCAGAAGATGGGCAGGTCAGTTTTACTTCCAGGGAAAAAGCCGTAGTCTGTGCTTGGGGGCCTGTGGCTGGGAGTGGCCGGCTGGCTCCTGAAAATCCACGATACGCAGGATGGTTCCCCGATGAAAGGTGGCACCAGTGCCGAGTCGGCCTGTTTTCATAGAGCCATGTGGCTCCTGCAATCTGCCAGCCAGAAGATGGGCAGGTCAGTTTTACTTCCAGGGAAAAGGCCGTGGATTGTTTTCCGGGGACTGTGGCCTGGAATGGCCGGCCGGCTCCTTAAAATCCACGATACGCAGAATGGTTCCTAGACCCAAGGGGGCAGCAGTGCCGAGTCGGGCTGGTTTGATAGAGCCAAGTGGCTCCTGCAATCTGCCAGCCAGAAGATGGGCAGGTCAGTTTTACTTCCAGGGAAACGGGCCGTAGTTTGTGTTTGGGGGCCTGAGGTTGGGAGTGGCCGGATGGCTCCTGAAAATCCACGATACGCAGGATGGTTCCCAGACCCAATTGGGCACCAGTGCCGAGTCGGGATGGTCTGATAGAGCCAAGTGGCTCCTGCAATCTGCCAGCCAGAAGCGGGTTGGGTGAGTTTTGTTTGCCAGGGAAAAGGGCCGTGGTTTTTTTTCGGGGGCCTGTGGCTGGGAATGGCCAGCTACCTCCTTAAAATCCACGCCGCGCAGGATGTTTCCCAGACCCAAGGGGACACCAGTGCCGAGACGGTCTGGTTTGATAGTACCAAGAGGCTCCTGCAATCTGCCAGCCAGAAGATGGGCAGGTCAGTTTTACTTCCAGGGAAAAGGGCCATGGTTTTTGTTTGGGGCCTGTGGCTGGGAGTGGCCGGCTGGATCCTGAAAATCCACGATACGCAGGATGGTTCCCAGATGAAAGGTGGCACCAGTGCCGAATCAGGCTGGTTTGATAGAGCCAAGTGGCTCCTGCAATATGCCAGCCAGAAGATGGGCAGGTCAGTTTTACTTCCAGGGAAAAGGGCCGTAGTTTGTGTTTGGGGACCGGTGGCCGGGAGTGGCCGGCTGGCTCCTGAAAATCCACCATACACAGGATGGTTCCCAGATGAAGGGTGGCACCAGTGCCGTGTCAGGCTGGGTTGATGGAGCCAAGTGGCTCCTGCAATCTGCGAGCCAGAAGAGGGGCGGGTGAGTTTTGTTTGCCAGGGAAAAGGGCCATGGTTTGTGTTGGGGGCCTGTGGCTGGGAGTGGCCGGCTGGCTCCTGAAAATCCACAATACGCAGGATGGTTCCCAGATGAAAGGTAGCACCAGTGCCAAGTCGGGCTGGTTTCATAGAGCCAAGTGGCTCCTGCAATCTGGCAGCCAGGAGATGGGCAGGTCAGATTTACTTCCAGGGTAAAGGGCCGTAGTTTGTGTTTGGGGGCTTGTGGCTGGGAGTGGCCGGCTGGCTCCTGAAAATCCACGCCGTGCAGGATGGTTCCCCGATGAAAGGTGGCACCAGCGCCGAGTCGGGCTGGTTTGATAGAGCCAAGTGTCTCCTGCAATCTGCCAGCCAGTAGAAGGGCAGGTCAGTTTTACTTCCAGGGAAAAGGGCCGTAGTTTGTGTTTGGGGGCCTGTGGCTGGGAGTGGCCGGCTGGCTCCTGAAAATCCACGATACGCAGGATGATTCCCAGACCCAAGTTGGCACCACTACCAAGTCGGGCTGGTTTGATAGAGCCAAGTGGCTCCTGCAATCTGCCAGCCAGAAGATGGGCAGGTCAGTTTTACTTCCAGGGAAACGGGCCGTAGTTTGTGTTTGGGGGCCTGAGGTTGGGAGTGGCCGGATGGCTCCTGAAAATCCACGCCGCGCAGGATGGTTCCCAGACCCAATTGGGTACCAGTGCCGAGTCGGTCTGGTTTGATAGCACCAAGTGGCTCCTGCAATCTGCCAGCCAGAAGATGGACAGGTCAGTTTTACTTCCAGGGAAAAGGGCCGTAGTTTTTGTTTGGGGCCTGTGGCTGGGAGTGGCCGGCTGGCTCCTGAAAATCCACAATACGCAGGATGGTTCCCAGATGAAAGGTGGCAGCAGTGCCGAGTCGGGCTGTTTTGATAGAGCGAAGTGGCTCCTGCAATCTGCCAGCCAGAAGATGGGCAGGTCAGTTTTACTTCCAGGGAAAAGGGCCGTGGTTACTTTTAGGGGGCGTGTGGCTGGGAACGGCCGCCTGGCTTCTTAAAGTCCACGCCGCGCAGGATGGTTCCCAGACCCAAGTTGGAACCACTGCCAAGTCGGGCTGGTTTGATAGAGTCATGTGGCTCCTGCAATCTGCCAGCCAGAAGATGGGCAGGTCAGTTTTACTTCCAGGAAAAAGGGCCGTAGTTTGTGTTTGGGGGCCTGTGGCTGGGACTGGCCGGCTGGCTCCTGAAAATCGACGTTACGGAGGATGGCTCCCAAATGAAAAATTGCACCAGTGCCAAGTTGGGCTGATTTGATAGTGCCAAGTGGCTCCTGCAGTCCGCCAGCCAGAAGATGGGCAAGTCAGTTTTACTTCCAGGGAAAAGGTCCGTAGGTTGTGTTTGGGGACCTGTGGCTGGCAGTGGCCGGCTGGCTCCTGAAAATCCACGATACGCAGGATGGTTCCCAGATGAAAGGTGGCACCAGGGCCGAGTCAGGCTGGTTTGATAGAGCCAAGTGGCTCCTGCAATCTGCCAGCCAGAAGCGGGATGGGTGAGTTTTGTTTGCCAGGGAAAAAGGCCGTGGTTTTTTTCCAGGGCCTGTGGCCTGGAATCGCGGGCTGGTTCCTTAAAATCCATGCAGCGCAGGATGGTTCCCAGATGAAAGGTGGCACCAGTGCCGAGTCGGGCTCTTTTGATATAGCCAAGTGGCTCCTGCAATCTGCCAGCCAGAAGATGGGCAGGTCAGTTTTACTTCCAGGGAAAAGGGCCGTAGGTTGTGTTTGGGGACCTGTGGCTGGCAGTGGCCGGCTGGCTCCTGAAAATCCACGATACGCAGGATGGTTCCCAGATGAAAGGTGGCACCAGTGCCGAGTCGGGCTGGTTTGATACAGCTAAGTGTCTCCTGCAATCTGCCAGCCAGAAGATGGACAGGTCATTTTTGCTTCCGGGAGAGAGGGCCGGTAGTGTGTGTTTGGGGGCCTGAGGCTGGGAGTGGCCGGCTGGCTCCTGAAAATCCACGATACGCAGGATGATTCCCAGACCAAAGGGGCACCAGAGCCGAGTCGGGCTGGTTTGATAGAGGCAAGTGGCTCCTGCAATCTGCCAGCCAGAATATGGGCAGGTCAGTTTTACTTCCAGGGAAAAAGCCGTAGTCTGTGCTTGGGGGCCAGTGGCTGGGAGTGGCCGGCAGGCGGCTTAAAATCAACGCCGCGCAGGCTGGTTCCCAGATGAAAGGTGGCACCAGTGCCGAGTCGGGCTGGTTTGATAGAGCCAAGTGGCTCCTGCAATCTGCCAGCCAGAAGATGGGCAGGTCAGTTTTACTTCCAGGGAAAAGGGCCGTAGATTGTGTTTGGGCGCCTGTGGCTGGGAGTGGCCGGCCGGCTCCTGAAAATCCACGATACGCAGGATGGTTCCAAGATTAAAGGTGGCACCAGTGCCAAGTCGGCCTGGTTTGATAGTACCAAGTGGCTCCTGCAACCTGCCAGCCAGAAGGCGGGCCGCTGAGATTTTCTTCCAGGGAAAAGAGCCGTGGTATGTGTTTGGGTCCCTCTGGCTGGGAGTGGCCGGCTGGCTCCTGAAAATCCACGATACGCAGGATGGTTCCCAGATGAAAGGTGGCACCAGTGCCGAGTCGGGCTGGTTTGATAGAGCTAAGTGTCTCCTGCAATCTGCCAGCCAGAAGATGGGCAGGTCATTTTTGCTTCCGGGGAAAAGGGCCGGTAGTGTGTGTTTGGGGGCCTGAGGCTGGGAGGGGCGGGCTGCCTCCTGAAAATCCACGATACGCAGGATGATTCCCAGACCAATGGGGCAGCAGAGCCGAGTCGGGCTGGTTTGATAGAGCCAAGTGGCTCCTGCAATCTGCCAGCCAGAAGCGGGGCAGGTCAGTTTTGTTTGCCAGGGAAAAGGGCCGTGGTTTTTTTCCGGAGCCTGTGGCCTGGAATGGCCGGCTGGCTCCTTAAAATCCACGCCACGCAGGATGGTTCCCAGACCCAAGGGGGCACCAGTGCCGAGTCAGGCTGGTTTGATAGAGCCAAGTGGCTCCTGCAATCTGCCAGCCAGAAGATGGGCAGGTCAGTTTTACTTCCAGGGAAAAAGCCGTAGTCTGTGCTTGGGGGCCTGTGGCTGGGAGTGGCCGGCTGGCTCCTGAAAATCCACGATACGCACGATGGTTCCCCGATGAAAGGTGGCACCAGTGCCGAGTCGGCCTGTTTTCATAGAGCCATGTGTCTCCTGCAATCTGCCAGCCAGAAGATGGGCAGGTCAGTTTTACTTCCAGGGAAAAGGCCGTGGATTGTTTTCCGGGGACTGTGGCCTGGAATGGCCGGCCGGCTCCTTAAAATCCACGATACGCAGAATGGTTCCTAGACCCAAGGGGGCAGCAGTGCCGAGTCGGGCTGGTTTGATAGAGCCAAGTGGCTCCTGCAATCTGCCAGCCAGAAGATGGGCAGGTCAGTTTTACTTCCAGGGAAACTGGCCGTAGTTTGTGTTTGGGGGCCTGAGGTTGGGAGTGGCCGGATGGCTCCTGAAAATCCACGATACGCAGGATGGTTCCCAGACCCAATTGGGCACCAGTGCCGAGTCGGGATGGTCTGATAGAGCCAAGTGGCTCCTGCAATCTGGCAGCCAGAAGCGGGTTGGGTGAGTTTTGTTTGCCAGGGAAAAGGGCCGTGGTTTTTTTTCGGGGGCCTGTGGCTGGGAATGGCCAGCTACCTCCTTAAAATCCACGCCGCGCAGGATGTTTCCCAGACCCAAGGGGACACCAGTGCCGAGACGGTCTGGTTTGATAGTACCAAGAGGCTCCTGCAATCTGCCAGCCAGAAGATGGGCAGGTCAGTTTTACTTCCAGGGAAAAGGGCCATGGTTTTTGTTTGGGGCCTGTGGCTTGGAGTGGCCGGCTGGATCCTGAAAATCCACGATACTCAGGATGGTTCCCAGATGAAAGGTGGCACCAGTGCCGAGTCAGGCTGGTTTGATAGAGCCAAGTGGCTCCTGCAATATGCCAGCCAGAAGATGGGCAGGTCAGTTTTACTTCCAGGGAAAAGGGCCGTAGTTTGTGTTTGGGGACCGGTGGCCGGGAGTGGCCGGCTGGCTCCTGAAAATCCACGCCGTGCAGGATGGTTCCCCGATGAAAGGTGGCACCAGCGCCGAGTCGGGCTGGTTTGATAGAGCCAAGTGTCTCCTGCAATCTGCCAGCCAGTAGAAGGGCAGGTCAGTTTTACTTCCAGGGAAAAGGGCCGTAGTTTGTGTTTGGGGGCCTGTGGCTGGGAGTGGCCGGCTGGCTCCTGAAAATCCACGATACGCAGGATGATTCCCAGACCCAAGTTGGCACCACTACCAAGTCGGGCTGGTTTGATAGAGCCAAGTGGCTCCTGCAATCTGCCAGCCAGAAGATGGGCAGGTCAGTTTTACTTCCAGGGAAACGGGCCGTAGTTTGTGTTTGGGGGCCTGAGGTTGGGAGTGGCCGGATGGCTCCTGAAAATCCACGCCGCGCAGGATGGTTCCCAGACCCAATTGGGTACCAGTGCCGAGTCGGTCTGGTTTGATAGCACCAAGTGGCTCCTGCAATCTGCCAGCCAGAAGATGGACAGGTCAGTTTTACTTCCAGGGAAAATGGCCGTAGTTTTTGTTTGGGGCCTGTGGCTGGGAGTGGCCGGCTGGCTCCTGAAAATCCACAATACGCAGGATGGTTCCCAGATGAAAGGTGGCACCAATGCCGAGTCGGGCTGCTTTGATAGAGCCATGTGGCTCCTGCAATCTGCCAGCCAGAAGATGGGCAGGTCAGTTTTACTTCCAGGGAAAAGGGCCGTGGATTATTTTCCGGGGCCTGTGACCTGGAATGGCCTGCTGGGTCCTTAAAATCCACGCCGCGCAGGATGGTTCCCAGACCCAAGGGGGCACCAGTGCCGAGTCAGGCTGGTTTGATAGAGCCAAGTGGCTCCTGCAATCTGCCAGCCAGAAGATGGGCAGGTCAGTTTTACTTCCAGGGAAAAGGGCCGTAGTTTGTGTTTGGGGGCCTGTGGCTGGGACTGGCCGGCTGGCTCCTGAAAATCCACGATACGCAAGATGCTTCCCAGATGAAAGGTAGCACCAGTGCCAAGTCGGGCTGGTTTCATAGAGCCAAGTGGCTCCTGCAATCTGCCAGCCAGAAGCGGGGTGGGTGAGTTTTGTTTGCCAGGGAAACAGGCCGTGGTTCTTTTTCCGGGGCCTGTGGCCTGGAATGGCCGGCTGGCTCCTGAAAATCCACGATACGCAGGATGGTTCCCAGATGAAAGGTGGCACCAGTGCCAAGTCAGGCTGGTTTGATAGAGCCATGTGGCTCCTGCAATCTGCCAGCCAGAAGCGGGGCAGGTGAGTTTTGTTTGCCGGGTAAAAGGGCCCTGGTTTGTGTTGGGGGCCTGTAGCTGGGAGTGGCCGGCTGGCTCCTGAAAATCCACGATACGCAGGATGGTTGCAAGATGAAAGGTGGCACCAGTTCCAAGTCAGGCTGGTTTGATAGAGCCATGTGGCTCTTGCAATCTGCCAGCCAGAAGATGGGCAGGTCAGTTTTACTTCCAGGGAAAAGGGCCATAGATTTTGTTTGGGGGCCTGTGGCTGGGAGTTGCTGGCTGGCTCCTAAAAATCCACGATAGGCAGGATGGTTCCCAGATGAAAGATGGCACCACTGCCGAGTCGGGCTGGTTGGATAGAGGCAAGTGACTCCTGCAATCTGCCAGCCAGAATCAAGGCGGGTGAATTTTGTTTGCCAGGGCAAAGGGCCGTGGTTTGCTTTCGGTGGCCTGTAGCCTGGAATGGCCGGCTGGGTCCTGAAAATCCACGATATGCAGGATGGTTCCCAGATGAAAGGTGGCAGCAGTGCCGAGTCGGGCTGTTTTGATTGAGCGAAGTGGCTCCTGCAATCTGCCAGCCAGAAGATGGGCAGGTCAGTTTTACTTCCAGGGAAAAGGGCCGTGGTTACTTTTAGGGGGCGTGTGGCTGGGAACGGCCGCCTGGCTTCTTAAAGTCCACGCCGCGCAGGATGGTTCCCAGACCCAAGTTGGAACCACTGCCAAGTCGGGCTGGTTTGATAGAGTCATGTGGCTCCTGCAATCTGCCAGCCAGAAGATGGGCAGGTCAGTTTTACTTCCAGGAAAAAGGGCCGTAGTTTGTGTTTGGGGGCCTGTGGCTGGGAGTGGCCGGCTGGCTCCTGAAAATCGACGTTACGGAGGATGGCTCCCAAATGAAAAATTGCACCAGTGCCAAGTTGGGCTGATTTGATAGTGCCAAGTGGCTCCTGCAGTCCGCCAGCCAGAAGATGGGCAAGTCAGTTTTACTTCCAGGGAAAAGGGCCGTAGGTTGTGTTTGGGGACCTGTGGCTGGCAGTGGCCGGCTGGCTCCTGAAAATCCACGATACGCAGGATGGTTCCCAGATGAAAGGTGGCACCAGGGCCGAGTCAGGCTGGTTTGATAGAGCCAAGTGGCTCCTGCAATCTGCCAGCCAGAAGCGGGATGGGTGAGTTTTGTTTGCCAGGGAAAAAGGCCGTGGTTTTTTTCCAGGGCCTGTGGCCTGGAATCGCGGGCTGGTTCCTTAAAATCCATGCAGCGCAGGATGGTTCCCAGATGAAAGGTGGCACCAGTGCCGAGTCGGGCTCTTTTGATATAGCCAAGTGGCTCCTGCAATCTGCCAGCCAGAAGATGGGCAGGTCAGTTTTACTTCCAGGGAAAAGGGCCGTAGGTTGTGTTTGGGGACCTGTGGCTGGGAGTGGCCGGCTGGCTCCTGAAAATCCACGATACGCAGGATGGTTCCCAGATGAAAGGTGGCACCAGTGCCGAGTCGGGCTGGTTTGATACAGCTAAGTGTCTCCTGCAATCTGCCAGCCAGAAGATGGACAGGTCATTTTTGCTTCCGGGAGAGAGGGCCGGTAGTGTGTGTTTGGGGGCCTGAGGCTGGGAGTGGCCGGCTGGCTCCTGAAAATCCACGATACGCAGGATGATTCCCAGACCAAAGGGGCACCAGAGCCGAGTCGGGCTGGTTTGATAGAGGCAAGTGGCTCCTGCAATCTGCCAGCCAGAATATGGGCAGGTCAGTTTTACTTCCAGGGAAAAAGCCGTAGTCTGTGCTTGGGGGCCAGTGGCTGGGAGTGGCCGGCAGGCGGCTTAAAATCAACGCCGCGCAGGCTGGTTCCCAGATGAAAGGTGGCACCAGTGCCGAGTCGGGCTGGTTTGATAGAGCCAAGTGGCTCCTGCAATCTGCCAGCCAGAAGATGGGCAGGTCAGTTTTACTTCCAGGGAAAAGGGCTGTAGATCGTGTTTGGGCGCCTGTGGCTGGGAGTGGCCGGCCGGCTCCTGAAAATCCACGATACGCAGGATGGTTCCAAGATTAAAGGTGGCACCAGTGCCAAGTCGGCCTGGTTTGATAGTACCAAGTGGCTCCTGCAACCTGCCAGCCAGAAGGCGGGCCGCTGAGATTTTCTTCCAGGGAAAAGAGCCGTGGTATGTGTTTGGGTCCCTCTGGCTGGGAGTGGCCGGCTGGCTCCTGAAAATCCACGATACGCACGATGGTTCCCAGATGAAAGGTGGCACCAGTGCCGAGTCGGGCTGGTTTGATAGAGCTAAGTGTCTCCTGCAATCTGCCAGCCAGAAGATGGGCAGGTCATTTTTGCTTCCGGGGAAAAGGGCCGGTAGTGTGTGTTTGGGGGCCTGAGGCTGGGAGGGGCGGGCTGCCTCCTGAAAATCCACGATACGCAGGATGATTCCCAGACCAATGGGGCAGCAGAGCCGAGTCGGGCTGGTTTGATAGAGCCAAGTGGCTCCTGCAATCTGCCAGCCAGAAGCGGGGCAGGTCAGTTTTGTTTGCCAGGGAAAAGGGCCGTGGTTTTTTTCCGGAGCCTGTGGCCTGGAATGGCCGGCTGGCTCCTTAAAATCCACGCCACGCAGGATGGTTCCCAGACCCAAGGGGGCACCAGTGCCGAGTCAGGCTGGTTTGATAGAGCTAAGTGGCTCCTGCAATCTGCCAGCCAGAAGATGGGCAGGTCAGTTTTACTTCCAGGGAAAAAGCCGTAGTCTGTGCTTGGGGGCCTGTGGCTGGGAGTGGCCGGCTGGCTCCTGAAAATCCACGATACGCAGGATGGTTCCCCGATGAAAGGTGGCACCAGTGCCGAGTCGGCCTGTTTTCATAGAGCCATGTGGCTCCTGCAATCTGCCAGCCAGAAGCGGGGCAGGTCAGTTTTACTTCCAGGGAAAAAGGCCGTGGATTGATTTCCGGGGACTGTGGCCTGGAATGGCCGGCCGGCTCCTTAAAATCCACGATACACAGAATGGTTCCTAGACCCAAGGGGGCAGCAGTGCCGAGTCGGGCTGGTTTGATAGAGCCAAGTGGCTCCTGCAATCTGCCAGGCAGAAGATGGGCAGGTCAGTTTTACTTCCAGGGAAACGGGCCGTAGTTTGTGTTTGGGGGCCTGAGGTTGGGAGTGGCCGGATGGCTCCTGAAAATCCACGATACGCCGGATGGTTCCCAGACCCAATTGGGCACCAGTGCCGAGTCGGGATGGTCTGATAGAGCCAAGTGGCTCCTGCAATCTGCCAGCCAGAAGCGGGTTGGGTGAGTTTTGTTTGCCAGGGAAAAGGGCCGTGGTTTTTTTTCGGGGGCCTGTGGCTGGGATTGGCCAGCTACCTCCTTAAAATCCACGCCGCGCAGGATGTTTCCCAGACCCAAGGGGACACCAGTGCCGAGACGGTCTGGTTTGATAGTACCAAGAGGCTCCTGCAATCTGCCAGCCAGAAGATGGGCAGGTCAGTTTTACTTCCAGGGAAAAGGGCCGTGGTTTTTGTTTGGGGCCTCTGGCTGGGAGTGGCCGGCTGGATCCTGAAAATCCACGATACTCAGGATGGTTCCCAGATGAAAGGTGGCACCAGTGCCGAGTCAGGCTGGTTTGATAGAGCCAAGTGGCTCCTGCAATATGCCAGCCAGAAGATGGGCAGGTCAGTTTTACTTCCAGGGAAAAGGGCCGTAGTTTGTGTTTGGGGACCGGTGGCTGGGAGTGGCCGGCTGGCTCCTGAAAATCCACCATACACAGGATGGTTCCCAGATGAAGGGTGGCACCAGTGCCGTGTCAGGCTGGGTTGATGGAGCCAAGTGGCTCCTGCAATCTGCGAGCCAGAAGAGGGGCGGGTGAGTTTTGTTTGCCAGGGAAAAGGGCCATGGTTTGTGTTGGGGCCTGTGGCTGGGAGTGGCCGGCTGGCTCCTGAAAATCCACGATACGCAGGATGGTTCCCAGATGAAAGGTAGCACCAGTGCCAAGTCGGGCTGGTTTCATAGAGCCAAGTGGCTCCTGCAATCTGGCAGCCAGAAGACGGGCAGGTCAGTTTTACTTCCAGGGAAAAGGGCCGTAGTTTGTGTTTGGGGGCCTGTTGCTGGCAGTGGCCGGCTGGCTTCTGAAAATCCACGATATGCAGGATGGTTCCCAGATGAAAGGTGGCACCAGGGCCGAGTCGGGCTGGTTTGATAGAGCCAAGTGGCTCCTGCAATCTGCCAGCCAGAAGATGGGCAGGTCAGATTTACTTCCAGGGTAAAGGGCCGTAGTTTGTGTTTGGGGGCTTGTGGCTGGGAGTGGCCGGCTGGCTCCTGAAAATCCACGCCGTGCAGGATGGTTCTCAGATGAAAGGTGGCACCAGTGCCGAGTCGGGCTGGTTTGATAGAGCCAAGTGTCTCCTGCAATCTGCCAGCCAGTAGAAGGGCAGGTCAGTTTTACTTCCAGGGAAAAGGGCCGTAGTTTGTGTTTGGGTGCCTGTGGCTGGGAGTGGCTGGCTGGCTCCTGAAAATCCACGATACGCAGGATGATTCCCAGACCCAAGTTGGCACCACTACCAAGTCGGGCTGGTTTGATAGAGCCAAGTGGCTCCTGCAATCTGCCAGCCAGAAGATGGGCAGGTCAGTTTTACTTCCAGGGAAACGGGCCGTAGTTTTTGTTTGGGGGCCTGAGGTTGGGAGTGGCCGGATGGCTCCTGAAAATCCACGATACGCAGGATGGTTCCCAGACCCAATTGGGTACCAGTGCCGAGTCGGTCTGGTTTGATAGCACCAAGTGGCTCCTGCAATCTGCCAGCCAGAAGATGGACAGGTCAGTTTTACTTCCAGGGAAAAGGGCCGTAGTTTTTGTTTGGGGCCTGTGGCTGGGAGTGGCCGGCTGGCTCCTGAAAATCCACAATACGCAGGATGGTTTCCAGATGAAAGGTGGCACCAGTGCCGAGTCAGGCTGCTTTGATAGAGCCATGTGGCTCCTGCAATCTGCCAGCCAGAAGATGGGCAGGTCAGTTTTACTTCCAGGGAAAAGGGCCGTGGATTATTTTCCGGGGCCTGTGACCTGGAATGGCCTGCTGGGTCCTTAAAATCCACGCCGCGCAGGATGGTTCCCAGACCCAAGGGGGCACCAGTGCCAAGTCAGGCTGGTTTGATAGAGCCAAGTGGCTCCTGCAATCTGCCAGCCAGAAGATGGGCAGGTCAGTTTTACTTCCAGGGAAAAGGGCCGTAGTTTGTGTTTGGGGGCCTGAGGTTGGGAGTGGCCGTCTGGCTCCTGAAAATCCACCATACACAGGATGGTTCCATGATGAAGGGTGGCACCAGTGCCGTGTCAGGCTGGGTTGATAGAGCCAAATGGCTCCTGCAATCTGCGAGCCAGAAGAGGGTCGCGTGAGTTTTGTTTTCCAGGGAGAACGGCCATGGTTTGTGTTGGGGGCCTTTGGCTGGGAGTGGCCGGCTGGCTCCTGAAAATCCACGATACGCAAGATGCTTCCCAGATGAAAGGTAGCACCAGTGCCAAGTCGGGCTGGTTTCATAGAGCCAAGTGGCCCCTGCAATCTGCCAGCCAGAAGCGGGGTGGGTGAATTTTGTTTGCCAGGGAAACAGGCCGTGGTTCTATTTCCGGGGCCTGTGGCCTGGAATGGCCGGCTGGCTCCTGAAAATCCACGATACGCAGGATGGTTCCCAGATTAAAGGTGGCACCAGTGCCAAGTCAGGCTGGTTTGATAGAGCCATGTGGCTCCTGCAATCTGCCAGCCAGAAGCGGGGCAGGTGAGTTTTGTTTGCCGGGTAAAAGGGCCCTGGTTTGTGTTGGGGGCCTGTGGCTGGGAGTGGCCAGTTGGCTCCTGAAAATCCACGATACGCAGGATGGTTCCAAGATGAAAGGTGGCACCAGTTCCAAGTCAGGCTGGTTTGATAGAGCCATGTGGCTCTTGCAATCTGCCAGCCAGAAGATGGGCAGGTCAGTTTTACTTCCAGGGAAAAGGGCCATAGATTTTGTTTGGGGGCCTGTGGCTGGGAGTTGCTGGCTGGCTCCTAAAAATCCACGATAGGCAGGATGGTTCCCAGATGAAAGATGGCACCACTGCCGAGTCGGGCTGGTTGGATAGAGCCATGTGGGTCCTGCAATCTGCCAGCCAGAATCAAGGCGGGTGAATTTTGTTTGCCAGGGAAAAGGGCCGTGGTTTGCTTTCGGTGGCCTGTAGCCTGGAATGGCCGGCTGGCTCCTTAAAATCCACGATATGCAGGATGATTCCCAGACCCAAGTGGGCACCACTGCCGAGTCGGGCTGGTTTGATAGAGCCATGTGGCTCCTGCAATCTGCCAGCCAGAAGCGAGGCGGGTGAATTTTGTTTGCCAAGTTAAAGGGCCGTGGTTTGTGTTCGGGGGCCTGTGACTGGGTGTGGCCGGATGGCCCCTGAAAATGCATGATACGCAGAATGGTTCCCAAATGAAAACTGGCACCAGTGCCAAGTCGGGCTGGTTTGATTGTAGCAAGTGGCTCCTGCAATCTGCCAGCCAGAAGATGGGCAGGTCAGATTTACTTCCAGGGAAACGGGCCGTAGTTTGTGTTTGGGGTCCTGAGGTTGGGAGTGGCCGGATGGCTCCTGAAAATCCACGCCGCGCAGGATGGTTCCCAGACCCAATTGGGTACCAGTGCCGAGTCGGTCTGGTTTGATAGCACCAAGTGGCTCCTGCAATCTGCCAGCCAGAAGATGGACAGGTCAGTTTTACTTCCAGGGAAAAGGGCCGTAGTTTTTGTTTGGGGCCTGTGGCTGGGAGTGGCCGGCTGGCTCCTGAAAATCCACAATACGCAGGATGGTTCCCAGATGAAAGGTGGCACCAATGCCGAGTCGGGCTGCTTTGATAGAGCCATGTGGCTCCTGCAATCTGCCAGCCAGAAGATGGGCAGGTCAGTTTTACTTCCAGGGAAAAGGGCCGTGGATTATTTTCCGGGGCCTGTGACCTGGAATGGCCTGCTGGGTCCTTAAAATCCACGCCGCGCAGGATGGTTCCCAGACCCAAGGGGGCACCAGTGCCGAGTCAGGCTGGTTTGATAGAGCCAAGTGGCTCCTGCAATCTGCCAGCCAGAAGATGGGCAGGTCAGTTTTACTTCCAGGGAAAAGGGCCGTAGTTTGTGTTTGGGGGCCTGTGGCTGGGACTGGCCGGCTGGCTCCTGAAAATCCACGATACGCAAGATGCTTCCCAGATGAAAGGTAGCACCAGTGCCAAGTCGGGCTGGTTTCATAGAGCCAAGTGGCTCCTGCAATCTGCCAGCCAGAAGCGGGGTGGGTGAGTTTTGTTTGCCAGGGAAACAGGCCGTGGTTCTTTTTCCGGGGCCTGTTGCCTGGAATGGCCGGCTGGCTCCTGAAAATCCACGATACGCAGGATGGTTCCCAGATGAAAGGTGGCACCAGTGCCAAGTCAGGCTGGTTTGATAGAGCCATGTGGCTCCTGCAATCTGCCAGCCAGAAGCGGGGCAGGTGAGTTTTGTTTGCCGGGTAAAAGGGCTCTGGTTTGTGTTGGGGGCCTGTAGCTGGGAGTGGCCGGCTGGCTCCTGAAAATCCACGATACGCAGGATGGTTCCCAGATGAAAGGTGGCACCAGTTCCAAGTCAGGCTGGTTTGATAGAGCCATGTGGCTCTTGCAATCTGCCAGCCAGAAGATGGGCAGGTCAGTTTTACTTCCAGGGAAAAGGGCCATAGATTTTGTTTGGGGGCCTGTGGCTGGGAGTTGCTGGCTGGCTCCTAAAAATCCACGATACGCAGGATGGTTCCCAGATGAAAGATGGCACCACTGCCGAGTCGGGCTGGTTGGATAGAGGCAAGTGACTCCTGCAATCTGCCAGCCAGAATCAAGGCGGGTGAATTTTGTTTGCCAGGGAAAAGGGCCGTGGTTTGCTTTCTGTGGCCTGTAGCCTGGAATGGCCGGCTGGGTCCTGAAAATCCACGATATGCAGGATGGTTCCCAGATGAAAGGTGGCAGCAGTGCCGAGTCGGGCTGTTTTGATAGAGCGAAGTGGCTCCTGCAATCTGCCAGCCAGAAGATGGGCAGGTCAGTTTTACTTCCAGGGAAAAGGGCCGTGGTTACTTTTAGGGGGCGTGTGGCTGGGAACGGCCGCCTGGCTTCTTAAAGTCCACGCCGCGCAGGATGGTTCCCAGACCCAAGTTGGAACCACTGCCAAGTCGGGCTGGTTTGATAGAGTCATGTGGCTCCTGCAATCTGCCAGCCAGAAGATGGGCAGGTCAGTTTTACTTCCAGGAAAAAGGGCCGTAGTTTGTGTTTGGGGGCCTGTGGCTGGGAGTGGCCGGCTGGCTCCTGAAAATCGACGTTACGGAGGATGGCTCCCAAATGAAAAATTGCACCAGTGCCAAGTTGGGCTGATTTGATAGTGCCAAGTGGCTCCTGCAGTCCGCCAGCCAGAAGATGGGCAAGTCAGTTTTACTTCCAGGGAAAAGGGCCGTAGGTTGTGTTTGGGGACCTGTGGCTGGCAGTGGCCGGCTGGCTCCTGAAAATCCACGATACGCAGGATGGTTCCCAGATGAAAGGTGGCACCAGGGCCGAGTCAGGCTGGTTTGATAGAGCCAAGTGGCTCCTGCAATCTGCCAGCCAGAAGCGGGATGGGTGAGTTTTGTTTGCCAGGGAAAAAGGCCGTGGTTTTTTTCCAGGGCCTGTGGCCTGGAATCGCGGGCTGGTTCCTTAAAATCCATGCAGCGCAGGATGGTTCCCAGATGAAAGGTGGCACCAGTGCCGAGTCGGGCTCTTTTGATATAGCCAAGTGGCTCCTGCAATCTGCCAGCCAGAAGATGGGCAGGTCAGTTTTACTTCCAGGGAAAAGGGCCGTAGGTTGTGTTTGGGGACCTGTGGCTGGGAGTGGCCGGCTGGCTCCTGAAAATCCACGATACGCAGGATGGTTCCCAGATGAAAGGTGGCACCAGTGCCGAGTCGGGCTGGTTTGATACAGCTAAGTGTCTCCTGCAATCTGCCAGCCAGAAGATGGACAGGTCATTTTTGCTTCCGGGAGAGAGGGCCGGTAGTGTGTGTTTGGGGGCCTGAGGCTGGGAGTGGCCGGCTGGCTCCTGAAAATCCACGATACGCAGGATGATTCCCAGACCAAAGGGGCACCAGAGCCGAGTCGGGCTGGTTTGATAGAGGCAAGTGGCTCCTGCAATCTGCCAGCCAGAATATGGGCAGGTCAGTTTTACTTCCAGGGAAAAAGCCGTAGTCTGTGCTTGGGGGCCAGTGGCTGGGAGTGGCCGGCAGGCGGCTTAAAATCAACGCCGCGCAGGCTGGTTCCCAGATGAAAGGTGGCACCAGTGCCGAGTCGGGCTGGTTTGATAGAGCCAAGTGGCTCCTGCAATCTGCCAGCCAGAAGATGGGCAGGTCAGTTTTACTTCCAGGGAAAAGGGCCGTAGATTGTGTTTGGGCGCCTGTGGCTGGGAGTGGCCGGCCGGCTCCTGAAAATCCACGATACGCAGGATGGTTCCAAGATTAAAGGTGGCACCAGTGCCAAGTCGGCCTGGTTTGATAGTACCAAGTGGCTCCTGCAACCTGCCAGCCAGAAGGCGGGCCGCTGAGATTTTCTTCCAGGGAAAAGAGCCGTGGTATGTGTTTGGGTCCCTCTGGCTGGGAGTGGCCGGCTGGCTCCTGAAAATCCACGATACGCACGATGGTTCCCAGATGAAAGGTGGCACCAGTGCCGAGTCGGGCTGGTTTGATAGAGCTAAGTGTCTCCTGCAATCTGCCAGCCAGAAGATGGGCAGGTCATTTTTGCTTCCGGGGAAAAGGGCCGGTAGTGTATGTTTGGGGGCCTGAGGCTGGGAGGGGCGGGCTGCCTCCTGAAAATCCACGATACGCAGGATGATTCCCAGACCAATGGGGCAACAGAGCCGAGTCGGGCTGGTTTGATAGAGCCAAGTGGCTCCTGCAATCTGCCACCCAGAAGCGGGGCAGGTCAGTTTTGTTTGCCAGGGAAAAGGGCCGTGGTTTTTTTCCGGAGCCTGTGGCCTGGAATGGCCGGCTGGCTCCTTAAAATCCACGCCACGCAGGATGGTTCCCAGACCCAAGGGGACACCAGTGCCGAGTCGGGCTGGTTTGATAGAGCTAAGTGGCTCCTGCAATCTGCCAGCCAGAAGATGGGCAGGTCAGTTTTACTTCCAGGGAAAAAGCCGTAGTCTGTGCTTGGGGGCCTGTGGCTGGGAGTGGCCGGCTGGCTCCTGAAAATCCACGATACGCACGATGGTTCCCCGATGAAAGGTGGCACCAGTGCCGAGTCGGCCTGTTTTCATAGAGCCATGTGGCTCCTGCAATCTGCCAGCCAGAAGCGGGGCAGGTCAGTTTTACTTCCAGGGAAAAAGGCCGTGGATTGATTTCCGGGGACTGTGGCCTGGAATGGCCGGCCGGCTCCTTAAAATCCACGATACACAGAATGGTTCCTAGACCCAAGGGGGCAGCAGTGCCGAGTCGGGCTGGTTTGATAGAGCCATGTGGCTCCTGCAATCTGCCAGGCAGAAGATGGGCAGGTCAGTTTTACTTCCAGGGAAACGGGCCGTAGTTTGTGTTTGGGGGCCTGAGGTTGGGAGTGGCCGGCTGGCTCCTGAAAATCCCCGATACGCAGGATGTTTCCCAGACCCAATTGGGCACCAGTGCCGAGTCGGGATGGTCTGATAGAGCCAAGTGGCTCCTGCAATCTGCCAGCCAGAAGCGGGTTGGGTGAGTTTTGTTTGCCAGGGAAAAGGGCCGTGGTTTTTTTTCGGGGGCCTGTGGCTGGGAATGGCCAGCTACCTCCTTAAAATCCACGCCGCGCAGGATGTTTCCCAGACCCAAGGGGACACCAGTGCCGAGACGGTCTGGTTTGATAGTACCAAGAGGCTCCTGCAATCTGCCAGCCAGAAGATGGGCAGGTCAGTTTTACTTCCAGGGAAAAGGGCCGTGGTTTTTGTTTGGGGCCTCTGGCTGGGAGTGGCCGGCTGGATCCTGAAAATCCACGATACTCAGGATGGTTCCCAGATGAAAGGTGGCACCAGTGCCGAGTCAGGCTGGTTTGATAGAGCCAAGTGGCTCCTGCAATATGCCAGCCAGAAGATGGGCAGGTCAGTTTTACTTCCAGGGAAAAGGGCCGTAGTTTGTGTTTGGGGACCGGTGGCTGGGAGTGGCCGGCTGGCTCCTGAAAATCCACCATACACAGGATGGTTCCCAGATGAAGGGTGGCACCAGTGCCGTGTCAGGCTGGGTTGATGGAGCCAAGTGGCTCCTGCAATCTGCGAGCCAGAAGAGGGGCGGGTGAGTTTTGTTTGCCAGGGAAAAGGGCCATGGTTTGTGTTGGGGCCTGTGGCTGGGAGTGGCCGGCTGGCTCCTGAAAATCCACGATACGCAGGATGGTTCCCAGATGAAAGGTAGCACCAGTGCCGAGTCGGGCTGGTTTCATAGAGCCAAGTGGCTCCTGCAATCTGGCAGCCAGAAGACGGGCAGGTCAGTTTTACTTCCAGGGAAAAGGGCCGTAGTTTGTGTTTGGGGGCCTGTTGCTGGCAGTGGCCGGCTGGCTTCTGAAAATCCACGATATGCAGGATGGTTCCCAGATGAAAGGTGGCACCAGGGCCGAGTCGGGCTGGTTTGATAGAGCCAAGTGGCTCCTGCAATCTGCCAGCCAGAAGATGGGCAGGTCAGATTTACTTCCAGGGTAAAGGGCCGTAGTTTGTGTTTGGGGGCTTGTGGCTGGGAGTGGCCGGCTGGCTCCTGAAAATCCACGCCGTGCAGGATGGTTCTCAGATTAAAGGTGGCACCAGTGCCGAGTCGGGCTGGTTTGATAGAGCCAAGTGTCTCCTGCAATCTGCCAGCCAGTAGAAGGGCAGGTCAGTTTTACTTCCAGGGAAAAGGGCCGTAGTTTGTGTTTGGGTGCCTGTGGCTGGGAGTGGCTGGCTGGCTCCTGAAAATCCACGATACGCAGGATGATTCCCAGACCCAAGTTGGCACCACTACCAAGTCGGGCTGGTTTGATAGAGCCAAGTGGCTCCTGCAATCTGCCAGCCAGAAGATGGGCAGGTCAGTTTTACTTCCAGGGAAACGGGCCGTAGTTTTTGTTTGGGGGCCTGAGGTTGGGAGTGGCCGGATGGCTCCTGAAAATCCACGATACGCAGGATGGTTCCCAGACCCAATTGGGTACCAGTGCCGAGTCGGTCTGGTTTGATAGCACCAAGTGGCTCCTGCAATCTGCCAGCCAGAAGATGGACAGGTCAGTTTTACTTCCAGGGAAAAGGGCCGTAGTTTTTGTTTGGGGCCTGTGGCTGGGAGTGGCCGGCTGGCTCCTGAAAATCCACAATACGCAGGATGGTTTCCAGATGAAAGGTGGCACCAGTGCCGAGTCGGGCTGCTTTGATAGAGCCATGTGGCTCCTGCAATCTGCCAGCCAGAAGATGGGCAGGTCAGTTTTACTTCCAGGGAAAAGGGCCGTGGATTATTTTCCGGGGCCTGTGACCTGGAATGGCCGGCTGGGTCCTTAAAATCCACGCCGCGCAGGATGGTTCCCAGACCCAAGGGGGCACCAGTGCCAAGTCAGGCTGGTTTGATAGAGCTAAGTGGCTCCTGCAATCTGCCAGCCAGAAGATGGGCAGGTCAGTTTTACTTCCAGGGAAAAAGCCGTAGTCTGTACTTGGGGGCCTGTGGCTGGGAGTGGCCGGCTGGCTCCTGAAAATCCACGATACGCAGGATGGTTCCCCGATGAAAAGTGGCACCAGTGCCGAGTTGGGCTGGTTTGATAGAGCCAAGTGGCTCCTGCAATCTGCGAGCCAGAAGAGGGTCGCGTGAGTTTTGTTTTCCAGGGAAAACTGCCATGGTTTCTGTTGGGGGCCTGTGGCTGGGAGTGGCCGGCTGGCTCCTGAAAATCCACGATACGCAAGATGCTTCCCAGATGAAAGGTAGCACCAGTGCCAAGTCGGGCTGGTTTCATAGAGCCAAGTGGCCCCTGCAATCTGCCAGCCAGAAGCGGGGTGGGTGAGTTTTGTTTGCCAGGGAAACAGGCCGTGGTTCTTTTTCCGGGGCCTGTGGCCTGGAATGGCCGGCTGGCTCCTGAAAATCCACGATACGCAGGATGGTTCCCAGATGAAAGGTGGCACCAGTGCCAAGTCAGGCTGGTTTGATAGAGCCATGTGGCTCCTGCAATCTGCCAGCCAGAAGCGGGGCAGGTGAGTTTTGTTTGCCGGGTAAAAGGGCCCTGGTTTGTGTTGGGGGCCTGTGGCTGGGAGTGGCCAGTTGGCTCCTGAAAATCCACGATACGCAGGATGGTTCCAAGATGAAAGGTGGCACCAGTTCCAAGTCAGGCTGGTTTGATAGAGCCATGTGGCTCTTGCAATCTGCCAGCCAGAAGATGGGCAGGTCAGTTTTACTTCCAGGGAAAAGGGCCATAGATTTTGTTTGGGGGCCTGTGGCTGGGAGTTGCTGGCTGGCTCCTAAAAATCCACGATAGGCAGGATGGTTCCCAGATGAAAGATGGCACCACTGCCGAGTCGGGCTGGTTGGATAGAGCCATGTGGCTCCTGCAATCTGCCAGCCAGAATCAAGGCGGGTGAATTTTGTTTGCCAGGGAAAAGGGCCGTGGTTTGCTTTCGCTGGCCTGTAGCCTGGAATGGCCGGCTGGCTCCTTAAAATCCACGATATGCAGGATGATTCCCAGACCCAAGTGGGCACCACTGCCGAGTCGGGCTGGTTTGATAGAGCCATGTGGCTCCTGCAATCTGCCAGCCAGAAGCGAGGCGGGTGAATTTTGTTTGCCAAGTTAAAGGGCCGTGGTTTGTGTTCGGGGGCCTGTGACTGGGTGTGGCCGGATGGCCCCTGAAAATGCATGATACGCAGAATGGTTCCCAAATGAAAACTGGCACCAGTGCCAAGTCGGGCTGGTTTGATTGTAGCAAGTGGCTCCTGCAATCTGCCAGCCAGAAGATGGGCAGGTCCGTTTTACTTCCAGGGAAAAGGGCCGTAGTTTGTGTTTGGGGGCCTGTGGCTGGGAGTGGCTGGCTGGCTTCTGAAAATCCACGATACGCAGGATGATTCCCAGACCCAAGTTGGCACCACTACCAAGTCGGGCTGTTTTAATAGAGCCAAGTGGCTCCTGCAATCTGCCAGCCAGAAGATGGGCAGGTCAGTTTTACTTCCAAGGAAAAGGGCCAGTAGTTTGTGTTTGGGGGCCTGAGGCTGGGAGTGGCCGGCTGGCTCCTGAAAATCCACGATACGCAGGATGATTCCCAGACCCAAGTTGGCACCACTACCAAGTCGGGCTGGTTTAATAGAGCCAAGTGGCTCCTGCAATCTGCCAGCCAGGAGATGGGCAGGTTAGTTTTACTTCCAGGGAAAAGGGGCGTGGTATGTGTTTGGGGCCCTGTGGCTGAGAGTGGCCGGCTGGCTCCTGAAAATCCACGACACGCATGATGGTTCCCAGATGAAAGGTGGCACCAGTGCCGAGTCGGGCTGGTTTGATAGAGCCAAGTGGCTCCTGCAATCTGCCAGCCAGAAGATGGGCAGGTCAGTTTTACTTCCAGGGAAAAGGGCCAGTAGTTTGTGTTTGGGGGCCTGAGGCTGGGAGTGGCCGGCTGGCTCCTGAAAATCCACGATACGCAGGATGGTTCCCAGACCCAAGTTGGCACCACTGCCAAGTCAGGCTGGTTTGATTGAGCCATGTGGCTCCTGCAATCTGCCAGACAGGAGATGGGCAGGTCAGTTTTACATCCAGGGAAAAGGGCCGTAGTTTGTGTTTGGTGGCCTGTGGCTGGGAAAGGCCGGCTGGCTTCTTAAAAACCACGCCGCGCAGGATGGTTCTTAGACCAAAGGTGGCACCTGTGCCGAGTCGGGCTGGTTTGATAGAGACAAGTGGCTCCTGCAATCTGCCAGCCAGAAGATGGGCAGGTCAGTTTTACTTCCAGGGAAAAGGGCCGTAGTTTGTGTTTGGGGCCCAGTGGCTGGGAGTGGCCGGCTGGCTCCTGAAAATCCACGCCGCGCATGATGGTTCCCAGACCCAAGGTGGCACCACTGCTGAGTTGGACTGGTTTGATAGAGACATGTGGCTCCTGCAATCTGCCAGCAAGAAACGGGGTGGGTGAGTTTTGTTTGCCAGGGAAAAGGGCAGTGGTTGTTTTCTGGGGCCTGTGGCCTGGAATGGCCGGCTGGCTCCTTAAAATCCACGCCACGCAGGATGGTTCCCAGACCCAAGGGGGCACCAATGCCGAGTCAGGCTGGTTTGATAGAGCCAAGTTGCTCCTGCAATCTGCCAGCCAGAAGATGGGCAGGTCGGTTTTACTTCCAGGGAAAAAGCCGTAGTCTGTGCTTGGGGGCCTGTGGCTGGGAGTGGCCGGCTGGCGGTTTAAATACAACACCGCGCTGGATGGTTCCCAGATGAAAGGTGGCACCACGTCCGAGTCGGGCTGGTTTGATAGAGCCAAGTTGCTCCTGCAATCTGCCAGCCAGAAGCGGGGTGGGTGAGTTTTTTTTGCCAGGGAAAAGGGCCGTGGTTTTTTTCCGGAGCCTGTGGCCTGGAATGGCCGGCTGGCTCCTTAAAATCCACGCCACGCTGGATGGTTCCCAGACCCAAGGGGGCACCAGTGCTGAGTCAGGCTGGTTTGATAGAGCTAAGTGGCTCCTGCAATCTGCCAGCCAGAAGATGGGCAGGACAGTTTTACTTCCAGGGTAAAAGCCGTAGTCTGTGCTTGGGGGCCTGTGGCTGGGAGTGGCCGGCTGGCTCCTGAAAATCCACGATACGCAGGATGGTTCCAAGATGAAAGGTGGCACCAGTTCCAAGTCAGGCTGGTTTGATAGAGCCATGTGGCTCTTGCAATCTGCCAGCCAGAAGATGGGCAGGTCAGTTTTACTTCCAGGGAAAAGGGCCATAGATTTTGTTTGGGGGCCTGTGGCTGGGAGTTGCTGGCTGGCTCCTAAAAATCCACGATAGGCAGGATGGTTCCCAGATGAAAGATGGCACCACTGCCGAGTCGGGCTGGTTGGATAGAGCCATGTGGCTCCTGCAATCTGCCAGCCAGAATCAAGGCGGGTGAATTTTGTTTGCCAGGGAAAAGGGCCGTGGTTTGCTTTCGCTGGCCTGTAGCCTGGAATGGCCGGCTGGCTCCTTAAAATCCACGATATGCAGGATGATTCCCAGACCCAAGTGGGCACCACTGCCGAGTCGGGCTGGTTTGATAGAGCCATGTGGCTCCTGCAATCTGCCAGCCAGAAGCGAGGCGGGTGAATTTTGTTTGCCAAGTTAAAGGGCCGTGGTTTGTGTTCGGGGGCCTGTGACTGGGTGTGGCCGGATGGCCCCTGAAAATGCATGATACGCAGAATGGTTCCCAAATGAAAACTGGCACCAGTGCCAAGTCGGGCTGGTTTGATTGTAGCAAGTGGCTCCTGCAATCTGCCAGCCAGAAGATGGGCAGGTCCGTTTTACTTCCAGGGAAAAGGGCCGTAGTTTGTGTTTGGGGGCCTGTGGCTGGGAGTGGCTGGCTGGCTTCTGAAAATCCACGATACGCAGGATGATTCCCAGACCCAAGTTGGCACCACTACCAAGTCGGGCTGTTTTAATAGAGCCAAGTGGCTCCTGCAATCTGCCAGCCAGAAGATGGGCAGGTCAGTTTTACTTCCAAGGAAAAGGGCCAGTAGTTTGTGTTTGGGGGCCTGAGGCTGGGAGTGGCCGGCTGGCTCCTGAAAATCCACGATACGCAGGATGATTCCCAGACCCAAGTTGGCACCACTACCAAGTCGGGCTGGTTTAATAGAGCCAAGTGGCTCCTGCAATCTGCCAGCCAGGAGATGGGCAGGTTAGTTTTACTTCCAGGGAAAAGGGGCGTGGTATGTGTTTGGGGCCCTGTGGCTGAGAGTGGCCGGCTGGCTCCTGAAAATCCACGACACGCATGATGGTTCCCAGATGAAAGGTGGCACCAGTGCCGAGTCGGGCTGGTTTGATAGAGCCAAGTGGCTCCTGCAATCTGCCAGCCAGAAGATGGGCAGGTCAGTTTTACTTCCAGGGAAAAGGGCCAGTAGTTTGTGTTTGGGGGCCTGAGGCTGGGAGTGGCCGGCTGGCTCCTGAAAATCCACGATACGCAGGATGGTTCCCAGACCCAAGTTGGCACCACTGCCAAGTCAGGCTGGTTTGATTGAGCCATGTGGCTCCTGCAATCTGCCAGACAGGAGATGGGCAGGTCAGTTTTACATCCAGGGAAAAGGGCCGTAGTTTGTGTTTGGTGGCCTGTGGCTGGGAATGGCCGGCTGGCTTCTTAAAAACCACGCCGCGCAGGATGGTTCTTAGACCAAAGGTGGCACCTGTGCCGAGTCGGGCTGGTTTGATAGAGACAAGTGGCTCCTGCAATCTGCCAGCCAGAAGATGGGCAGGTCAGTTTTACTTCCAGGGAAAAGGGCCGTAGTTTGTGTTTGGGGCCCAGTGGCTGGGAGTGGCCGGCTGGCTCCTGAAAATCCACGCCGCGCATGATGGTTCCCAGACCCAAGGTGGCACCACTGCTGAGTTGGACTGGTTTGATAGAGACATGTGGCTCCTGCAATCTGCCAGCAAGAAACGGGGTGGGTGAGTTTTGTTTGCCAGGGAAAAGGGCAGTGGTTGTTTTCTGGGGCCTGTGGCCTGGAATGGCCGGCTGGGTCCTTAAAATCCACGCCACGCAGGATGGTTCCCAGACCCAAGGGGGCACCAATGCCGAGTCAGGCTGGTTTGATAGAGCCAAGTTGCTCCTGCAATCTGCCAGCCAGAAGATGGGCAGGTCGGTTTTACTTCCAGGGAAAAAGCCGTAGTCTGTGCTTGGGGGCCTGTGGCTGGGAGTGGCCGGCTGGCGGTTTAAATACAACACCGCGCTGGATGGTTCCCAGATGAAAGGTGGCACCACGTCCGAGTCGGGCTGGTTTGATAGAGCCAAGTTGCTCCTGCAATCCGCCAGCCAGAAGCGGGGTGGGTGAGTTTTTTTTGCCAGGGAAAAGGGCCGTGGTTTTTTTCCGGAGCCTGTGGCCTGGAATGGCCGGCTGGCTCCTTAAAATCCACGCCACGCTGGATGGTTCCCAGACCCAAGGGGGCACCAGTGCTGAGTCAGGCTGGTTTGATAGAGCTAAGTGGCTCCTGCAATCTGCCAGCCAGAAGATGGGCAGGACAGTTTTACTTCCAGGGTAAAAGCCGTAGTCTGTGCTTGGGGGCCTGTGGCTGGGAGTGGCCGGCTGGCTCCTGAAAATCCACGATACGCAGGATGGTTCCCCGATGAAAGGTGGCACCAGTGCCGAGTTGGCCTGTTTTCATAGAGCCATGTGGCTCCTGCAATCTGCCAGCCAGAAGATGGGCAGGTCAGTTTTACTTCCAGGGAAAAGGCCGTGGACTGTTTTCCGGGGACTGTGGCCTGGAATGGCCGGCCGGCTCCTTAAAATCCACGATACGCAGAATGGTTCCTAGACCCAAGGGGGCAGCAGTGCCGAGTCGGGCTGGTTTGATAGAGCCAAGTGGCTCCTGCAATCTGCCAGCCAGAAGATGGGCAGTTCAGTTTTACTTCCAGGGAAACGGGCCGTAGTTTGTGTTTGGGGGCCTGAGGTTGGGAGTGGCCGGATGGCTCCTGAAAATCCACGATACGCAGGATGGTTCCCAGACCCAATTGGGCACCAGTGCCGAGTCGGGATGGTCTGATAGAGCCAAGTGGCTCCTGCAATCTGCCAGCCAGAAGCGGGTTGGGTGAGTTTTGTTTGCCAGGGAAAAGGGCCGTGGTTTTTTTTCGGGGGCCTGTGGATGGGAATGGCCAGCTACCTCCTTAAAATCCACGCCGCGCAGGATGTTTCCCAGACCCAAGGGGACACCAGTGCCGAGTCAGGCTGGTTTGATAGAGCCAAGTGGCTCCTGCAATATGCCAGCCAGAAGATGGGCAGGTCAGTTTTACTTCCAGGGAAAAGGGCCGTAGTTTGTGTTTGGAGACCGGGGGCTGGGAGTGGCCGGCTGGCTCCTGAAAATCCACCATACACAGGATGGTTCCCAGATGAAGGGTGGCACCAGTGCCGTGTCAGGCTGGGTTGATGGAGCCAAGTGGCTCCTGCAATCTGCGAGCCAGAAGAGGGGCGGGTGAGTTTTGTTTGCCAGGGAAAAGGGCCATGGTTTGTGTTGGCGCCTGTGGCTGGGAGTGGCCGGCTGGCTCCTGAGAATCCACGATACGCAGGATGGTTCCCAGATGAAAGGTAGCACCAGTGCCGAGTCGGGCTGGTTTCATAGAGCCAAGTGGCTCCTGCAATCTGGCAGCCAGAAGACGGGCAGGTCAGTTTTACTTCCAGGGAAAAGGGCCGTAGTTTGTGTTTGGGGGCCGGTGGCTGGGAGTGGCCGGCTGGCTCCTGAAAATCCACGATACGCAGGATGATTCCCAGACCCAAGTTGGCACCACTACCAAGTCGGGCTGGTTTGATAGAGCCAAGTGGCTCCTGCAATCTGCCAGCCAGAAGATGGGCAGGTCAGTTTTACTTCCAGGGAAACGGGCCGTAGTTTTTGTTTGGGGGCCTGAGGTTGGGAGTGGCCGGATGGCTCCTGAAAATCCACGATACGCAGGATGGTTCCCAGACCCAATTGGGTACCAGTGCCGAGTCGGTCTGGTTTGATAGCACCAAGTGGCTCCTGCAATCTGCCAGCCAGAAGATGGACAGGTCAGTTTTACTTCCAGGGAAAAGGGCCGTAGTTTTTGTTTGGGGCCTGTGGCTGGGAGTGGCCGGCTGGCTCCTGAAAATCCACAATACGCAGGATGGTTTCCAGATGAAAGGTGGCACCAGTGCCGAGTCGGGCTGCTTTGATAGAGCCATGTGGCTCCTGCAATCTGCCAGCCAGAAGATGGGCAGGTCAGTTTTACTTCCAGGGAAAAGGGCCGTGGATTATTTTCCGGGGCCTGTGACCTGGAATGGCCTGCTGGGTCCTTAAAATCCACGCCGCGCAGGATGGTTCCCAGACCCAAGGGGGCACCAGTGCCAAGTCAGGCTGGTTTGATAGAGCCAAGTGGCTCCTGCAATCTGCCAGCCAGAAGATGGGCAGGTCAGTTTTACTTCCAGGGAAAAGGGCCGTAGTTTGTGTTTGGTGGCCTGAGGTTGGGAGTGGCCGGCTGGCTCCTGAAAATCCACCATACACAGGATGGTTCCAAGATGAAGGGTGGCACCAGTGCCGTGTCAGGCTGGGTTGATAGAGCCAAATGGCTCCTGCAATCTGCGAGCCAGAAGAGGGGCGGGTGAGTTTTGTTTTCCAGGGAAAACGGCCATGGTTTGTGTTGGGGACTGTGGCTGGGAGTGGCCGGCTGGCTCCTGAAAATCCACGATACGCAGGATGGTTCCCAGATGAAAGGTAGCACCAGTGCCAAGTCGGGCTGGTTTCATAGAGCCAAGTGGCTCCTGCAATCTGGCAGCCAGAAGACGGGCAGGTCAGTTTTACTTCCAGGGAAAAGGGCCGTAGTTTGTGTTTGGGGGCCTGTTGCTGGCAGTGGCCGGCTGGCTTCTGAAAATCCACGATACGCAGGATGATTCCCAGACCCAAGTTGGCACCACTACCAAGTCGGGCTGGTTTGATAGAGCCAAGTGGCTCCTGCAATCTGCCAGCCAGAAGATGGGCAGGTCAGTTTTACTTCCAGGGAAACGGGCCGTAGTTTTTGTTTGGGGGCCTGAGGTTGGGAGTGGCCGGATGGCTCCTGAAAATCCACGATACGCAGGATGGTTCCCAGACCCAATTGGGTACCAGCGCCGAGTCGGTCTGGTTTGATAGCACCAAGTGGCTCCTGCAATCTGCCAGCCAGAAGATGGACAGGTCAGTTTTACTTCCAGGGAAAAGGGCCGTAGTTTTTGTTTGGGGCCTGTGGCTGGGAGTGGCCGGCTGGCTCCTGAAAATCCACAATACGCAGGATGGTTCCCAGATGAAAGGTGGCACCAGTGCCGAGTCAGGCTGGTTTGATAGAGCCATGTGGCTCCTGCAATCTGCCAGCCAGAAGATGGGCAGGTCAGTTTTACTTCCAGGGAAAAGGGCCGTGGATTATTTTCCGGGGCCTGTGACCTGGAATGGCCTGCTGGGTCCTTAAAATCCACGCCGCGCAGGATGGTTCCCAGACCCAAGGGGGCACTAGTGCCGAGTCAGGCTGGTTTGATAGAGCCAAGTGGCTCCTGCAATCTGCCAGCCAGAAGATGGGCAGGTCAGTTTTACTCCCAGGGAAAAGGGCCGTAGTTTGTGTTTGGGGGCCTGAGGTTGGGAGTGGCCGGCTGGCTCCTGAAAATCCACCATACACAGGATGGTTCCAAGATGAAGGGTGGCACCAGTGCCGTGTCAGGCTGGGTTGATAGAGCCAAATGGCTCCTGCAGTCTGCCAGCCAGAAGATGGGCAGGTCAGTTTTACTTCCAGGGAAAAGGGCCGTAGTTTTTGTTTGGGGGCCTGTGGCTGGGAGTGGCCGGCTGGCTCCTGAAAATCCACGATACGCAAGATGCTTCCCAGATGAAAGGTAGCACCAGTGCCAAGTCGGGCTGGTTTCATAGAGCCAAGTGGCTCCTGCAATCTGCCAGCCAGAAGCGGGGTGGGTGAGTTTTGTTTGCCAGGGAAACAGGCCGTGGTTCTTTTTCCGGGGCCTGTGGCCTGGAATGGCCGGCTGGCTCCTGAAAATCCACGATACGCAGGATGGTTCCCAGATGAAAGGTGGCACCAGTGCCAAGTCAGGCTGGTTTGATAGAGCCATGTGGCTCCTGCAATCTGCCAGCCAGAAGCGGGGCAGGTGAGTTTTGTTTGCCGGGTAAAAGGGCCCTGGTTTGTGTTGGGGGCCTGTGGCTGGGAGTGGCCAGTTGGCTCCTGAAAATCCACGATACGCAGGATGGTTCCAAGATGAAAGGTGGCACCAGTTCCAAGTCAGGCTGGTTTGATAGAGCCATGTGGCTCTTGCAATCTGCCAGCCAGAAGATGGGCAAGTCAGTTTTACTTCCAGGGAAAAGGGCCATAGATTTTGTTTGGGGGCCTGTGCCTGGGAGTTGCTGGCTGGCTCCTAAAAATCCACGATACGCAGGATGGTTCCCAGATGAAAGATGGCACCACTGCCGAGTCGGGCTGGTTGGATAGAGCCAAGTGACTCCTGCAATCTGCCAGCCAGAATCAAGGCGGGTGAATTTTGTTTGCCAGGGAAAAGGGCCGTGGTTTGCTTTCGGTGGCCTGTAGCCTGGAATGGACGGCTGGGTCCTGAAAATCCACGATATGCATGATGGTTCCCAGATGAAAGGTGGCAGCAGTGCCGAGTCGGGCTGTTTTTATAGAGCCAAGTGGCTCCTGCAATCTGCCAGCCAGAAGATGGGCAGGTCAGTTTTACTTCCAGGGAAAAGGGCCGTGGTTACTTTTAGGGGGCGTGTGGCTGGGAGTGGCCGCCTGGCTTCTTAAAGTCCACGCCGCGCAGGATGGTTCCCAGACCCAAGTTGGAACCACTGCCAAGTCGGGCTGGTTTGATAGAGTCATGTGGCTACTGCAATCTGCCAGCCAGAAGATGGGCAGGTCAGTTTTACTTCCAGGAAAAAGGGCCGTAGTTTGTGTTTGGGGGCCTGTGGCTGGGAGTGGCCGGCTGGCTCCTGAAAATCGACGTTACGGAGGATGGCTCCCAAATGAAAAATTGCACCAGTGCCAAGTTGGGCTGCTTTGATAGTGCCAAGTGGCTCCTGCAGTCCGCCAGCCAGAAGATGGGCAAGTCAGTTTTACTTAGAGGGAAAGGGCCATAGTCTTTGTTTGGGGGCGTGTGGCTGGGAGTGGCCGGCTGGCTCCTGAAAATCCACGATACGCACGGTGGTTCCCCGATGAAAGGTGGCACCAGTGCAGAGTTGGGCTGGTTTGATAGAGCCAAGTGGCTCCTGCAATCTGCCAGCCAGAAGCGGGATGGGTGAGTTTTGTTTGCCAGGGAAAAAGGCCGTGGTTTTTTTCCAGGGCCTGTGGCCTGGAATCGCGGGCTGGTTCCTTAAAATCCATGCAGCGCAGGATGGTTCCCAGATGAAAGGTGGCACCAGTGCCGAGTCGGGCTCTTTTGATATAGCCAAGTGGCTCCTGCAATCTGCCAGCCAGAAGATGGCAGGTCAGTTTTACTTCCAGGGAAAAGGGCCGTAGGTTGTGTTTGGGGACCTGTGGCTGGCAGTGGCCGGCTGGCTCCTGAAAATCCACGATACGCAGGATGGTTCCCAGATGAAAGGTGGCACCAGTGCCGAGTCGGGCTGGTTTGATACAGCTAGATGTCTCCTGCAATCTGCCAGCCAGAAGATGGACAGGTCATTTTTGCTTCCGGGGGAGAGGGCCGGTAGTGTGTGTTTGGGGGCCTGAGGCTGGGAGTGGCCGGCTGGCTCCTGAAAATCCACGATACGCAGGATGGTTCCCAGATGAAAGGTGGCACCAGTGCCGAGTCGGGCTGCTTTGATAGAGCCATGTGGCTCCTGCAATCTGCCAGCCAGAATATGGGCAGGTCAGTTTTACTTCCAGGGAAAAAGCCGTAGTCTGTGCTTGGGGGCCAGTGGCTGGGAGTGGCCGGCAGGCGGCTTAAAATCAACGCCGCGCAGGCTGGTTCCCAAAAGAAAGGTGGCACCAGTGCCGAGTCGGGCTGGTTTGATAGAGCCAAGTGGCTCCTGCAATCTGCCAGCCAGAAGATGGGCAGGTCAGTTTTACTTCCAGGGAAAAGGGCCGTAGATTGTGTTTGGGCGCCTGTGGCTGGGAGTGGCCGGCCGTCTCCTGAAAATCCACGATACGCAGGATGGTTCCAAGATTAAAGGTGGCACCAGTGCCAAGTCGGCCTGGTTTGATAGAGCCAAGTGGCTCCTGCAATCTGCCAGCCAGAAGCGGGGCAGGTCAGTTTTGTTTGCCAGGGAAAAGGGCCGTGGTTTGTTTTCCGGAGCCTGTGGCCTGGAATGGCCGGCTGGCTCCATAAAATCCACGATACACAGGAGGGCTCCCAAATGAAAAATGGCACCAGTGCCAAGTCGGGCTGTATTGGTAGTACCAAGTGGCTCCTGTAATCTGCCAGCCAGAAGATGGGCAGGTCAGTTTTACTTCCAGGGAAAAGGGCCGTAGTTTGTGTTTGGGGGCCTGTGGCTGGCAGTGGCCGGCTGGCTCCTGAAAATCCCCGATACGCAGGATGGTTCCCAGATGAAAGGTGGAACCAGTGCCGAGTCGGGCTGGTTTGATAGAGCCAAGTGGCTCCTGCAATCTGCCAGCAAGAAACGGGGTGGGTGAGTTTTGTTTGCCAGGGAAAAGGGCAGTGGTTGTTTTCTGGGGCCTGTGGCCTGGAATGGCCGGCTGGCTCCTTAAAATCCACGCCACGAAGGATGGTTCCCAGACCCAAGGGGGCACCAGTGCCGAGTCAGGCTGGTTTGATAGAGCCAAGTGGCTCCTGCAATCTGCCAGCCAGAAGATGGGCAGGTCGGTTTTACTTCCAGGGAAAAAGCCGGAGTCTGTGCTTGGGGGCCTGTGGCTGGGAGTGGCCGGCTGGCGGTTTAAATACAACACCGCGCTGGATGGTTCCCAGATGAAAGGTGGCACCACGTCCGAGTCGGGCTGGTTTGATAGAGCCAAGTTGCTCCTGCAATCTGCCAGCCAGAAGATGGGCAGGTCAGTTTTACTTCCAGGGAAAAAGGCCGTGGATTGATTTCCGGGGACTGTGGCCTGGAATGGCCGGCCGGCTCCTTAAAATCCATGATTCGCAGGATGGTTCCCAGACCCAAGGGGGCACCAGTGCCGAGTCGGGCTGGTTTAATAGTACCGAGTGGCTCCTGCAATCTGCCAGCCAGAAGGCGGGCCGCTGAGATTTTCTTCCAGGGAAAAGTGCCGTGGTATGTGTTTGGGTCCCTCTGGCTGGGAGTGGCCGGCTGGCTCCTGAAAATCCACGATACGCTGGATGATTCCCAGACCAATGGGGCACCAGTGCCGAGTCGGGCTGGATTGATAGTACCAAGTGGCTCCTGCAATCTGCCGGCCAGAAGATGGGCAGGTCAGTTTTACTTCCAGGGAAAAGGGCCGTAGTTTGTGTTTGGGGGCCTGTGGCTGGCAGTGGCCGGCTGGCTCCTGAAAATCCACGATACGCAGGATGGTTCCCAGACCCAAGTTGGCACCACTGCCTATCAGGCTGGTTTGATTGAGCCAAGTGGCTCCTGCAATCTGCCAGCCAGAAGCGGGGTGGGTGAGTTTTGTTTGCCAGGGAAAAGGGCCGTGGTTTTTTTCCGGAGCCTGTGGCCTGGAATGGCCGGCTGGCTCCTTAAAATCCACGCCACGCAGGATGGTTCCCAGACCCAAGGGGGCACCAGTGCCGAGTCAGGCTGGTTTGATAGAGCTAAGTGGCTCCTGCAATCTGCCAGCCAGAAGATGGGCAGGTCAGTTTTACTTCCAGGGAAAAAGCCGTAGTCTGTGCTTGGGGGCCTGTGGCTGGGAGTGGCCGGCTGGCTCCTGAAAATCCACGATACGCAGGATGGTTCCCCGATGAAAGGTGGCACCAGTGCCGAGTCGGCCTGTTTTCATAGAGCCATGTGGCTCCTGTAATCTGCCAGCCAGAAGATGTGCTGGTCAGTTTTACTTCCAGGGAAAAGGCCGTGGATTGTTTTCCGGGGACTGTGGCCTGGAATGGCCGGCCGGCTCCTTAAAATCCACGATACACAGAATGGTTCCTAGACCCAAGGGGGCAGCAGTGCCGAGTCGGGCTGGTTTGATAGAGCCAAGTGGCTCCTGCAATCTGCCAGCCAGAAGATGGGCAGGTCAGTTTTACTTCCAGGGAAACGGGCCGTAGTTTTTGTTTGGGGGCCTGAGGTTGGGAGTGGCCGGATGGCTCCTGAAAATCCACGATACGCAGGATGGTTCCCAGACCCAATTGGGCACCAGTGCCGAGTCGGGCTGGTCTGATAGAGCCAAGTGGCTCCTGCAATCTGCCAGCCAGAAGCGGGTTGGGTGAGTTTTGTTTGCCAGGGAAAAGGGCCGTGGTTTTTTTTCGGGGGCCTGTGGCTGGGAATGGCCAGCTACCTCCTTAAAATCCACGCCGCGCAGGATGTTTCCCAGACCCAAGGGGACACCAGTACCGAGACGGTCTGGTTTGATAGTACCAAGAGGCTCCTGCAATCTGCCAGCCAGAAGATGGGCAGGTCAGTTTTACTTCCAGGGAAAAGGGCCGTGGTTTTTGTTTGGGGCCTCTGGCTGGGAGTGGCCGGCTGGATCCTGAAAATCCACGATACTCAGGATGGTTCCCAGATGAAAGGTGGCACCAGTGCCGAGTCAGGCTGGTTTGATAGAGCCAAGTGGCTCCTGCAATATGCCAGCCAGAAGATGGGCAGGTCAGTTTTACTTCTAGGGAAAAGGGCCGTAGTTTGTGTTTGGAGACCGGGGGCTGGGAGTGGCCGGCTGGCTCCTGAAAATCCACCATACACAGGATGGTTCCCAGATGAAGTGTGGCACCAGTGCCGTGTCAGGCTGGTTTGATAGAGCCAAGTGGCTCCTGCAATCTGCGAGCCAGAAGAGGGGCGGGTGAGTTTTGTTTGCCAGGGTAAAGGGCCGTAGTTTGTGTTTGGGGGCTTGTGGCTGGGAGAGGCCGGCTGGCTCCTGAAAATCCACGCCGTGCAGGATGGTTCTCAGATGAAAGGTGGCACCAGTGCCGAGTCGGGCTGGTTTGATAGAGCCAAGTGTCTCCTGCAATCTGCCAGCCAGTAGAAGGGCAGGTCAGTTTTACTTCCAGGGAAAAGGGCCGTAGTTTGTGTTTGGGGGCCTGTGGCTGGGAGTGGCTGGCTAGCTCCTGAAAATCCACGATACGCAGGATGGTTCCCAGACCCAATTGGGTACCAGTGCCGAGTCGGTCTGGTTTGATAGCACCAAGTGGCTCCTGCAATCTGCCAGCCAGAAGATGGACAGGTCAGTTTTACTTCCAGGGAAAAGGGCCGTAGTTTTTGTTTGGGGCCTGTGGCTGGGAGTGGCCGGCTGGCTCCTGAAAATCCACAATACGGAGGATGGTTTCCAGATGAAAGGTGGCACCAGTGCCGAGTCGGGCTGCTTTGATAGAGCCATGTGGCTCCTGCAATCTGCCAGCCAGAAGATGGGCAGGTCAGTTTTACTTCCAGGGAAATGGGCCGTGGATTATTTTCCGGGGCCTGTGACCTGGAATGGCCTGCTGGGTCCTTAAAATCCACGCCGCGCAGGATGGTTCCCAGACCCAAGGGGGCACCAGTGCCAAGTCAGGCTGGTTTGATAGAGCCAAGTGGCTCCTGCAATCTGCCAGCCAGAAGATGGGCAGGTCAGTTTTACTTCCAGGGAAAAGGGCCGTAGTTTGTGTTTCGGGGCCTGAGGTTGGTAGTGGCCGGCTGGCTCCTGAAAATCCACCATACACAGGATGGTTCCCAGATGAAGGGTGGCACCAGTGCCGTGTCAGGCTGGGTTTATAGAGCCAAATGGCTCCTGCAATCTGCGAGCCAGAAGAGGGGCGGGTGAGTTTTGTTTTCCAGGGAAAACGCCCATGGTTTGTGTTGGGGACTGTGGCTGGGAGTGGCCGGCTGGCTCCTGAAAATCGACGATACGCAAGATGCTTCCCAGATGAAAGGTAGCACCAGTGCCAGGTCAGGCTGGTTTCATAGAGCCAAGTGGCCCCTGCAATCTGCCAGCCAGAAGCGGGGTGGGTGAGTTTTGTTTGCCAGGGAAACAGGCCGTGGTTCTTTTTCCGGGGCCTGTGGCCTGGAATGGCCGGCTGGCTCCTGAAAATCCACGATACGCAGGATGGTTCCCAGATGAAAGGTGGCACCAGTGCCAAGTCAGGCTGGTTTGATAGAGCCATGTGGCTCCTGCAATCTGCCAGCCAGAAGCGGGGCAGGTGAGTTTTGTTTGCCGGGTAAAAGGGCCCTGGTTTGTGTTGGGGGCCTGTGGCTGGGAGTGGCCAGTTGGCTCCTGAAAATCCACGATACGCAGGATGGTTCCAAGATGAAAGGTGGCACCAGTTCCAAGTCAGGCTGGTTTGATAGAGCCATGTGGCTCTTGCAATCTGCCAGCCAGAAGATGGGCAGGTCAGTTTTACTTCCAGGGAAAAGGGCCATAGATTTTGTTTGGGGGCCTGTGGCTGGGAGTTGCTGGCTGGCTCCTAAAAATCCACGATACGCAGGATGGTTCCCAGATGAAAGATGGCACCACTGCCGAGTCGGGCTGGTTGGATAGAGCCAAGTGACTCCTGCAATCTGCCAGCCAGAATCAAGGCGGGTGAATTTTGTTTGCCAGGGAAAAGGGCCGTGGTTTGCTTTCGGTGGCCTGTAGCCTGGAATGGCCGGCTGGCTCCTTAAAATCCACGATACGCAGGATGATTCCCAGACCCAAGTGGGCACCACTGCCGAGTCGGGCTGGTTTGATAGAGCCATGTGGCTCCTGCAATCTGCCAGCCAGAAGCGAGGCGGGTGAATTTTGTTTGCCAAGTTAAAGGGCCGTGGTTTGTGTTCGGGGGCCTGTGACTGGGTGTGGCCGGCTGGCCCCTGAAAATGCATGATACGCAGAATGGTTCCCAAATGAAAACTGGCACCAGTGCCAAGTCGGGCTGGTTTGATTGTAGCAAGTGGCTCCTGCAATCTGCCAGCCAGAAGATGGGCAGGCCAGTTTTACTTCCAGGGAAAAGGGCCGTAGTTTGTGTTTGGGGGCCTGTGGCTGGGAGTGGCTGGCTGGCTCCTGAAAATCCACGATACGCAGGATGATTCCCAGACCCAACTTGGCACCAGTGCCAAGTCGGGCTGGTTTGATAGAGCCAAGTGGCTCCTGCAATCTGCCATCCAGAAGATGGGCAGGTCAGTTTTACTTCCAGGGAAAAGGGCCGTAGTTTGTGTTTGGGGGCCTGTGGCTGGGAGTGGCCGGCTGGCTCCTGAAAATCCACGATACGCAGGATGGTTCCCAGATGAAAGGTGGCACCAGTGCCGAGTCGGGCTGGTTTGATAGAGCCAAGTGGCTCCTGCAATCTGCCAGCCAGAAGATGGGCAGGTCAGTTTTACTTCCAGGGAAAAGGGCCGGTAGTTTGTGTTTGGGGGACTGTGGCTGGGAGTGGCCGGCTGGCTCCTGAAAATCCACGATACGCAGGACGGTTCCCAGACCCAAGTTGGAACCACTGCAAAATCGGGCTGGTTTGATAGAGCCATGTGGCTCCTGCAATCTGCCAGCCAGAAGATGGGCAGGTCAGTTTTACTTCCAGGGAAAAGGGCCGTAGTTTGTGTTTGGGGGCCTGTGGATGGGAGTGGCCAGCTGGTTCCTGAAAATCCACGATACGCAAGATGGTTCCCAGATGAAAGTAGGCACCAGTGCCGAGTCGGGTTGGTTTGATAGAGCCAAGTGTCTCCTGCAATCTGCCAGCCAGAAGCGTGGTGGTTGAGCTTTTTTTGCCAGGGAAAAGGGCCGTGGTTTGTTTTTGGGGGCCTGTGGCCTGTAACGTCCGACTGGCTCCTTAAAATCCACGCCGCGCTGGATGGTTCCCAGACCCAAGGGGGCACCAGTGCCGAGTCAGGCTGGTGTGATAGAGCCAAGTGGCTCCTGCAATCTGCCAGCCAGAAGATGGGCAGGTCAGTTTTACTTCCAGGGAAAAGGGCCGTAGTTTGTGTTTGGGGGCCTTTGGCTGGGAGAGGCCGGCTGGCTCCTGAAAATCCACGATACGCAGGATGGTTCCCAGATGATAGGTGGCACCAGTGCCAATTCGGGCTGGTATGATAGTACCGAGTGGCTCCTGCAATCTGCCAGCCAGAAGGCGGGCCGCTGAGATTTTCTTCCAGGGAAAAGGGGCGTGGTATGTGTTTGGGGCCCTGTGGCTGAGAGTGGCCGGCTGGCTCCTGAAAATCCACGACACGCATGATGGTTCCCAGATGAAAGGTGGCACCTGTGCCGAGTCAGGCTGGTTTGATAGAGCCAAGTGGGTCCTGCAATCTGCCAGCCAGAAGATGGGCAGGTCAGTTTTACTTCCAGGGAAAAGGGCCAGTAGTTTGTGTTTGGGGGCCTGAGGCTGGGAGTGGCCGGCTGGCTCCTGAAAATCCACGATACGCAGGATGGTTCCCAGACCCAAGTTGGCACCACTGCCTATTAGGCTGGTTTGATTGAGCCATGTGGCTCCTGCAATCTGCCAGCCAGGAGATGGGCAGGTCAGTTTTACTTCCAGGGAAAAGGGCCGTAGTTTGTGTTTGGTGGCCTGTGGCTGGGAATGGCCGGCTGGCTTCTTAAAAACCACGCCGCGCAGGATGGTTCCCAGACCAATGGTGGCACCTGTGCCGAGTCGGGCTGGTTTGATAGAGCCAAGTGGCTCCTGCAATCTGCCAGCCAGAAGATGGGCAGGTCTGTTTTACTTCCAGGGAAAAGGGCCGTAGTTTGTGTTTGGGGACCTGTGGCTGGGAATGGTCGGCTGGCTCCTGAAAATCTACGATACGCAGGAAGATTCCCAGATCAAAGAGGCACCAGTGCCGAGGCGGGCTTGTTTGATAGAGTCAAGTGGTTTGGGCCATCTGCCAGCTAGAAGCGGGGCGGGTCAGTTTTGTTGGCCAGGGTAAAGGGCCGTGGTTTGTGTTGGGGGCCTGTGGCTGGGAGTGGCCGGCTGGCTCCTGAAAATCCACGCCGCGCAGGATGGTTCCCAGACCCAAGGGGGCACCAGTGCCAAGTCGGGCTGGTTTCATAGAGCCAAGTGACTCCTGCAATCTGCCAGCCAGAAGATGGGCAGGTCAGTTTTACTTCCAGGGAAAAGGCCAATAGTTTCTGTTTGTGAGCCTGTGGCTGGGAGTGGCAGGCTGGCTCCTGAAAATCCAAAATACGCAGGATGGTTCCCAAATGAAAAATGGCACCAGTGCCAAGTCAGGCTGGTTTGATAGAGCCAAGTGTCTCCTGCAATCTGACAGCCAGAAGATGGGCAGGTCAGTTTTACTTCCAGGGAAAAGGGCCGTAGTTTGTGTTTGGGGCCCAGTGGCTGGGAGTGGCCGGCTGGCTCCTGAAAATCCACGCCGCGCATGATGGTTCCCAGACCCAAGGTGGCACCAGTGCTGAGTTGGGCTGGTTTGATAGAGACATGTGGCTCCTGCAATCTGCCAGCCAGAAGCGGGGTGGGTGAGTTTTGTTTGCCAGGGAAACAGGCCGTGGTTCTTTTTCCGGGGCCTGTGGCCTGGAATGGCCGGCTGGTTCCTTAAAATCCACGCCGCGCAGGATGGTTCCCAGATGAAAGGTGGCACCAGTGCCGAATCGGGCTGTTTTGATACAGCCAAGTGGCTCCTGCAATCTGCCAGCCAGAAGATGGCAGGTCAGTTTTACTTCCAGGGAAAAGGGCCGTAGTTTGAGTTTGGGGGCCTGTGGCTGGGAGTGGCCGGCTGGCTCCTGAAAATCCCCGATACGCAGGATGGTTCCCAAATGAATAATGGCACCAGTGCGAAGTCGGGCTGGTGTGATAATACCAAGTGGCTCCTGCAATCTGCCAGCCAGAAGATGGGCAGGTCAGTTTTACTTCCAGGGAAAAGGGCCGTGGATTATTTTCCGGGGCCTGTGACCTGGAATGGCCTGCTGGGTCCTTAAAATCCACGCCGCGCAGGATGGTTCCCAGACCCAAGGGGGCACCAGTGCCAAGTCAGGCTGGTTTGATAGAGCCAAGTGGCTCCTGCAATCTGCCAGACAGGAGATGGGCAGGTCAGTTTTACTTCCAGGGAAAAGGGCCGTAGTTTGTGTTTGGGGGCCTGAGGTTGGGAGTGGCCGGCTGGCTCCTAAAAATCCACCATACACAGGATGGTTCCAAGATGAAGGGTGGCACCAGTGCCGTGTCAGGCTGGGTTGATAGAGCCAAATGGCTCCTGCAATCTGCGAGCCAGAAGAGGGGCGGGTGAGTTTTGTTTTCCAGGGAAAACGGCCATGGTTTGTGTTGGGGACTGTGGCTGGGAGTGGCCGGCTGGCTCCTGAAAATCCACGATACGCAAGATGCTTCCCAGATGAAAGGTAGCACCAGTGCCAAGTCGGGCTGGTTTCATAGAGCCAAGTGGCCCCTGCAATCTGCCAGCCAGAAGCGGGGTGGGTGAGTTTTGTTTGCCAGGGAAACAGGCCGTGGTTCTTTTTCCGGGGCCTGTGGCCTGGAATGGCCGGCTGGCTCCTGAAAATCCACGATACGCAGGATGGTTCCCAGATGAAAGGTGGCACCAGTGCCAAGTCAGGCTGGTTTGATAGAGCCATGTGGCTCCTGCAATCTGCCAGCCAGAAGCGGGGCAGGTGAGTTTTGTTTGCCGGGTAAAAGGGCCCTGGTTTGTGTTGGGGGCCTGTGGCTGGGAGTGGCCAGTTGGCTCCTGAAAATCCACGATACGCAGGATGGTTCCAAGATGAAAGGTGGCACCAGTTCCAAGTCAGGCTGGTTTGATAGAGCCATGTGGCTCTTGCAATCTGCCAGCCAGAAGATGGGCAGGTCAGTTTTACTTCCAGGGAAAAGGGCCATAGATTTTGTTTGGGGGCCTGTGGCTGGGAGTTGCTGGCTGGCTCCTAAAAGTCCACGATACGCAGGATGGTTCCCAGATGAAAGATGGCACCACTGCCGAGTCGGGCTGGTTGTATAGAGCCAAGTGGCTCCTGCAATCTGCCAGCCAGAATCAAGGCGGGTGAATTTTGTTTGCCAGGGAAAAGGGCCGTGGTTTGCTTTCGGTGGCCTGTAGCCTGGAATGGCCGGCTGGCTCCTTAAAATCCACGATACGCAGGATGATTCCCAGACCCAAGTGGGCACCACTGCCGAGTCGGGCTGGTTTGATAGAGCCATGTGGCTCCTGCAATCTGCCAGCCAGAAGCGAGGCGGGTGAATTTTGTTTGCCAAGTTAAAGGGCCGTGGTTTGTGTTCGGGGGCCTGTGACTGGGTGTGGCCGGCTGGCCCCTGAAAATGCATGATACGCAGAATGGTTCCCAAATGAAAACTGGCACCAGTGCCAAGTCGGGCTGGTTTGATTGTAGCAAGTGGCTCCTGCAATCTGCCAGCCAGAAGATGGGCAGGCCAGTTTTACTTCCAGGGAAAAGGGCCGTAGTTTGTGTTTGGGGGCCTGTGGCTGGGAGTGGCTGGCTGGCTCCTGAAAATCCACGATACGCAGGATGATTCCCAGACCCAAGTTGGCACCAGTGCCAAGTCGGGCTGGTTTGATAGAGCCAAGTGGCTCCTGCAATCTGCCAGCCAGAAGATGGGCAGGTCAGTTTTACTTCCAGGGAAAAGGGCCGTAGTTTGTGTTTGGGGGCCTGTGGCTGGGAGTGGCCGGCTGGCTCCTGAAAATCCACGATACGCAGGATGGTTCCCAGATGAAAGGTGGCACCAGTGCCGAGTCGGGCTGGTTTGATAGAGCCATGTGGCTCCTGCAATCTGCCAGCCAGAAGATGGGCAGGTCAGTTTTACTTCCAGGGAAAAGGGCCGGTAGTTTGTGTTTGGGGGACTGTGGCTGGGAGTGGCCGGCTGGCTCCTGAAAATCCACGATACGCAGGACGGTTCCCAGACCCAAGTTGGAACCACTGCAAAATCGGGCTGGTTTGATAGAGCCATGTGGCTCCTGCAATCTGCCAGCCAGAAGATGGGCAGGTCAGTTTTACTTCCAGGGAAAAGGGCCGTAGTTTGTGTTTGGGGGCCTGTGGATGGGAGTGGCCAGCTGGCTCCTGAAAATCCACGATACGCAAGATGGTTCCCAGATGAAAGTAGGCACCAGTGCCGAGTCGGGTTGGTTTGATAGAGCCAAGTGTCTCCTGCAATCTGCCAGCCAGAAGCGTGGTGGTTGAGCTTTTTTTGCCAGGGAAAAGGGCCGTGGTTTGTTTTTGGGGGCCTGTGGCCTGTAACGTCCGACTGGCTCCTTAAAATCCACGCCGCGCTGGATGGTTCCCAGACCCAAGGGGGCACCAGTGCCGAGTCAGGCTGGTGTGATAGAGCCAAGTGGCTCCTGCAATCTGCCAGCCAGAAGATGGGCAGGTCAGTTTTACTTCCAGGGAAAAGGGCCGTAGTTTGTGTTTGGGGGCCTTTGGCTGGGAGAGGCCGGCTGGCTCCTGAAAATCCACGATACGCAGGATGGTTCCCAGATGATAGGTGGCACCAGTGCCAATTCGGGCTGGTATGATAGTACCGAGTGGCTCCTGCAATCTGCCAGCCAGAAGGCGGGCCACTGAGATTTTCTTCCAGGGAAAAGGGGCGTGGTATGTGTTTGGGGCCCTGTGGCTGAGAGTGGCCGGCTGGCTCCTGAAAATCCACGACACGCATGATGGTTCCCAGATGAAAGGTGGCACCTGTGCCGAGTCAGGCTGGTTTGATAGAGCCAAGTGGGTCCTGCAATCTGCCAGCCAGAAGATGGGCAGGTCAGTTTTACTTCCAGGGAAAAGGGCCAGTAGTTTGTGTTTGGGGGCCTGAGGCTGGGAGTGGCCGGCTGGCTCCTGAAAATCCACGATACGCAGGATGGTTCCCAGACCCAAGTTGGCACCACTGCCAAGTCAGGCTGGTTTGATTGAGCCATGTGGCTCCTGCAATCTGCCAGCCAGGAGATGGGCAGGTCAGTTTTACTTCCAGGGAAAAGGGCCGTAGTTTGTGTTTGGTGGCCTGTGGCTGGGAATGGCCGGCTGGCTTCTTAAAAACCACGCCGCGCAGGATGGTTCCCAGACCAATGGTGGCACCTGTGCCGAGTCGGGCTGGTTTGATAGAGACAAGTGGCTCCTGCAATCTGCCAGCCAGAAGATGGGCAGGTCTGTTTTACTTCCAGGGAAAAGGGCCGTAGTTTGTGTTTGGGGACCTGTGGCTGGGAATGGTCGGCTGGCTCCTGAAAATCCACGATACGCAGGAAGATTCCCAGATCAAAGAGGCACCAGTGCCGAGGCGGGCTTGTTTGATAGAGTCAAGTGGTTTGGGCCATCTGCCAGCCATAAGCGGGGCGGGTCAGTTTTGTTGGCCAGGGTAAAGGGCCGTGGTTTGTGTTGGGGGCCTGTGGCTGGGAGTGGCCGGCTGGCTCCTGAAAATCCACGCCGCGCAGGATGGTTCCCAGACCCAAGGGGGCACCAGTGCCAAGTCGGGCTGGTTTCATAGAGCCAAGTGACTCCTGCAATCTGGCAGCCAGAAGATGGGCAGGTCAGTTTTACTTCCAGGGAAAAGGCCCGTAGTTTCTGTTTCCGGGCCTGTGGCTGGGAGTGGCAGGCTGGCTCCTGAAAATCCAAAATACGCAGGATGGTTCCCAAATGAAAAATGGCACCAGTGCCAAATCAGGCTGGTTTGATAGAGCCAAGTGTCTCCTGCAATCTGACAGCCAGAAGATGGGCAGGTCAGTTTTACTTCCAGGGAAAAGGGCCGTAGTTTGTGTTTGGGGCCCAGTGGCTGGGAGTGGCCGGCTGGCTCCTGAAAATCCACGCCGCGCATGATGGTTCCCAGACCCAAGGTGGCACCAGTGCTGAGTTGGGCTGGTTTGATAGAGACATGTGGCTCCTGCAATCTGCCAGCCAGAAGCGGGGTGGGTGAGTTTTGTTTGCCAGGGAAACAGGCCGTGGTTCTTTTTCCGGGGCCTGTGGCCTGGAATGGCCGGCTGGTTCCTTAAAATCCACGCCGCGCAGGATGGTTCCCAGATGAAAGGTGGCACCAGTGCCGAATCGGGCTGTTTTGATACAGCCAAGTGGCTCCTGCAATCTGCCAGCCAGAAGATGGCAGGTCAGTTTTACTTCCAGGGAAAAGGGCCGTAGTTTGAGTTTGGGGACCTGTGGCCGGCAGTGGCCGGCTGGCTCCTGAAAATCCACGATACGCAAGATGGTTCCCAGATGAAAGGTGGCACCTGTGCCAAGTCAGGCTGGTTTGATAGAGCCAAGTGGCTCCTGCAATCTGCCAGCCAGAAGATGGGCAGGTCACTTTTACTTCCAGGGAATAGGGCCGGTAGTTTGTGTTTGGGGGCCTGTGGCTGGGAGTGGCCGGCTGGCTCCTGAAAATCCCCGATACGCAGGATGGTTCCCAAATGAATAATGGCACCAGTGCCAAGTCGGGCTGGTGTGATAATACCAAGTGGCTCCTGCAATCTGACAGCCATAAGATTGGCAGGTCAGTTTTGTTTGCCAGGGTAAAGGGCCGTGGTTTTTGTTGGGGGCCTGTGGCTGGGAGTGGCCCGCTGGCTCCTGAAAATCCACGATACGCTGGATGGTTCCCAGTTGAATGGTGGCACCACTGCTGGGTCGGGCTGGTTTGATTGTACTAATTGTCTCCCGCAATCTGCCAGCCAGAAGATGGGCAGGTCAGTTTTACTTCCAGGGAAAAGGGCCGTAGTTTTTGTTTGGGGGCCTGTGGCTGTCAGTGTCTGGCTGGCTCCAGAAAATCCACAACACGCAGGATGGTTCCCAGACCCAAGGGAGCACCAGTGCCAATTCGTGCTGGTTTGATAGAGACAAGTGGCTCCTGCAATCTGCCAGCCAGAAGGTGGGCAGGTCAGTTTTACTTCCAGGGAAAAGGGCCGTGGTATTTGTTTGGGGGCCTGTGGCTGGGACTGGCCGGCTGGCTCCTAAAAATCCACGATACACAGGTTGATTCCCAGATGAATGGTGGCACCAGTGCCAAGTCGGGCTGGTTTGATAGAGCCAAGTGTCTCCTGCAATCTGCCAGCCAGAAGCGGGGTGGGTGAGTTTTGTTTGCCAGGGAAAAGGGCCGTGGTTTGTTTTCGGGAGCCTGTGGCTCGGAATGGCCTGCTGGCTCCTGAAAATCTACGATACGCAGGATGGTTCCCAGATGAAAGGTGCCACCAGTGCTGAGTCGGGCTGGTTTGATAGAGCCAAGTGGCTCCTGCAATCTGCCAGCCAGAAGCGGGGTTTGTGAATTTTGTTTGCCAGGGAAAAGGCCCACAGTTTGTGTTTGGGGGCTTGTGGCTGGGAGTGGCCAGCTGGCTCCTGAAAATCCACAATACGCAGGATGATTCCCAGACCAAAGAGGCACCAGTGCCAAGTCGGGGTGGTTTGATTGTAGCAAGTGGCTCCTGCAATCTGCCAGCCAGAAGATGGGCAGGCCAGTTTTACTTCCAGGGAAAAGGGCCGTAGTTTGTGTTTGGGGGCCTGTGGCTGGGAGTGGCTGGCTGGCTCCTGAAAATCCACGATACGCAGGATGGTTCCCAGATGATAGGTGGCACCAGTGCCAATTCGGGCTGGTATGATAGTACCGAGTGGCTCCTGCAATCTGCCAGCCAGAAGGCGGGCCGCTGAGATTTTCTTCCAGGGAAAAGGGGCGTGGTATGTGTTTGGGGCCCTGTGGCTGAGAGTGGCCGGCTGGCTCCTGAAAATCCACGACACGCATGATGGTTCCCAGATGAAAGGTGGCACCTGTGCCGAGTCAGGCTGGTTTGATAGAGCCAAGTGGGTCCTGCAATCTGCCAGCCAGAAGATGGGCAGGTCAGTTTTACTTCCAGGGAAAAGGGCCAGTAGTTTGTGTTTGGGGGCCTGAGGCTGGGAGTGGCCGGCTGGCTCCTGAAAATCCACGATACGCAGGATGGTTCCCAGACCCAAGTTGGCACCACTGCCTATCAGGCTGGTTTGATTGAGCCATGTGGCTCCTGCAATCTGCCAGCCAGGAGATGGGCAGGTCAGTTTTACTTCCAGGGAAAAGGGCCGTAGTTTGTGTTTGGTGGCCTGTGGCTGGGAATGGCCGGCTGGCTTCTTAAAAACCACGCCGCGCAGGATGGTTCCCAGACCAATGGTGGCACCTGTGCCGAGTCGGGCTGGTTTGATAGAGACAAGTGGCTCCTGCAATCTGCCAGCCAGAAGATGGGCAGGTCTGTTTTACTTCCAGGGAAAAGGGCCGTAGTTTGTGTTTGGGGACCTGTGGCTGGGAATGGTCGGCTGGCTCCTGAAAATCCACGATACGCAGGAAGATTCCCAGATCAAAGAGGCACCAGTGCCGAGGCGGGCTTGTTTGATAGAGTCAAGTGGTTTGGGCCATCTGCCAGCCATAAGCGGGGCGGGTCAGTTTTGTTGGCCAGGGTAAAGGGCCGTGGTTTGTGTTGGGGGCCTGTGGCTGGGAGTGGCCGGCCGGCTCCTGAAAATCCATGCCGCGCAGGATGGTTCCCAGACCCAAGGGGGCACCAGTGCCAAGTCGGGCTGGTTTCATAGAGCCAAGTGACTCCTGCAATCTGCCAGCCAGAAGATGGGCAGGTCAGTTTTACTTCCAGGGAAAAGGCCCGTAGTTTGTGTTTGGGGCCCAGTGGCTGGGAGTGGCCGGCTGGCTCCTGAAAATCCACGCCGCGCATGATGGTTCCCAGACCCAAGGTGGCACCAGTGCTGAGTTGGGCTGGTTTGATAGAGACATGTGGCTCCTGCAATCTGCCAGCCAGAAGCGGGGTGGGTGAGTTTTGTTTGCCAGGGAAACAGGCCGTGGTTCTTTTTCCGGGGCCTGTGGCCTGGAATGGCCGGCTGGTTCCTTAAAATCCACGCCGCGCAGGATGGTTCCCAGATGAAAGGTGGCACCAGTGCCGAATCGGGCTGTTTTGATACAGCCAAGTGGCTCCTGCAATCTGCCAGCCAGAAGATGGCAGGTCAGTTTTACTTCCAGGGAAAAGGGCCGTAGTTTGAGTTTGGGGACCTGTGGCCGGCAGTGGCCGGCTGGCTCCTGAAAATCCACGATACGCAAGATGGTTCCCAGATGAAAGGTGGCACCAGTGCCAAGTTAGGCTGGTTTGATAGAGCCAAGTGGCTCCTGCAATCTGCCAGCCAGAAGATGGGCAGGTCACTTTTACTTCCAGGGAATAGGGCCGGTAGTTTGTGTTTGGGGGCCTGTGGCTGGGAGTGGCCGGCTGGCTCCTGAAAATCCCCGATACGCAGGATGGTTCCCAAATGAATAATGGCACCAGTGCGAAGTCGGGCTGGTGTGATAATACCAAGTGGCTCCTGCAATCTGCCAGCCAGAAGATGGGCAGGTCAGTTTTACTTCCAGGGAAAAGGGCCGTGGATTATTTTCCGGGGCCTGTGACCTGGAATGGCCTGCTGGGTCCTTAAAATCCACGCCGCGCAGGATGGTTCCCAGACCCAAGGGGGCACCAGTGCCAGCCAAGTCAGGCTGGTTTGATAGAGCCAAGTGGCTCCTGCAATCTGCCAGACAGGAGATGGGCAGGTCAGTTTTACTTCCAGGGAAAAGGGCCGTAGTTTGTGTTTCGGGGCCTGAGGTTGGGAGTGGCCGGCTGGCTCCTAAAAATCCACCATACACAGGATGGTTCCAAGATGAAGGGTGGCACCAGTGCCGTGTCAGGCTGGGTTGATAGAGCCAAATGGCTCCTGCAATCTGCGAGCCAGAAGAGGGGCGGGTGAGTTTTGTTTTCCAGGGAAAACGGCCATGGTTTGTGTTGGGGACTGTGGCTGGGAGTGGCCGGCTGGCTCCTGAAAATCCACGATACGCAAGATGCTTCCCAGATGAAAGGTAGCACCAGTGCCAAGTCGGGCTGGTTTCATAGAGCCAAGTGGCCCCTGCAATCTGCCAGCCAGAAGCGGGGTGGGTGAGTTTTGTTTGCCAGGGAAACAGGCCGTGGTTCTTTTTCCGGGGCCTGTGGCCTGGAATGGCCGGCTGGCTCCTGAAAATCCACGATACGCAGGATGGTTCCCAGATGAAAGGTGGCACCAGTGCCAAGTCAGGCTGGTTTGATAGAGCCATGTGGCTCCTGCAATCTGCCAGCCAGAAGCGGGGCAGGTGAGTTTTGTTTGCCGGGTAAAAGGGCCCTGGTTTGTGTTGGGGGCCTGTGGCTGGGAGTGGCCAGTTGGCTCCTGAAAATCCACGATACGCAGGATGGTTCCAAGATGAAAGGTGGCACCAGTTCCAAGTCAGGCTGGTTTGATAGAGCCATGTGGCTCTTGCAATCTGCCAGCCAGAAGATGGGCAGGTCAGTTTTACTTCCAGGGAAAAGGGCCATAGATTTTGTTTGGGGGCCTGTGGCTGGGAGTTGCTGGCTGGCTCCTAAAAATCCACGATACGCAGGATGGTTCCCAGATGAAAGATGGCACCACTGCCGAGTCGGGCTGGTTGGATAGAGCCAAGTGGCTCCTGCAATCTGCCAGCCAGAATCAAGGCGGGTGAATTTTGTTTGCCAGGGAAAAGGGCCGTGGTTTGCTTTCGGTGGCCTGTAGCCTGGAATGGCCGGCTGGCTCCTTAAAATCCACGATACGCAGGATGATTCCCAGACCCAAGTGGGCACCACTGCCGAGTCGGGCTGGTTTGATAGAGCCATGTGGCTCCTGCAATCTGCCAGCCAGAAGCGAGGCGGGTGAATTTTGTTTGCCAAGTTAAAGGGCCGTGGTTTGTGTTCGGGGGCCTGTGACTGGGTGTGGCCGGCTGGCCCCTGAAAATGCATGATACGCAGAATGGTTCCCAAATGAAAACTGGCACCAGTGCCAAGTCGGGCTGGTTTGATTGTAGCAAGTGGCTCCTGCAATCTGCCAGCCAGAAGATGGGCAGGCCAGTTTTACTTCCAGGGAAAAGGGCCGTAGTTTGTGTTTGGGGGCCTGTGGCTGGGAGTGGCTGGCTGGCTCCTGAAAATCCACGATACGCAGGATGATTCCCAGACCCAAGTTGGCACCAGTGCCAAGTCGGGCTGGTTTGATAGAGCCAAGTGGCTCCTGCAATCTGCCAGCCAGAAGATGGGCAGGTCAGTTTTACTTCCAGGGAAAAGGGCCGTAGTTTGTGTTTGGGGGCCTGTGGCTGGGAGTGGCCGGCTGGCTCCTGAAAATCCACGATACGCAGGATGGTTCCCAGATGAAAGGTGGCACCAGTGCCGAGTCGGGCTGGTTTGATAGAGCCATGTGGCTCCTGCAATCTGCCAGCCAGAAGATGGGCAGGTCAGTTTTACTTCCAGGGAAAAGGGCCGGTAGTTTGTGTTTGGGGGACTGTGGCTGGGAGTGGCCGGCTGGCTCCTGAAAATCCACGATACGCAGGATGGTTCCCAGACCCAAGTTGGAACCACTGCAAAATCGGGCTGGTTTGATAGAGCCATGTGGCTCCTGCAATCTGCCAGCCAGAAGATGGGCAGGTCAGTTTTACTTCCAGGGAAAAGGGCCGTAGATTGTGTTTGGGGGCCTGTGGATGGGAGTGGCCAGCTGGCTCCTGAAAATCCCCGATACGCAAGATGGTTCCCAGATGAAAGTAGGCACCAGTGCCGAGTCGGGTTGGTTTGATAGAGCCAAGTGTCTCCTGCAATCTGCCAGCCAGAAGCGTGGTGGTTGAGCTTTTTTTGCCAGGGAAAAGGGCCGTGGTTTGTTTTTGGGGGCCTGTGGCCTGTAACGTCCGACTGGCTCCTTAAAATCCACGCCGCGCTGGATGGTTCCCAGACCCAAGGGGGCACCAGTGCCGAGTCAGGCTGGTGTGATAGAGCCAAGTGGCTCCTGCAATCTGCCAGCCAGAAGATGGGCAGGTCAGTTTTACTTCCAGGGAAAAGGGCCGTAGTTTGTGTTTGGGGGCCTTTGGCTGGGAGAGGCCGGCTGGCTCCTGAAAATCCACGATACGCAGGATGGTTCCCAGATGATAGGTGGCACCAGTGCCAAGTCAGGCTGGTTTGATAGTACCGAGTGGCTCCTGCAATCTGCCAGCCAGAAGGCGGGCCGCTGAGATTTTCTTCCAGGGAAAAGGGGCGTGGTATGTGTTTGGGGCCCTGTGGCTGAGAGTGGCCGGCTGGCTCCTGAAAATCCACGACACGCATGATGGTTCCCAGATGAAAGGTGGCACCTGTGCCGAGTCAGGCTGGTTTGATAGAGCCAAGTGGGTCCTGCAATCTGCCAGCCAGAAGATGGGCAGGTCAGTTTTACTTCCAGGGAAAAGGGCCAGTAGTTTGTGTTTGGGGGCCTGAGGCTGGGAGTGGCCGGCTGGCTCCTGAAAATCCACGATACGCAGGATGGTTCCCAGACCCAAGTTGGCACCACTGCCAAGTCAGGCTGGTTTGATTGAGCCATGTGGCTCCTGCAATCTGCCAGCCAGGAGATGGGCAGGTCAGTTTTACTTCCAGGGAAAAGGGCCGTAGTTTGTGTTTGGTGGCCTGTGGCTGGGAATGGCCGGCTGGCTTCTTAAAAACCACGCCGCGCAGGATGGTTCCCAGACCAATGGTGGCACCTGTGCCGAGTCGGGCTGGTTTGATAGAGACAAGTGGCTCCTGCAATCTGCCAGCCAGAAGATGGGCAGGTCTGTTTTACTTCCAGGGAAAAGGGCCGTAGTTTGTGTTTGGGGACCTGTGGCTGGGAATGGTCGGCTGGCTACTGAAAATCCACGATACGCAGGAAGATTCCCAGATCAAAGAGGCACCAGTGCCGAGGCGGGCTTGTTTGATAGAGTCAAGTGGTTTGGGCCATCTGCCAGCCATAAGCGGGGCGGGTCAGTTTTGTTGGCCAGGGTAAAGGGCCGTGGTTTGTGTTGGGGGCCTGTGGCTGGGAGTGGCCGGCTGGCTCCTGAAAATCCACGCCGCGCAGGATGGTTCCCAGACCCAAGGGGGCACCAGTGCCAAGTCGGGCTGGTTTCATAGAGCCAAGTGACTCCTGCAATCTGCCAGCCAGAAGATGGGCAGGTCAGTTTTACTTCCAGGGAAAAGGCCCGTAGTTTGTGTTTGGGGCCCAGTGGCTGGGAGTGGCCGGCTGGCTCCTGAAAATCCACGCCGCGCATGATGGTTCCCAGACCCAAGGTGGCACCAGTGCTGAGTTGGGCTGGTTTGATAGAGACATGTGGCTCCTGCAATCTGCCAGCCAGAAGCGGGGTGGGTGAGTTTTGTTTGCCAGGGAAACAGGCCGTGGTTCTTTTTCCGGGGCCTGTGGCCTGGAATGGCCGGCTGGTTCCTTAAAATCCACGCCGCGCAGGATGGTTCCCAGATGAAAGGTGGCACCAGTGCCGAATCGGGCTGTTTTGATACAGCCAAGTGGCTCCTGCAATCTGCCAGCCAGAAGATGGCAGGTCAGTTTTACTTCCAGGGAAAAGGGCCGTAGTTTGAGTTTGGGGACCTGTGGCCGGCAGTGGCCGGCTGGCTCCTGAAAATCCACGATACGCAAGATGGTTCCCAGATGAAAGGTGGCACCAGTGCCAAGTTAGGCTGGTTTGATAGAGCCAAGTGGCTCCTGCAATCTGCCAGCCAGAAGATGGGCAGGTCACTTTTACTTCCAGGGAATAGGGCCGGTAGTTTGTGTTTGGGGGCCTGTGGCTGGGAGTGGCCGGCTGGCTCCTGAAAATCCCCGATACGCAGGATGGTTCCCAAATGAATAATGGCACCAGTGCGAAGTCGGGCTGGTGTGATAATACCAAGTGGCTCCTGCAATCTGCCAGCCAGAAGATGGGCAGGTCAGTTTTACTTCCAGGGAAAAGGGCCGTGGATTATTTTCCGGGGCCTGTGACCTGGAATGGCCTGCTGGGTCCTTAAAATCCACGCCGCGCAGGATGGTTCCCAGACCCAAGGGGGCACCAGTGCCAGCCAAGTCAGGCTGGTTTGATAGAGCCAAGTGGCTCCTGCAATCTGCCAGACAGGAGATGGGCAGGTCAGTTTTACTTCCAGGGAAAAGGGCCGTAGTTTGTGTTTCGGGGCCTGAGGTTGGGAGTGGCCGGCTGGCTCCTAAAAATCCACCATACACAGGATGGTTCCAAGATGAAGGGTGGCACCAGTGCCGTGTCAGGCTGGGTTGATAGAGCCAAATGGCTCCTGCAATCTGCGAGCCAGAAGAGGGGCGGGTGAGTTTTGTTTTCCAGGGAAAACGGCCATGGTTTGTGTTGGGGACTGTGGCTGGGAGTGGCCGGCTGGCTCCTGAAAATCCACGATACGCAAGATGCTTCCCAGATGAAAGGTAGCACCAGTGCCAAGTCGGGCTGGTTTCATAGAGCCAAGTGGCCCCTGCAATCTGCCAGCCAGAAGCGGGGTGGGTGAGTTTTGTTTGCCAGGGAAACAGGCCGTGGTTCTTTTTCCGGGGCCTGTGGCCTGGAATGGCCGGCTGGCTCCTGAAAATCCACGATACGCAGGATGGTTCCCAGATGAAAGGTGGCACCAGTGCCAAGTCAGGCTGGTTTGATAGAGCCATGTGGCTCCTGCAATCTGCCAGCCAGAAGCGGGGCAGGTGAGTTTTGTTTGCCGGGTAAAAGGGCCCTGGTTTGTGTTGGGGGCCTGTGGCTGGGAGTGGCCAGTTGGCTCCTGAAAATCCACGATACGCAGGATGGTTCCAAGATGAAAGGTGGCACCAGTTCCAAGTCAGGCTGGTTTGATAGAGCCATGTGGCTCTTGCAATCTGCCAGCCAGAAGATGGGCAGGTCAGTTTTACTTCCAGGGAAAAGGGCCATAGATTTTGTTTGGGGGCCTGTGGCTGGGAGTTGCTGGCTGGCTCCTAAAAATCCACGATACGCAGGATGGTTCCCAGATGAAAGATGGCACCACTGCCGAGTCGGGCTGGTTGGATAGAGCCAAGTGGCTCCTGCAATCTGCCAGCCAGAATCAAGGCGGGTGAATTTTGTTTGCCAGGGAAAAGGGCCGTGGTTTGCTTTCGGTGGCCTGTAGCCTGGAATGGCCGGCTGGCTCCTTAAAATCCACGATACGCAGGATGATTCCCAGACCCAAGTGGGCACCACTGCCGAGTCGGGCTGGTTTGATAGAGCCATGTGGCTCCTGCAATCTGCCAGCCAGAAGCGAGGCGGGTGAATTTTGTTTGCCAAGTTAAAGGGCCGTGGTTTGTGTTCGGGGGCCTGTGACTGGGTGTGGCCGGCTGGCCCCTGAAAATGCATGATACGCAGAATGGTTCCCAAATGAAAACTGGCACCAGTGCCAAGTCGGGCTGGTTTGATTGTAGCAAGTGGCTCCTGCAATCTGCCAGCCAGAAGATGGGCAGGCCAGTTTTACTTCCAGGGAAAAGGGCCGTAGTTTGTGTTTGGGGGCCTGTGGCTGGGAGTGGCTGGCTGGCTCCTGAAAATCCACGATACGCAGGATGATTCCCAGACCCAAGTTGGCACCAGTGCCAAGTCGGGCTGGTTTGATAGAGCCAAGTGGCTCCTGCAATCTGCCAGCCAGAAGATGGGCAGGTCAGTTTTACTTCCAGGGAAAAGGGCCGTAGTTTGTGTTTGGGGGCCTGTGGCTGGGAGTGGCCGGCTGGCTCCTGAAAATCCACGATACGCAGGATGGTTCCCAGATGAAAGGTGGCACCAGTGCCGAGTCGGGCTGGTTTGATAGAGCCATGTGGCTCCTGCAATCTGCCAGCCAGAAGATGGGCAGGTCAGTTTTACTTCCAGGGAAAAGGGCCGGTAGTTTGTGTTTGGGGGACTGTGGCTGGGAGTGGCCGGCTGGCTCCTGAAAATCCACGATACGCAGGATGGTTCCCAGACCCAAGTTGGAACCACTGCAAAATCGGGCTGGTTTGATAGAGCCATGTGGCTCCTGCAATCTGCCAGCCAGAAGATGGGCAGGTCAGTTTTACTTCCAGGGAAAAGGGCCGTAGATTGTGTTTGGGGGCCTGTGGATGGGAGTGGCCAGCTGGCTCCTGAAAATCCCCGATACGCAAGATGGTTCCCAGATGAAAGTAGGCACCAGTGCCGAGTCGGGTTGGTTTGATAGAGCCAAGTGTCTCCTGCAATCTGCCAGCCAGAAGCGTGGTGGTTGAGCTTTTTTTGCCAGGGAAAAGGGCCGTGGTTTGTTTTTGGGGGCCTGTGGCCTGTAACGTCCGACTGGCTCCTTAAAATCCACGCCGCGCTGGATGGTTCCCAGACCCAAGGGGGCACCAGTGCCGAGTCAGGCTGGTGTGATAGAGCCAAGTGGCTCCTGCAATCTGCCAGCCAGAAGATGGGCAGGTCAGTTTTACTTCCAGGGAAAAGGGCCGTAGTTTGTGTTTGGGGGCCTTTGGCTGGGAGAGGCCGGCTGGCTCCTGAAAATCCACGATACGCAGGATGGTTCCCAGATGATAGGTGGCACCAGTGCCAAGTCAGGCTGGTTTGATAGTACCGAGTGGCTCCTGCAATCTGCCAGCCAGAAGGCGGGCCGCTGAGATTTTCTTCCAGGGAAAAGGGGCGTGGTATGTGTTTGGGGCCCTGTGGCTGAGAGTGGCCGGCTGGCTCCTGAAAATCCACGACACGCATGATGGTTCCCAGATGAAAGGTGGCACCTGTGCCGAGTCAGGCTGGTTTGATAGAGCCAAGTGGGTCCTGCAATCTGCCAGCCAGAAGATGGGCAGGTCAGTTTTACTTCCAGGGAAAAGGGCCAGTAGTTTGTGTTTGGGGGCCTGAGGCTGGGAGTGGCCGGCTGGCTCCTGAAAATCCACGATACGCAGGATGGTTCCCAGACCCAAGTTGGCACCACTGCCAAGTCAGGCTGGTTTGATTGAGCCATGTGGCTCCTGCAATCTGCCAGCCAGGAGATGGGCAGGTCAGTTTTACTTCCAGGGAAAAGGGCCGTAGTTTGTGTTTGGTGGCCTGTGGCTGGGAATGGCCGGCTGGCTTCTTAAAAACCACGCCGCGCAGGATGGTTCCCAGACCAATGGTGGCACCTGTGCCGAGTCGGGCTGGTTTGATAGAGACAAGTGGCTCCTGCAATCTGCCAGCCAGAAGATGGGCAGGTCTGTTTTACTTCCAGGGAAAAGGGCCGTAGTTTGTGTTTGGGGACCTGTGGCTGGGAATGGTCGGCTGGCTACTGAAAATCCACGATACGCAGGAAGATTCCCAGATCAAAGAGGCACCAGTGCCGAGGCGGGCTTGTTTGATAGAGTCAAGTGGTTTGGGCCATCTGCCAGCCATAAGCGGGGCGGGTCAGTTTTGTTGGCCAGGGTAAAGGGCCGTGGTTTGTGTTGGGGGCCTGTGGCTGGGAGTGGCCGGCTGGCTCCTGAAAATCCACGCCGCGCAGGATGGTTCCCAGACCCAAGGGGGCACCAGTGCCAAGTCGGGCTGGTTTCATAGAGCCAAGTGACTCCTGCAATCTGCCAGCCAGAAGATGGGCAGGTCAGTTTTACTTCCAGGGAAAAGGCCCGTAGTTTGTGTTTGGGGCCCAGTGGCTGGGAGTGGCCGGCTGGCTCCTGAAAATCCACGCCGCGCATGATGGTTCCCAGACCCAAGGTGGCACCAGTGCTGAGTTGGGCTGGTTTGATAGAGACATGTGGCTCCTGCAATCTGCCAGCCAGAAGCGGGGTGGGTGAGTTTTGTTTGCCAGGGAAACAGGCCGTGGTTCTTTTTCCGGGGCCTGTGGCCTGGAATGGCCGGCTGGTTCCTTAAAATCCACGCCGCGCAGGATGGTTCCCAGATGAAAGGTGGCACCAGTGCCGAATCGGGCTGTTTTGATACAGCCAAGTGGCTCCTGCAATCTGCCAGCCAGAAGATGGCAGGTCAGTTTTACTTCCAGGGAAAAGGGCCGTAGTTTGAGTTTGGGGACCTGTGGCCGGCAGTGGCCGGCTGGCTCCTGAAAATCCACGATACGCAAGATGGTTCCCAGATGAAAGGTGGCACCAGTGCCAAGTTAGGCTGGTTTGATAGAGCCAAGTGGCTCCTGCAATCTGCCAGCCAGAAGATGGGCAGGTCACTTTTACTTCCAGGGAATAGGGCCGGTAGTTTGTGTTTGGGGGCCTGTGGCTGGGAGTGGCCGGCTGGCTCCTGAAAATCCCCGATACGCAGGATGGTTCCCAAATGAATAATGGCACCAGTGCGAAGTCGGGCTGGTGTGATAATACCAAGTGGCTCCTGCAATCTGCCAGCCAGAAGATGGGCAGGTCAGTTTTACTTCCAGGGAAAAGGGCCGTGGATTATTTTCCGGGGCCTGTGACCTGGAATGGCCTGCTGGGTCCTTAAAATCCACGCCGCGCAGGATGGTTCCCAGACCCAAGGGGGCACCAGTGCCAGCCAAGTCAGGCTGGTTTGATAGAGCCAAGTGGCTCCTGCAATCTGCCAGACAGGAGATGGGCAGGTCAGTTTTACTTCCAGGGAAAAGGGCCGTAGTTTGTGTTTCGGGGCCTGAGGTTGGGAGTGGCCGGCTGGCTCCTAAAAATCCACCATACACAGGATGGTTCCAAGATGAAGGGTGGCACCAGTGCCGTGTCAGGCTGGGTTGATAGAGCCAAATGGCTCCTGCAATCTGCGAGCCAGAAGAGGGGCGGGTGAGTTTTGTTTTCCAGGGAAAACGGCCATGGTTTGTGTTGGGGACTGTGGCTGGGAGTGGCCGGCTGGCTCCTGAAAATCCACGATACGCAAGATGCTTCCCAGATGAAAGGTAGCACCAGTGCCAAGTCGGGCTGGTTTCATAGAGCCAAGTGGCCCCTGCAATCTGCCAGCCAGAAGCGGGGTGGGTGAGTTTTGTTTGCCAGGGAAACAGGCCGTGGTTCTTTTTCCGGGGCCTGTGGCCTGGAATGGCCGGCTGGCTCCTGAAAATCCACGATACGCAGGATGGTTCCCAGATGAAAGGTGGCACCAGTGCCAAGTCAGGCTGGTTTGATAGAGCCATGTGGCTCCTGCAATCTGCCAGCCAGAAGCGGGGCAGGTGAGTTTTGTTTGCCGGGTAAAAGGGCCCTGGTTTGTGTTGGGGGCCTGTGGCTGGGAGTGGCCAGTTGGCTCCTGAAAATCCACGATACGCAGGATGGTTCCAAGATGAAAGGTGGCACCAGTTCCAAGTCAGGCTGGTTTGATAGAGCCATGTGGCTCTTGCAATCTGCCAGCCAGAAGATGGGCAGGTCAGTTTTACTTCCAGGGAAAAGGGCCATAGATTTTGTTTGGGGGCCTGTGGCTGGGAGTTGCTGGCTGGCTCCTAAAAATCCACGATACGCAGGATGGTTCCCAGATGAAAGATGGCACCACTGCCGAGTCGGGCTGGTTGGATAGAGCCAAGTGGCTCCTGCAATCTGCCAGCCAGAATCAAGGCGGGTGAATTTTGTTTGCCAGGGAAAAGGGCCGTGGTTTGCTTTCGGTGGCCTGTAGCCTGGAATGGCCGGCTGGCTCCTTAAAATCCACGATACGCAGGATGATTCCCAGACCCAAGTGGGCACCACTGCCGAGTCGGGCTGGTTTGATAGAGCCATGTGGCTCCTGCAATCTGCCAGCCAGAAGCGAGGCGGGTGAATTTTGTTTGCCAAGTTAAAGGGCCGTGGTTTGTGTTCGGGGGCCTGTGACTGGGTGTGGCCGGCTGGCCCCTGAAAATGCATGATACGCAGAATGGTTCCCAAATGAAAACTGGCACCAGTGCCAAGTCGGGCTGGTTTGATTGTAGCAAGTGGCTCCTGCAATCTGCCAGCCAGAAGATGGGCAGGCCAGTTTTACTTCCAGGGAAAAGGGCCGTAGTTTGTGTTTGGGGTCCTGTGGCTGGGAGTGGCTGGCTGGCTCCTGAAAATCCACGATACGCAGGATGATTCCCAGACCCAAGTTGGCACCACTACCAAGTCGGGCTGGTTTGATAGAGCCAAGTGGCTCCTGCAATCTGCCAGCCAGAAGATGGGCAGGTCAGTTTTACTTCCAGGGAAAAGGGCCGTAGTTTGTGTTTGGGGGCCTGTGGCTGGGAGTGGCCGGCTGGCTCCTGAAAATCCACGATACGCAGGATGGTTCCCAGATGAAAGGTGGCACCAGTGCCGAGTCGGGCTGGTTTGATAGAGCCATGTGGCTCCTGCAATCTGCCAGCCAGAAGATGGGCAGGTCAGTTTTACTTCCAGGGAAAAGGGCCGGTAGTTTGTGTTTGGGGGACTGTGGCTGGGAGTGGCCGGCTGGCTCCTGAAAATCCACGATACGCAGGATGGTTCCCAGACCCAAGTTGGAACCACTGCAAAATCGGGCTGGTTTGATAGAGCCATGTGGCTCCTGCAATCTGCCAGCCAGAAGATGGGCAGGTCAGTTTTACTTCCAGGGAAAAGGGCCGTAGATTGTGTTTGGGGGCCTGTGGATGGGAGTGGCCAGCTGGCTCCTGAAAATCCCCGATACGCAAGATGGTTCCCAGATGAAAGTAGGCACCAGTGCCGAGTCGGGTTGGTTTGATAGAGCCAAGTGTCTCCTGCAATCTGCCAGCCAGAAGCGTGGTGGTTGAGCTTTTTTTGCCAGGGAAAAGGGCCGTGGTTTGTTTTTGGGGGCCTGTGGCCTGTAACGTCCGACTGGCTCCTTAAAATCCACGCCGCGCTGGATGGTTCCCAGACCCAAGGGGGCACCAGTGCCGAGTCAGGCTGGTGTGATAGAGCCAAGTGGCTCCTGCAATCTGCCAGCCAGAAGATGGGCAGGTCAGTTTTACTTCCAGGGAAAAGGGCCGTAGTTTGTGTTTGGGGGCCTTTGGCTGGGAGAGGCCGGCTGGCTCCTGAAAATCCACGATACGCAGGATGGTTCCCAGATGATAGGTGGCACCAGTGCCAAGTCAGGCTGGTTTGATAGTACCGAGTGGCTCCTGCAATCTGCCAGCCAGAAGGCGGGCCGCTGAGATTTTCTTCCAGGGAAAAGGGGCGTGGTATGTGTTTGGGGCCCTGTGGCTGAGAGTGGCCGGCTGGCTCCTGAAAATCCACGACACGCATGATGGTTCCCAGATGAAAGGTGGCACCTGTGCCGAGTCAGGCTGGTTTGATAGAGCCAAGTGGGTCCTGCAATCTGCCAGCCAGAAGATGGGCAGGTCAGTTTTACTTCCAGGGAAAAGGGCCAGTAGTTTGTGTTTGGGGGCCTGAGGCTGGGAGTGGCCGGCTGGCTCCTGAAAATCCACGATACGCAGGATGGTTCCCAGACCCAAGTTGGCACCACTGCCAAGTCAGGCTGGTTTGATTGAGCCATGTGGCTCCTGCAATCTGCCAGCCAGGAGATGGGCAGGTCAGTTTTACTTCCAGGGAAAAGGGCCGTAGTTTGTGTTTGGTGGCCTGTGGCTGGGAATGGCCGGCTGGCTTCTTAAAAACCACGCCGCGCAGGATGGTTCCCAGACCAATGGTGGCACCTGTGCCGAGTCGGGCTGGTTTGATAGAGACAAGTGGCTCCTGCAATCTGCCAGCCAGAAGATGGGCAGGTCTGTTTTACTTCCAGGGAAAAGGGCCGTAGTTTGTGTTTGGGGACCTGTGGCTGGGAATGGTCGGCTGGCTACTGAAAATCCACGATACGCAGGAAGATTCCCAGATCAAAGAGGCACCAGTGCCGAGGCGGGCTTGTTTGATAGAGTCAAGTGGTTTGGGCCATCTGCCAGCCATAAGCGGGGCGGGTCAGTTTTGTTGGCCAGGGTAAAGGGCCGTGGTTTGTGTTGGGGGCCTGTGGCTGGGAGTGGCCGGCTGGCTCCTGAAAATCCACGCCGCGCAGGATGGTTCCCAGACCCAAGGGGGCACCAGTGCCAAGTCGGGCTGGTTTCATAGAGCCAAGTGACTCCTGCAATCTGGCAGCCAGAAGATGGGCAGGTCAGTTTTACTTCCAGGGAAAAGGCCCGTAGTTTCTGTTTCCGGGCCTGTGGCTGGGAGTGGCAGGCTGGCTCCTGAAAATCCAAAATACGCAGGATGGTTCCCAAATGAAAAATGGCACCAGTGTCAAGTCAGGCTGGTTTGATAGAGCCAAGTGTCTCCTGCAATCTGCCAGCCAGAAGATGGGCAGGTCAGTTTTACTTCCAGGGAAAAGGGCCGTAGTTTGTGTTTGGGGCCCAGTGGCTGGGAGTGGCCGGCTGGCTCCTGAAAATCCACGCCGCGCATGATGGTTCCCAGACCCAAGGTGGCACCAGTGCTGAGTTGGGCTGGTTTGATAGAGACATGTGGCTCCTGCAATCTGCCAGCCAGAAGCGGGGTGGGTGAGTTTTGTTTGCCAGGGAAACAGGCCGTGGTTCTTTTTCCGGGGCCTGTGGCCTGGAATGGCCGGCTGGTTCCTTAAAATCCACGCCGCGCAGGATGGTTCCCAGATGAAAGGTGGCACCAGTGCCGAATCGGGCTGTTTTGATACAGCCAAGTGGCTCCTGCAATCTGCCAGCCAGAAGATGGGCAGGTCAGTTTTACTTCCAGGGAAAAGGGCCGTAGTTTGAGTTTGGGGACCTGTGGCCGGCAGTGGCCGGCTGGCTCCTGAAAATCCACGATACGCAAGATGGTTCCCAGATGAAAGGTGGCACCAGTGCCAAGTCAGGCTGGTTTGATAGAGCCAAGTGGCTCCTGCAATCTGCCAGCCAGAAGATGGGCAGGTCACTTTTACTTCCAGGGAATAGGGCCGGTAGTTTGTGTTTGGGGGCCTGTGGCTGGGAGTGGCCGGCTGGCTCCTGAAAATCCTCGATACGCAGGATGGTTCCCAAATGAATAATGGCACCAGTGCCAAGTCGGGCTGGTGTGATAATACCAAGTGGCTCCTGCAATCTGACAGCCATAAGATTGGCAGGTCAGTTTTGTTTGCCAGGGTAAAGGGCCGTGGTTTTTGTTGGGGGCCTGTGGCTGGGAGTGGCCCGCTGGCTCCTGAAAATCCACGATACGCTGGATGGTTCCCAGTTGAATGGTGGCACCACTGCTGGGTCGGGCTGGTTTGATTGTACTAATTGTCTCCCGCAATCTGCCAGCCAGAAGATGGGCAGGTCAGTTTTACTTCCAGGGAAAAGGGCCGTAGTTTTTGTTTGGGGGCCTGTGGCTGGGAGTGTCCGGCTGGCTCCAGAAAATCCACAACACGCAGGATGGTTCCCAGACCCAAGGGGGCACCAGTGCCAATTCGTGCTGGTTTGATAGAGACAAGTGGCTCCTGCAATCTGCCAGCCAGAAGGTGGGCAGGTCAGTTTTACTTCCAGGGAAAAGGGCCGTGGTATTTGTTTGGGGGCCTGGGCTGGGACTGGCCGGCTGGCTCCTAAAAATCCACGATACACAGGTTGATTCCCAGATGAATGGTGGCACCAGTGCCAAGTCGGGCTGGTTTGATAGAGCCAAGTGTCTCCTGCAATCTGCCAGCCAGAAGCGGGGTGGGTGAGTTTTGTTTGCCAGGGAAAAGGGCCGTGGTTTGTTTTCGGGAGCCTGTGGCTCGGAATGGCCTGCTGGCTCCTGAAAATCTACGATACGCAGGATGGTTCCCAGATGAAAGGTGGCACCAGTGCTGAGTCGGGCTGGTTTGATAGAGCCAAGTGGCTCCTGCAATCTGCCAGCCAGAAGCGGGGTTTGTGAATTTTGTTTGCCAGGGAAAAGGCCCACAGTTTGTGTTTGGGGGCTTGTGGCTGGGAGTGGCCAGCTGGCTCCTGAAAATCCACAATACGCAGGATGATTCCCAGACCAAAGAGGCACCAGTGCCAAGTCGGGGTGGTTTGATAGAGCCAAGTGGCTCCTGCAATCTGCCAGCCAGAAGATGGGCAGGTCAGTTTTACTTCCAGGGAAAAGGGCCGTAGTTTGTGTTTGGGGGCCTGTGGCTGGCAGTGGCCGGCTGGCTCCTGAAAATCCCCGATACACAGGATGGTTCCCAGATGAAAGGTGGCACCAGTGCCGAGTTGGGCTGGTTTGATAGAGCCAAGTTGCTCCTGCAATCTGCCAGCCAGAAGCGGGGTGGGTGAGTTTTTTTTTCCTGAGAAAAGGGCCCTGGTATATGTTTGGGGGCCTGTGGATGAGAGTGGCCGGCTGGCTCCTGAAAATCCACAATATGCAGGATGATTCCCAGACCTAAGGTGGCACACTGCCAAGTCGGACAGGTATGATAGTACAAAGTGTCTTCTGCAATCTACCATTCAGAAGCCAGGCAGCTGAGTTTAGTTTGCCAGGGAAATGGGCCGTGGTTTGTTTTCAGGGGACTGTGGCTGGGAGTGGCCGGATGGCTCCTTAAAATCCACGCCGCGCAGGATGGTTCCCAGACCCAAGGGGGCACCAGTGTCGAGTTGGGCTGGTTTGATAGAGCCAAGTGTCTCCTGCAATCTGCCACCCAGAAACGGGGCGGCTGAGTTTTGTTTGCCAGGGAAAAGGGCCGTGGTTTGTGTTGGGGGCCTGTGGCTGGGAGTGGCCGGCTGGCTCCTGAAAATCCACGATACGCAGGATGGTTCCAAGATGAAAGGTGGCACCAGTTCCAAGTCAGGCTGGTTTGATAGAGCCATGTGGCTCTTGCAATCTGCCAGCCAGAAGATGGGCAGGTCAGTTTTACTTCCAGGGAAAAGGGCCATAGATTTTGTTTGGGGGCCTGTGGCTGGGAGTTGCTGGCTGGCTCCTAAAAGTCCACGATACGCAGGATGGTTCCCAGATGAAAGATGGCACCACTGCCGAGTCGGGCTGGTTGTATAGAGCCAAGTGGCTCCTGCAATCTGCCAGCCAGAATCAAGGCGGGTGAATTTTGTTTGCCAGGGAAAAGGGCCGTGGTTTGCTTTCGGTGGCCTGTAGCCTGGAATGGCCTGCTGGCTCCTTAAAATCCACGATACGCAGGATGATTCCCAGACCCAAGTGGGCACCACTGCCGAGTCGGGCTGGTTTGATAGAGCCATGTGGCTCCTGCAATCTGCCAGCCAGAAGCGAGGCGGGTGAATTTTGTTTGCCAAGTTAAAGGGCCGTGGTTTGTGTTCGGGGGCCTGTGACTGGGTGTGGCCGGCTGGCCCCTGAAAATGCATGATACGCAGAATGGTTCCCAAATGAAAACTGGCACCAGTGCCAAGTCGGGCTGGTTTGATTGTAGCAAGTGGCTCCTGCAATCTGCCAGCCAGAAGATGGGCAGGCCAGTTTTACTTCCAGGGAAAAGGGCCGTAGTTTGTGTTTGGGGGCCTGTGGCTGGGAGTGGCTGGCTGGCTCCTGAAAATCCACGATACGCAGGATGATTCCCAGACCCAAGTTGGCACCAGTGCCAAGTCGGGCTGGTTTGATAGAGCCAAGTGGCTCCTGCAATCTGCCAGCCAGAAGATGGGCAGGTCAGTTTTACTTCCAGGGAAAAGGGCCGTAGTTTGTGTTTGGGGGCCTGTGGCTGGGAGTGGCCGGCTGGCTCCTGAAAATCCACGATACGCAGGATGGTTCCCAGATGAAAGGTGGCACCAGTGCCGAGTCGGGCTGGTTTGATAGAGCCATGTGGCTCCTGCAATCTGCCAGCCAGAAGATGGGCAGGTCAGTTTTACTTCCAGGGAAAAGGGCCGGTAGTTTGTGTTTGGGGGACTGTGGCTGGGAGTGGCCGGCTGGCTCCTGAAAATCCACGATACGCAGGACGGTTCCCAGACCCAAGTTGGAACCACTGCAAAATCGGGCTGGTTTGATAGAGCCATGTGGCTCCTGCAATCTGCCAGCCAGAAGATGGGCAGGTCAGTTTTACTTCCAGGGAAAAGGGCCGTAGTTTGTGTTTGGGGGCCTGTGGATGGGAGTGGCCAGCTGGCTCCTGAAAATCCACGATACGCAAGATGGTTCCCAGATGAAAGTAGGCACCAGTGCCGAGTCGGGTTGGTTTGATAGAGCCAAGTGTCTCCTGCAATCTGCCAGCCAGAAGCGTGGTGGTTGAGCTTTTTTTGCCAGGGAAAAGGGCCGTGGTTTGTTTTTGGGGGCCTGTGGCCTGTAACGTCCGACTGGCTCCTTAAAATCCACGCCGCGCTGGATGGTTCCCAGACCCAAGGGGGCACCAGTGCCGAGTCAGGCTGGTGTGATAGAGCCAAGTGGCTCCTGCAATCTGCCAGCCAGAAGATGGGCAGGTCAGTTTTACTTCCAGGGAAAAGGGCCGTAGTTTGTGTTTGGGGGCCTTTGGCTGGGAGAGGCCGGCTGGCTCCTGAAAATCCACGATACGCAGGATGGTTCCCAGATGATAGGTGGCACCAGTGCCAATTCGGGCTGGTATGATAGTACCGAGTGGCTCCTGCAATCTGCCAGCCAGAAGGCGGGCCGCTGAGATTTTCTTCCAGGGAAAAGGGGCGTGGTATGTGTTTGGGGCCCTGTGGCTGAGAGTGGCCGGCTGGCTCCTGAAAATCCACGACACGCATGATGGTTCCCAGATGAAAGGTGGCACCTGTGCCGAGTCAGGCTGGTTTGATAGAGCCAAGTGGGTCCTGCAATCTGCCAGCCAGAAGATGGGCAGGTCAGTTTTACTTCCAGGGAAAAGGGCCAGTAGTTTGTGTTTGGGGGCCTGAGGCTGGGAGTGGCCGGCTGGCTCCTGAAAATCCACGATACGCAGGATGGTTCCCAGACCCAAGTTGGCACCACTGCCAAGTCAGGCTGGTTTGATTGAGCCATGTGGCTCCTGCAATCTGCCAGCCAGGAGATGGGCAGGTCAGTTTTACTTCCAGGGAAAAGGGCCGTAGTTTGTGTTTGGTGGCCTGTGGCTGGGAATGGCCGGCTGGCTTCTTAAAAACCACGCCGCGCAGGATGGTTCCCAGACCAATGGTGGCACCTGTGCCGAGTCGGGCTGGTTTGATAGAGACAAGTGGCTCCTGCAATCTGCCAGCCAGAAGATGGGCAGGTCTGTTTTACTTCCAGGGAAAAGGGCCGTAGTTTGTGTTTGGGGACCTGTGGCTGGGAATGGTCGGCTGGCTCCTGAAAATCCACGATACGCAGGAAGATTCCCAGATCAAAGAGGCACCAGTGCCGAGGCGGGCTTGTTTGATAGAGTCAAGTGGTTTGGGCCATCTGCCAGCCATAAGCGGGGCGGGTCAGTTTTGTTGGCCAGGGTAAAGGGCCGTGGTTTGTGTTGGGGGCCTGTGGCTGGGAGTGGCCGGCTGGCTCCTGAAAATCCACGCCGCGCAGGATGGTTCCCAGACCCAAGGGGGCACCAGTGCCAAGTCGGGCTGGTTTCATAGAGCCAAGTGACTCCTGCAATCTGGCAGCCAGAAGATGGGCAGGTCAGTTTTACTTCCAGGGAAAAGGCCCGTAGTTTCTGTTTCCGGGCCTGTGGCTGGGAGTGGCCGGCTGGCTCCTGAAAATCCAAAATACGCAGGATGGTTCCCAAATGAAAAATGGCACCAGTGCCAAATCAGGCTGGTTTGATAGAGCCAAGTGTCTCCTGCAATCTGCCAGCCAGAAGATGGGCAGGTCAGTTTTACTTCCAGGGAAAAGGGCCGTAGTTTGTGTTTGGGGCCCAGTGGCTGGGAGTGGCCGGCTGGCTCCTGAAAATCCACGCCGCGCATGATGGTTCCCAGACCCAAGGTGGAACCAGTGCTGAGTTGGGCTGGTTTGATAGAGACATGTGGCTCCTGCAATCTGCCAGCCAGAAGCGGGGTGGGTGAGTTTTGTTTGCCAGGGAAACAGGCCGTGGTTCTTTTTCCGGGGCCTGTGGCCTGGAATGGCCGGCTGGTTCCTTAAAATCCACGCCGCGCAGGATGGTTCCCAGATGAAAGGTGGCACCAGTGCCGAATCGGGCTGTTTTGATACAGCCAAGTGGCTCCTGCAATCTGCCAGCCAGAAGATGGCAGGTCAGTTTTACTTCCAGGGAAAAGGGCCGTAGTTTGAGTTTGGGGACCTGTGGCCGGCAGTGGCCGGCTGGCTCCTGAAAATCCACGATACGCAAGATGGTTCCCAGATGAAAGGTGGCACCAGTGCCAAGTCAGGCTGGTTTGATAGAGCCAAGTGGCTCCTGCAATCTGCCAGCCAGAAGATGGGCAGGTCACTTTTACTTCCAGGGAATAGGGCCGGTAGTTTGTGTTTGGGGGCCTGTGGCTGGGAGTGGCCGGCTGGCTCCTGAAAATCCCCGATACGCAGGATGGTTCCCAAATGAATAATGGCACCAGTGCCAAGTCGGGCTGGTGTGATAATACCAAGTGGCTCCTGCAATCTGACAGCCATAAGATTGGCAGGTCAGTTTTGTTTGCCAGGGTAAAGGGCCGTGGTTTTTGTTGGGGGCCTGTGGCTGGGAGTGGCCTGCTGGCTCCTGAAAATCCACGATACGCTGGATGGTTCCCAGTTGAATGGTGGCACCACTGCTGGGTCGGGCTGGTTTGATTGTACTAATTGTCTCCCGCAATCTGCCAGCCAGAAGATGGGCAGGTCAGTTTTACTTCCAGGGAAAAGGGCCGTAGTTTTTGTTTGGGGGCCTGTGGCTGGGAGTGTCCGGCTGGCTCCAGAAAATCCACAACACGCAGGATGGTTCCCAGACCCAAGGGAGCACCAGTGCCAATTCGTGCTGGTTTGATAGAGACAAGTGGCTCCTGCAATCTGCCAGCCAGAAGGTGGGCAGGTCAGTTTTACTTCCAGGGAAAAGGGCCGTGGTATTTGTTTGGGGGCCTGTGGCTGGGACTGGCCGGCTGGCTCCTGAAAATCCACGATACACAGGTTGATTCCCAGATGAATGGTGGCACCAGTGCCAAGTCGGGCTGGTTTGATAGAGCCAAGTGTCTCCTGCAATCTGCCAGCCAGAAGCGGGGTGGGTGAGTTTTGTTTGCCAGGGAAAAGGGCCGTGGTTTGTTTTCGGGAGCCTGTGGCTCGGAATGGCCTGCTGGCTCCTGAAAATCTACGATACGCAGGATGGTTCCCAGATGAAAGGTGCCACCAGTGCTGAGTCGGGCTGGTTTGATAGAGCCAAGTGGCTCCTGCAATCTGCCAGCCAGAAGCGGGGTTTGTGAATTTTGTTTGCCAGGGAAAAGGCCCACAGTTTGTGTTTGGGGGCTTGTGGCTGGGAGTGGCCAGCTGGCTCCTGAAAATCCACAATACGCAGGATGATTCCCAGACCAAAGAGGCACCAGTGCCAAGTCGGGGTGGTTTGATTGTAGCAAGTGGCTCCTGCAATCTGCCAGCCAGAAGATGGGCAGGCCAGTTTTACTTCCAGGGAAAAGGGCCGTAGTTTGTGTTTGGGGGCCTGTGGCTGGGAGTGGCTGGCTGGCTCCTGAAAATCCACGATACGCAGGATGGTTCCCAGATGATAGGTGGCACCAGTGCCAATTCGGGCTGGTATGATAGTACCGAGTGGCTCCTGCAATCTGCCAGCCAGAAGGCGGGCCGCTGAGATTTTCTTCCAGGGAAAAGGGGCGTGGTATGTGTTTGGGGCCCTGTGGCTGAGAGTGGCCGGCTGGCTCCTGAAAATCCACGACACGCATGATGGTTCCCAGATGAAAGGTGGCACCTGTGCCGAGTCAGGCTGGTTTGATAGAGCCAAGTGGGTCCTGCAATCTGCCAGCCAGAAGATGGGCAGGTCAGTTTTACTTCCAGGGAAAAGGGCCAGTAGTTTGTGTTTGGGGGCCTGAGGCTGGGAGTGGCCGGCTGGCTCCTGAAAATCCACGATACGCAGGATGGTTCCCAGACCCAAGTTGGCACCACTGCCTATCAGGCTGGTTTGATTGAGCCATGTGGCTCCTGCAATCTGCCAGCCAGGAGATGGGCAGGTCAGTTTTACTTCCAGGGAAAAGGGCCGTAGTTTGTGTTTGGTGGCCTGTGGCTGGGAATGGCCGGCTGGCTTCTTAAAAACCACGCCGCGCAGGATGGTTCCCAGACCAATGGTGGCACCTGTGCCGAGTCGGGCTGGTTTGATAGAGACAAGTGGCTCCTGCAATCTGCCAGCCAGAAGATGGGCAGGTCTGTTTTACTTCCAGGGAAAAGGGCCGTAGTTTGTGTTTGGGGACCTGTGGCTGGGAATGGTCGGCTGGCTCCTGAAAATCCACGATACGCAGGAAGATTCCCAGATCAAAGAGGCACCAGTGCCGAGGCGGGCTTGTTTGATAGAGTCAAGTGGTTTGGGCCATCTGCCAGCCATAAGCGGGGCGGGTCAGTTTTGTTGGCCAGGGTAAAGGGCCGTGGTTTGTGTTGGGGGCCTGTGGCTGGGAGTGGCCGGCTGGCTCCTGAAAATCCACGCCGCGCAGGATGGTTCCCAGACCCAAGGGGGCACCAGTGCCAAGTCGGGCTGGTTTCATAGAGCCAAGTGACTCCTGCAATCTGGCAGCCAGAAGATGGGCAGGTCAGTTTTACTTCCAGGGAAAAGGCCCGTAGTTTCTGTTTCCGGGCCTGTGGCTGGGAGTGGCAGGCTGGCTCCTGAAAATCCAAAATACGCAGGATGGTTCCCAAATGAAAAATGGCACCAGTGCCAAGTCAGGCTGGTTTGATAGAGCCAAGTGTCTCCTGCAATCTGCCAGCCAGAAGATGGGCAGGTCAGTTTTACTTCCAGGGAAAAGGGCCGTAGTTTGTGTTTGGGGCCCAGTGGCTGGGAGTGGCCTGCTGGCTCCTGAAAATCCACGCCGCGCATGATGGTTCCCAGACCCAAGGTGGCACCAGTGCTGAGTTGGGCTGGTTTGATAGAGACATGTGGCTCCTGCAATCTGCCAGCCAGAAGCGGGGTGGGTGAGTTTTGTTTGCCAGGGAAACAGGCCGTGGTTCTTTTTCCGGGGCCTGTGGCCTGGAATGGCCGGCTGGTTCCTTAAAATCCACGCCGCGCAGGATGGTTCCCAGATGAAAGGTGGCACCAGTGCCGAATCGGGCTGTTTTGATACAGCCAAGTGGCTCCTGCAATCTGCCAGCCAGAAGATGGGCAGGTCAGTTTTACTTCCAGGGAAAAGGGCCGTAGTTTGAGTTTGGGGACCTGTGGCCGGCAGTGGCCGGCTGGCTCCTGAAAATCCACGATACGCAAGATGGTTCCCAGATGAAAGGTGGCACCAGTGCCAAGTCAGGCTGGTTTGATAGAGCCAAGTGGCTCCTGCAATCTGCCAGCCAGAAGATGGGCAGGTCACTTTTACTTCCAGGGAATAGGGCCGGTAGTTTGTGTTTGGGGGCCTGTGGCTGGGAGTGGCCGGCTGGCTCCTGAAAATCCTCGATACGCAGGATGGTTCCCAAATGAATAATGGCACCAGTGCCAAGTCGGGCTGGTGTGATAATACCAAGTGGCTCCTGCAATCTGACAGCCATAAGATTGGCAGGTCAGTTTTGTTTGCCAGGGTAAAGGGCCGTGGTTTTTGTTGGGGGCCTGTGGCTGGGAGTGGCCCGCTGGCTCCTGAAAATCCACGATACGCTGGATGGTTCCCAGTTGAATGGTGGCACCACTGCTGGGTCGGGCTGGTTTGATTGTACTAATTGTCTCCCGCAATCTGCCAGCCAGAAGATGGGCAGGTCAGTTTTACTTCCAGGGAAAAGGGCCGTAGTTTTTGTTTGGGGGCCTGTGGCTGGGAGTGTCCGGCTGGCTCCAGAAAATCCACAACACGCAGGATGGTTCCCAGACCCAAGGGGGCACCAGTGCCAATTCGTGCTGGTTTGATAGAGACAAGTGGCTCCTGCAATCTGCCAGCCAGAAGGTGGGCAGGTCAGTTTTACTTCCAGGGAAAAGGGCCGTGGTATTTGTTTGGGGGCCTGGGCTGGGACTGGCCGGCTGGCTCCTAAAAATCCACGATACACAGGTTGATTCCCAGATGAATGGTGGCACCAGTGCCAAGTCGGGCTGGTTTGATAGAGCCAAGTGTCTCCTGCAATCTGCCAGCCAGAAGCGGGGTGGGTGAGTTTTGTTTGCCAGGGAAAAGGGCCGTGGTTTGTTTTCGGGAGCCTGTGGCTCGGAATGGCCTGCTGGCTCCTGAAAATCTACGATACGCAGGATGGTTCCCAGATGAAAGGTGGCACCAGTGCTGAGTCGGGCTGGTTTGATAGAGCCAAGTGGCTCCTGCAATCTGCCAGCCAGAAGCGGGGTTTGTGAATTTTGTTTGCCAGGGAAAAGGCCCACAGTTTGTGTTTGGGGGCTTGTGGCTGGGAGTGGCCAGCTGGCTCCTGAAAATCCACAATACGCAGGATGATTCCCAGACCAAAGAGGCACCAGTGCCAAGTCGGGGTGGTTTGATAGAGCCAAGTGGCTCCTGCAATCTGCCAGCCAGAAGATGGGCAGGTCAGTTTTACTTCCAGGGAAAAGGGCCGTAGTTTGTGTTTGGGGGCCTGTGGCTGGCAGTGGCCGGCTGGCTCCTGAAAATCCCCGATACACAGGATGGTTCCCAGATGAAAGGTGGCACCAGTGCCGAGTTGGGCTGGTTTGATAGAGCCAAGTTGCTCCTGCAATCTGCCAGCCAGAAGCGGGGTGGGTGAGTTTTTTTTTCCTGAGAAAAGGGCCCTGGTATATGTTTGGGGGCCTGTGGATGAGAGTGGCCGGCTGGCTCCTGAAAATCCACAATATGCAGGATGATTCCCAGACCTAAGGTGGCACACTGCCAAGTCGGACAGGTATGATAGTACAAAGTGTCTTCTGCAATCTACCATTCAGAAGCCAGGCAGCTGAGTTTAGTTTGCCAGGGAAATGGGCCGTGGTTTGTTTTCAGGGGACTGTGGCTGGGAGTGGCCGGATGGCTCCTTAAAATCCACGCCGCGCAGGATGGTTCCCAGACCCAAGGGGGCACCAGTGTCGAGTTGGGCTGGTTTGATAGAGCCAAGTGTCTCCTGCAATCTGCCACCCAGAAACGGGGCGGCTGAGTTTTGTTTGCCAGGGAAAAGGGCCGTGGTTTGTGTTGGGGGCCTGTGGCTGGGAGTGGCCGGCTGGCTCCTGAAAATCCACGATACGCAGGATGGTTCCAAGATGAAAGGTGGCACCAGTTCCAAGTCAGGCTGGTTTGATAGAGCCATGTGGCTCTTGCAATCTGCCAGCCAGAAGATGGGCAGGTCAGTTTTACTTCCAGGGAAAAGGGCCATAGATTTTGTTTGGGGGCCTGTGGCTGGGAGTTGCTGGCTGGCTCCTAAAAGTCCACGATACGCAGGATGGTTCCCAGATGAAAGATGGCACCACTGCCGAGTCAGGCTGGTTGTATAGAGCCAAGTGGCTCCTGCAATCTGCCAGCCAGAATCAAGGCGGGTGAATTTTGTTTGCCAGGGAAAAGGGCCGTGGTTTGCTTTCGGTGGCCTGTAGCCTGGAATGGCCTGCTGGCTCCTTAAAATCCACGATACGCAGGATGATTCCCAGACCCAAGTGGGCACCACTGCCGAGTCGGGCTGGTTTGATAGAGCCATGTGGCTCCGGCAATCTGCCAGCCAGAAGCGAGGCGGGTGAATTTTGTTTGCCAAGTTAAAGGGCCGTGGTTTGTGTTCGGGGGCCTGTGACTGGGTGTGGCCGGCTGGCCCCTGAAAATGCATGATACGCAGAATGGTTCCCAAATGAAAACTGGCACCAGTGCCAAGTCGGGCTGGTTTGATTGTAGCAAGTGGCTCCTGCAATCTGCCAGCCAGAAGATGGGCAGGCCAGTTTTACTTCCAGGGAAAAGGGCCGTAGTTTGTGTTTGGGGGCCTGTGGCTGGGAGTGGCTGGCTGGCTCCTGAAAATCCACGATACGCAGGATGATTCCCAGACCCAAGTTGGCACCAGTGCCAAGTCGGGCTGGTTTGATAGAGCCAAGTGGCTCCTGCAATCTGCCAGCCAGAAGATGGGCAGGTCAGTTTTACTTCCAGGGAAAAGGGCCGTAGTTTGTGTTTGGGGGCCTGTGGCTGGGAGTGGCCGGCTGGCTCCTGAAAATCCACGATACGCAGGATGGTTCCCAGATGAAAGGTGGCACCAGTGCCGAGTCGGGCTGGTTTGATAGAGCCATGTGGCTCCTGCAATCTGCCAGCCAGAAGATGGGCAGGTCAGTTTTACTTCCAGGGAAAAGGGCCGGTAGTTTGTGTTTGGGGGACTGTGGCTGGGAGTGGCCGGCTGGCTCCTGAAAATCCACGATACGCAGGACGGTTCCCAGACCCAAGTTGGAACCACTGCAAAATCGGGCTGGTTTGATAGAGCCATGTGGCTCCTGCAATCTGCCAGCCAGAAGATGGGCAGGTCAGTTTTACTTCCAGGGAAAAGGGCCGTAGTTTGTGTTTGGGGGCCTGTGGATGGGAGTGGCCAGCTGGCTCCTGAAAATCCACGATACGCAAGATGGTTCCCAGATGAAAGTAGGCACCAGTGCCGAGTCGGGTTGGTTTGATAGAGCCAAGTGTCTCCTGCAATCTGCCAGCCAGAAGCGTGGTGGTTGAGCTTTTTTTGCCAGGGAAAAGGGCCGTGGTTTGTTTTTGGGGGCCTGTGGCCTGTAACGTCCGACTGGCTCCTTAAAATCCACGCCGCGCTGGATGGTTCCCAGACCCAAGGGGGCACCAGTGCCGAGTCAGGCTGGTGTGATAGAGCCAAGTGGCTCCTGCAATCTGCCAGCCAGAAGATGGGCAGGTCAGTTTTACTTCCAGGGAAAAGGGCCGTAGTTTGTGTTTGGGGGCCTTTGGCTGGGAGAGGCCGGCTGGCTCCTGAAAATCCACGATACGCAGGATGGTTCCCAGATGATAGGTGGCACCAGTGCCAATTCGGGCTGGTATGATAGTACCGAGTGGCTCCTGCAATCTGCCAGCCAGAAGGCGGGCCGCTGAGATTTTCTTCCAGGGAAAAGGGGCGTGGTATGTGTTTGGGGCCCTGTGGCTGAGAGTGGCCGGCTGGCTCCTGAAAATCCACGACACGCATGATGGTTCCCAGATGAAAGGTGGCACCTGTGCCGAGTCAGGCTGGTTTGATAGAGCCAAGTGGGTCCTGCAATCTGCCAGCCAGAAGATGGGCAGGTCAGTTTTACTTCCAGGGAAAAGGGCCAGTAGTTTGTGTTTGGGGGCCTGAGGCTGGGAGTGGCCGGCTGGCTCCTGAAAATCCACGATACGCAGGATGGTTCCCAGACCCAAGTTGGCACCACTGCCAAGTCAGGCTGGTTTGATTGAGCCATGTGGCTCCTGCAATCTGCCAGCCAGGAGATGGGCAGGTCAGTTTTACTTCCAGGGAAAAGGGCCGTAGTTTGTGTTTGGTGGCCTGTGGCTGGGAATGGCCGGCTGGCTTCTTAAAAACCACGCCGCGCAGGATGGTTCCCAGACCAATGGTGGCACCTGTGCCGAGTCGGGCTGGTTTGATAGAGACAAGTGGCTCCTGCAATCTGCCAGCCAGAAGATGGGCAGGTCTGTTTTACTTCCAGGGAAAAGGGCCGTAGTTTGTGTTTGGGGACCTGTGGCTGGGAATGGTCGGCTGGCTCCTGAAAATCCACGATACGCAGGAAGATTCCCAGATCAAAGAGGCACCAGTGCCGAGGCGGGCTTGTTTGATAGAGTCAAGTGGTTTGGGCCATCTGCCAGCCATAAGCGGGGCGGGTCAGTTTTGTTGGCCAGGGTAAAGGGCCGTGGTTTGTGTTGGGGGCCTGTGGCTGGGAGTGGCCGGCTGGCTCCTGAAAATCCACGCCGCGCAGGATGGTTCCCAGACCCAAGGGGGCACCAGTGCCAAGTCGGGCTGGTTTCATAGAGCCAAGTGACTCCTGCAATCTGGCAGCCAGAAGATGGGCAGGTCAGTTTTACTTCCAGGGAAAAGGCCCGTAGTTTCTGTTTCCGGGCCTGTGGCTGGGAGTGGCCGGCTGGCTCCTGAAAATCCAAAATACGCAGGATGGTTCCCAAATGAAAAATGGCACCAGTGCCAAATCAGGCTGGTTTGATAGAGCCAAGTGTCTCCTGCAATCTGCCAGCCAGAAGATGGGCAGGTCAGTTTTACTTCCAGGGAAAAGGGCCGTAGTTTGTGTTTGGGGCCCAGTGGCTGGGAGTGGCCGGCTGGCTCCTGAAAATCCACGCCGCGCATGATGGTTCCCAGACCCAAGGTGGCACCAGTGCTGAGTTGGGCTGGTTTGATAGAGACATGTGGCTCCTGCAATCTGCCAGCCAGAAGCGGGGTGGGTGAGTTTTGTTTGCCAGGGAAACAGGCCGTGGTTCTTTTTCCGGGGCCTGTGGCCTGGAATGGCCGGCTGGTTCCTTAAAATCCACGCCGCGCAGGATGGTTCCCAGATGAAAGGTGGCACCAGTGCCGAATCGGGCTGTTTTGATACAGCCAAGTGGCTCCTGCAATCTGCCAGCCAGAAGATGGCAGGTCAGTTTTACTTCCAGGGAAAAGGGCCGTAGTTTGAGTTTGGGGACCTGTGGCCGGCAGTGGCCGGCTGGCTCCTGAAAATCCACGATACGCAAGATGGTTCCCAGATGAAAGGTGGCACCAGTGCCAAGTCAGGCTGGTTTGATAGAGCCAAGTGGCTCCTGCAATCTGCCAGCCAGAAGATGGGCAGGTCACTTTTACTTCCAGGGAATAGGGCCGGTAGTTTGTGTTTGGGGGCCTGTGGCTGGGAGTGGCCGGCTGGCTCCTGAAAATCCCCGATACGCAGGATGGTTCCCAAATGAATAATGGCACCAGTGCCAAGTCGGGCTGGTGTGATAATACCAAGTGGCTCCTGCAATCTGACAGCCATAAGATTGGCAGGTCAGTTTTGTTTGCCAGGGTAAAGGGCCGTGGTTTTTGTTGGGGGCCTGTGGCTGGGAGTGGCCCGCTGGCTCCTGAAAATCCACGATACGCTGGATGGTTCCCAGTTGAATGGTGGCACCACTGCTGGGTCGGGCTGGTTTGATTGTACTAATTGTCTCCCGCAATCTGCCAGCCAGAAGATGGGCAGGTCAGTTTTACTTCCAGGGAAAAGGGCCGTAGTTTTTGTTTGGGGGCCTGTGGCTGGGAGTGTCCGGCTGGCTCCAGAAAATCCACAACACGCAGGATGGTTCCCAGACCCAAGGGAGCACCAGTGCCAATTCGTGCTGGTTTGATAGAGACAAGTGGCTCCTGCAATCTGCCAGCCAGAAGGTGGGCAGGTCAGTTTTACTTCCAGGGAAAAGGGCCGTGGTATTTGTTTGGGGGCCTGTGGCTGGGACTGGCCGGCTGGCTCCTGAAAATCCACGATACACAGGTTGATTCCCAGATGAATGGTGGCACCAGTGCCAAGTCGGGCTGGTTTGATAGAGCCAAGTGTCTCCTGCAATCTGCCAGCCAGAAGCGGGGTGGGTGAGTTTTGTTTGCCAGGGAAAAGGGCCGTGGTTTGTTTTCGGGAGCCTGTGGCTCGGAATGGCCTGCTGGCTCCTGAAAATCTACGATACGCAGGATGGTTCCCAGATGAAAGGTGCCACCAGTGCTGAGTCGGGCTGGTTTGATAGAGCCAAGTGGCTCCTGCAATCTGCCAGCCAGAAGCGGGGTTTGTGAATTTTGTTTGCCAGGGAAAAGGCCCACAGTTTGTGTTTGGGGGCTTGTGGCTGGGAGTGGCCAGCTGGCTCCTGAAAATCCACAATACGCAGGATGATTCCCAGACCAAAGAGGCACCAGTGCCAAGTCGGGGTGGTTTGATTGTAGCAAGTGGCTCCTGCAATCTGCCAGCCAGAAGATGGGCAGGCCAGTTTTACTTCCAGGGAAAAGGGCCGTAGTTTGTGTTTGGGGGCCTGTGGCTGGGAGTGGCTGGCTGGCTCCTGAAAATCCACGATACGCAGGATGGTTCCCAGATGATAGGTGGCACCAGTGCCAATTCGGGCTGGTATGATAGTACCGAGTGGCTCCTGCAATCTGCCAGCCAGAAGGCGGGCCGCTGAGATTTTCTTCCAGGGAAAAGGGGCGTGGTATGTGTTTGGGGCCCTGTGGCTGAGAGTGGCCGGCTGGCTCCTGAAAATCCACGACACGCATGATGGTTCCCAGATGAAAGGTGGCACCTGTGCCGAGTCAGGCTGGTTTGATAGAGCCAAGTGGGTCCTGCAATCTGCCAGCCAGAAGATGGGCAGGTCAGTTTTACTTCCAGGGAAAAGGGCCAGTAGTTTGTGTTTGGGGGCCTGAGGCTGGGAGTGGCCGGCTGGCTCCTGAAAATCCACGATACGCAGGATGGTTCCCAGACCCAAGTTGGCACCACTGCCTATCAGGCTGGTTTGATTGAGCCATGTGGCTCCTGCAATCTGCCAGCCAGGAGATGGGCAGGTCAGTTTTACTTCCAGGGAAAAGGGCCGTAGTTTGTGTTTGGTGGCCTGTGGCTGGGAATGGCCGGCTGGCTTCTTAAAAACCACGCCGCGCAGGATGGTTCCCAGACCAATGGTGGCACCTGTGCCGAGTCGGGCTGGTTTGATAGAGACAAGTGGCTCCTGCAATCTGCCAGCCAGAAGATGGGCAGGTCTGTTTTACTTCCAGGGAAAAGGGCCGTAGTTTGTGTTTGGGGACCTGTGGCTGGGAATGGTCGGCTGGCTCCTGAAAATCCACGATACGCAGGAAGATTCCCAGATCAAAGAGGCACCAGTGCCGAGGCGGGCTTGTTTGATAGAGTCAAGTGGTTTGGGCCATCTGCCAGCCATAAGCGGGGCGGGTCAGTTTTGTTGGCCAGGGTAAAGGGCCGTGGTTTGTGTTGGGGGCCTGTGGCTGGGAGTGGCCGGCTGGCTCCTGAAAATCCATGCCGCGCAGGATGGTTCCCAGACCCAAGGGGGCACCAGTGCCAAGTCGGGCTGGTTTCATAGAGCCAAGTGACTCCTGCAAT